>NC_134876.1:60430717-60433217 GCF_041734735.1 Babylonia areolata
TAATGTCCGTTGTGTGTCTGTACACATCTGTCATAATGTCCGTTGTGTGTGTCTGTCCACATCTGTCATAATGTCTGTTGTGTGTCTGTACACATCTGTCATAATGTCCGTTGTGTGTCTGTACACATCTGTCATAATGTCCGTTGTGTGTCTGTCCACATCTGTCACAATGTTGTGTGTCTGTCCACATCTGTCGTAATGTCCGTGTGTGCGAGCGTGCGTGCATGCGTGCGTGTGTGTGTGTGTGTGTGTGTGTGTGTGTGTGTGTGTGTGTGTGTGGAGGGAGAGGTGGTACGGGTGTGTGTGTGTGTGTAACCAAGCTGTTGTGTTGTATTACTTTCTTGTGTTCGTTTATTTTCTTGTGCTCGTTTTATGTTGCATATGTTACATTCTGATCGTGTTAAGGGTTCAAATGGCCTAAAAATGATTTCAAAAAGAACAGATTGGGACTAGACAGTAAAAGGAACATCTGCTAAACAGATAGTCAAATTTTCTGACCCAATACCTGGTCACCATGTCAGGAGTGCACAGTCTTGTCTTGTCAAGTAGTCCCAAATCTACATGGACCCTCCACAGCTAGCTAGCTGCATCTTTGTCACACCCCACATCATCACTCATAATCTTCCGAACAGAAAAAAAAACCACTAAAAGTATCCAAAACATTCTGGGGACACAGAAGACGAAGAAGAAGAAGAAGAAGAAGAAGAAGAAGAAGAAGAAGAAGAAGAAGAAGAAGAAGAGCAAAGTCTCTCATGGTTATGTCGATAGACCGCCAGAGACTGACGGTCCGACAAAGTTTTTAATGTCTCTGTGTCGTGATCTTTCTCTTTTTCCAGCAGGTCGCCCACTGAGCATGAATGACGAAAACGAGAAAGAGGGGAAGAGACAGACAGACAGACAGACAGACAAAGAGGAGAGAGAGGGGGGGGGAAGAGACAGACAAAGAGGAGAGAGAGAGGGGGGAAGAGACAGACAGACAAAGAGGAGAGAGGGGGGAGAGACAGACAGACAAAGAGGAGAGAGAGAGGGGGTGGAGAAACAGACAGACAAAGAGGAGAGAGAGGGGAAGAGACAGACAGACAAAGAGGAGAGAGAGAGGGGGGAAGAGACAGACAGACAAAGAGGAGAGAGGGGGAGAGACAGACAGACAAAGAGGAGAGAGATGGAGGGGGTGGAGAAACAGACAGACAAAGAGGAGAGAGAGGGGAAGAGACAGACAGACAAAGAGGAGAGAGAGCGGGGGAAAGAGACAGACAGACAAAGAGGAGAGAGGGGGGAGAGACAGACAGACAAAGAGGAGAGAGAGAGGGGGTGGAGAAACAGACAGACAAAGAGGAGAGAGAGAGGGGGGAGAGACAGACAGACAAAGAGGAGAGAGAGAGGGGGGAGAGACAGACAGACAAAGAGGAGAGAGAGAGAGGGGTGGAAGAGACAGACAGACAAAGAGGAGAGAGAGGGGGGGAGAGACAGACAAAGAGGAGAGAGGGGGGAGAGACAGACAGACAAAGAGGAGAGGGGGGGGAAGAGACAGACAGACAAAGAGGAGAGAGAGAGGGGGGGAGAGACAAACAGACAAAGAGGATAGAGAGAGAGGGGGTGGAGAAACAGACAGACAAAGAGGAGAGAGAGAGAGAGGCGAGGCTCGGAGTAAGGAAACGATAGGCTGGGGAAGGGTGGGGGGGTAGGGGGTGGGTTTGTGGGGGCTGGAAGAGCAGATAAAATGAGAGAGGATGGGTCAGGGGGAGAGAGAGAGAGCGGGAGGGGGGTAAAAGGGAGGAAGAAAGTGAAGGAAGAGAGAATGACTTAGAAGTCAGAGCTTTAAAAATGTCCATAATTCGAGGATATCATTTAGAAATATGATTAGCTTGCTGCTGCTGCTGTTGTTGTTGTCGTTGTCGTTGTTGTTGTTGATGATGATGATGATGATGTTGTTGTTGATGTTGATGTTGTTGTTGTTGTGGTGGTGATGGTTGTTTATTTTCTTTTCCTATTCAACGCACCGTGGAATGAACTGGTTGTAAAAAAAAGAAAAAAAAAAAGAAAAAAAAAAAGAGAGACAGGAAACATACAGACGAGTGGAAATTATCCATGAAAATAATGCAGAAAAGAAGAAGAAGAACAACAACAACAACTACAACAGCAACAACAACAACAAAAACAAAAGCAAACGCAAAAACAAGATAACCACAACAACGACGACGACAGCAACAACGACATCAACATCAGCAATCAATGTTGACGACAAGAAATCGAAACAATTGTTTCCGTTCTCAGAGAGTTTGGGAATCTTATCACGTGTTGTAACACTTGACGGAAAACGGAAATCGTATCACGTATGACACTTGACGGAAAGCGGAAGTAGGGGCCGGAAGTGGGAGGTGTGGGGGGTGTTTATTGGTTAAAATGTTCGTGGAGGTATGGGTGGGATTGTCAAAACTTGCGTAGTCAGCGAAAATGAAAGATGGTAGAGAGGAAGACTGCCGTACTTTAGCCAATGAAA
>NC_134876.1:60438217-60443217 GCF_041734735.1 Babylonia areolata
TTGTATCCTTCAGTCAGGTTTCATTCACGCACGCATGTGTGTGTGTGTGTGTGTGTGTGTGTGTGTGTGTGTGTGTGTGTGTGTGTGTGTGTGTGTGTGTGTGTGTGTGTGTGTGTGTGTGCGCGCGCGCACCATTTTACGTGTATGACCCCCGCCATGAAGGCTTTCAAGGTTGTGTGTATATTGGGGATGTTTCTGTTTTTTTTTTAAAGTCATTTGTATTTCTATTTCTTTTTATCACAACAGATTTTTCTGTGTGAAATTCGGGCTGCTCTCCCCAAAGAGAGCGCTTCGCTATACTACAGCGCCACCCATTTTTTTGTATTTTTTTCTTGCGTACAGTTTTATTTGTTTTTCCTATCGAAGTGGATTTTTCTACAGAATTTTTCCAGGAACAACCCTTTTGTTGCCGTGGGTTCTTTTACGCGCGCTAAGTGCATGCTGCACATAGGACCTTGGTTTATCGTCTCATCCGAATGACTAGCGTCCAGACCATCACTCAAGGTCTAGTGGAGGGGGAGAAAATATCGGCGGCTGAGCGGTGATTCGAACCAGCGCACTCAGAATCTCTCGCTTCCTAGGCGGACGCGTTACCTCTAGGCCATCACTACACGATTGACCACCGAACCCGCACACAAATCAATGTGCTCGCACATGACTGCCTAACTCGCGGCTGGACATTACGTGACTGGACCGGATTGAAACGCCATCGTGTCCAGTCAACCACCTAGTAAAGATGCTGCGGTCTTCGTCGACGATGATGGACGGGTGATATTCACGGCGACAAGATTTTTTATGTGTGCCGTCTAGCCTGTCCATTAACTTGCAAATAATGTTATGTACGCATATGCATTGAATTCTCGTTTACAACCACGGCTTTCCGTCTGCAGAATAACATATTCGAAACCAGAAGCAGTGGTGTATACGGCGAGTTTTATTATCTCCCTGCAGATCTTCTCTTGCTTTCTCTCTTCTACATTTTTTCGTTGTTATGAATTCTGTTCAAATGGATGTAAATGTATGATGTTGAGATGATCAGATGTGTATTTGCATTTTTCCCTTGTTCGAATCTTGGCCAGATCTGTTGGGTTGAGGGTGGGGGGAGGCTTCCGACTTCCCGGAACAACATATGTGCGGACATGTTAGAGTCTGAACCTCTTTGCCATGCAGAACATCTAACACATGTTAAAAATCTCACAATCTGAACCTCTTTGTCATGCAGAACATCTAACACATGTGTTAAAAATCTCACAATCTGTGCTTGTACTCGGTGGTCTGTGACTTAAGCATCTGCATCCAGACTTCACAAAAGAAGTATGACCACTGCCTTTACGGCGGGGATTAAAACAATCATACTTGCAAAGTTTCAGTTTGTCAAAGAGGCACCACTGCGTTTGGACGAATCCATGTACGCTACACCACATCTGCTGGTCAGATGCTGACAGCAGTATCACCCAACGCGCTTGTCAGGCCTTGAATACATGCAGATATACCTATCAGAGTAGATTTCCCTGTATAATTTAGCCACAAGACAGCACTTTTTTTTTCCATGGGTTCCTTTTCAGTGCGCCAAATGCGTGCTGCACACGGGATCTCGAGTTATCGACTCATGCGAATGACTAGATGACTAGTTTGATTTTCTATTCAAACTTGGAAGAAAGGGCGAGAGCGGTAATCGAACCCAGATTTATCACGAACTCTGTATTTACAGAGAAGCGTATTCACGAGTCTACCACCTTCCTCTGTTCTTTGTTATCCTTCCTTTGCCTCCTTTCCCCACTCGTACATGCAATAAACGGAAGGGCTGCAGCCCATGAAAGCAGAATAAAAAAAGGGGGGGGGGGCGGGGCGGGGGGGCGGTAAACGCAAACTCTCCATCAGGTCCATTGCTGCCCAATGCTGATCAAACACAAACAGCCTTGCCCCCTGACCACAAGTAAAAGGAAGATACCGATGACAGATAAAACCCCCAAATCACCCTGCCCCCAGGGACCTCAGCAATGAAGCCTGAAGCCACGGGGACGGAATAAACCAGCCAGCCACTGTGTGTTGACTGTCACAGAGGCAGGGAGATAAGGGTAAGATTCTTTTTTTCCATATTATCAGCTTTGGCTTGGGATTGGTTGAGCCTAAATATCTGACGTATGTGATCTTTGCCGTGCTCGAACACTCTGTCGTAGAGATAGTAAGAGACAGAATGGGGTATAGGTGCGGAGAGAGATGGAGACACAGACAGAGATGGAGACAGAGAGATACATAGACATAGTAAGTGAGTGTAAATGGATGGATGACTTGATGATTCACTGGATCACTGGATATATTAGATGCTTTTGACTCCAGCATGGCAGGCACTGATTCAGGCCTACAAAGGGGGAAGAAGTGTTGGTTGGGTCAAGAGTGACAGAACGAGAGAGAGAAAACAGACAGAGAGACAGGGAGACCAGATACACAGAGCAAAGACAAAGAAAAAGAGAGAAGATATGCTTAGATAGATAGATAGATAGATAGATAGATAGATAGATAGATAGAGGGAAGAAAGAGAAAAACAGAAAGAAAAGCAGGTATGCATACGGATACGGATGATTTATTCATTTGGCCATAACCCCCATAAAGTGGTAAACAAACATCTGTCGCATCACATTTGTTTGAATAAGCAAGTGGGGAAAATCACATGAAACAGCAAATACAACAGTACAATACATTACGAGGTTGCAATGTGTCTTATTTCTGATGCTTCATGCAGGAAAATGGAATGTCATTTTGAATGTCATAGAATACATGAACAAGGTCAACTTGAACGTTCAAGGTTGTCGGTAATATTTAGCTGGAATATATGTCTTTCTTTTCTGAAGAAATAAAAGATAGAGAGAGAGACAGAGAAAAAGAGAGACAGACAGACAGAGAGACAGGAGAGGGTAGGAGAGTTAAGTGACGACAAGCAAGTCCGTAACTGGATGATCTATCGATGTAGCATGACAACGCAAATTAAGGCGACTTCTTTTGATCACATAATACGTGTCCATTACATTCCACAGACATAGGGTGGAGCTGACTAGTTGACACGCTGCTTCCCAGAAACCCATTGTCCGCCAGAAGATAACAATCACATATATAGTCAGATTTACCCCCCCCCCCCCCCTCCCCCCGCCCCCCCCCAAGCCCCGACCCCATCACCAAGGACCTGACACAGGGATCTGACGCAAGGAGGCGGAATGAAGCAGCAAACCACTGCGTGCTGACGATGATGGAAGACAGGAGAGATAGTTTCTGGGTTTTGTTGGGTTTTTTGTTTGGTTGGTTGGGTGTTGTTTTTTTCCTCTAGCTTGCCACATGGACCCCAAAGTGGAAGTGGTTAAGTGGCTGGGTCATGATCTGCAATGCGCGTGATCTTTCTTTCTCCACGCTAACGTCTCTTCTTCGAGTGAGGCTGGTCTGTGAGAGAGATATGGCAGACAGAGAGAGAGGGGGCGGTGGGGGTGGAGGTGACAGGGAGAGATGGATAGGGAAGGGGAACAGGGAGAGAAAGGGATAGGGGATGGGGAACAGGGAGAGAGATAGATAGGGAAGGGGAACAGGAAGAGAGATAGGGAAGGGGAACAGGAAGAGAGATAGGGAAGGGGAACAGGGAGAGATAGATAGGGAAGGGGAACAGGGAGAGAGATGGATAGGGGAGGGGAACAGGAAGAGAGATAGGGAAGGGGAACAGGGAGAGATAGATAGGGAAGGGGAACAGGGAGAGAAATGGATAGGGAATGGGGAACAGGGAGAGAGATGGATAGGGGAGGGGAACAGGAAGAGAGATAGGGAAGGGGAACAGGGAGAGAAATGGATGGGGAATGAGGAACAGGGAGAGAGATGGATAGGGGAGGGGAACAGGGAGAGAGATAGGGAAGGGGAACAGAGAGAGATGGATAGGGGAGGGGAAGAGGGAGAGATGGATAGGGAAGGGGAACAGGGAGAGAGATAGGGAAGGGGAACAGAGAGAGATAGATAGGGAAGGGGAACAGGGAGAGAAATGGATAGGGAATGGGGAACAGGGAGAGAGATAGGGAAGGGGAACAGGGAGAGATAGATAGGGAAGGGGAACAGAGAGAGATGGATAGGGGAGGGGAAGAGGGAGAGATGGATAGGGAAGGGGAACAGGGAGAGATGGATAGGGGAGGGGAAGAGGGAGAGATGGATAGGGGAGGGGAACAGGGAGAGAGATGGATAGGGGAGGGGAACAGGAAGAGAGATGGATAGGGGAGGGGAACAGGGAGAGATGGATAGGGGAGGGGAACAAGGAGAGAGATGGATAGGGGAGGGGAACAGGAAGAGAGATGGATAGGGGAGGGGAACAGGGAGAGAGATAGATAGGGGAGAGATAGATAGGGAAGGGGAACAGGGAGAGAGATAGATAGGGAAGGGGAACAGGGAGAGAGATAGGGAAGGGGAACAGAGAGAGAGATGGATAGGGGAGGGGAACAGGGAGAGAGATAGGGAAGGGGAACAGGGATAGATGGATAGGGAAGGGGAACAGGGACAAAGGGAGATAAGAGAGGGAGAGGGGATGGGGACGAAAGAGATAAGGATCAAGAAGGAAGGGTGTGAGAGAAACAGAGAACGAACGAACGAACGAACGAACGAACAAAAAGTGTGTGTGAGTCTCTGTGTGTGTGTGTGTGTGTGTGTGTGTGTGTGTGTGTGTGTGTGTGTGTGTGTGTGTGTGTGTGTGAAAGAGAGAGAGAGAGAGAGAGAGAGAGAGAGAGAAACAGAGAGAGAGAGAAAGAGAGACAGAGACAGTTTCAGTTTCCCAAGGAGGCGTCACTGCTTTCGGACAAATCCATATTCGCTACACTACATCCGCTAGGCGACTTGTCAGGCCTTGAGTGCATGTTTATAATTATATCTGTGTGTCTGTCAGTAGACTTCGTTTTACATCATTTGGTCCGAGGACAACACTCTCGTTGCCTTGGGTTCTTTTTTTTTTTTGTTCGCCAAGTGCGTGCTGTACATGGGAC
>NC_134876.1:60460717-60469208 GCF_041734735.1 Babylonia areolata
TTTTAAAATTCATGAAGGCACACAGAAAGAATAGCGGAAGGGTGAGGGGTGAGGAGGAGGAGCAGGAGAGGGGAGAAAAGAGGATACGGAGAATAATGAGGAGGAGAGAAAGAGGATCAGGAGAATAATGGGGAGGTGGAGAAAGAGTGTGGGGGGGGGGGGGGGGGGGGGGGGGGGGGGGGGGGGGAGAGGAGCGGAAGGGGGCGAGGGTAGAGTTACTGGTCGTCAGTGCTGGACCGAAAGAGTAGTGGATGCAGCAGGCATTCATAGACTGTAGTCTGCCATCTGTTTAATATTCATGAACTCTTCGTGGCAGGGGATAGAGGGATGGGTACTGTGGAAAGGGTATAGAACGTACTGCTGACGTGTGCTGAATCGACAAAAAAAAGAAGGATGCACATCATCAACATTGCTTCAGCAGCAGTTTGGATTTTTTTTTTTTTTTTTTGTCTGAATAAGTGACTTTTCATTTAGCTTTAACAGATTTCATTATATTCATAGGATTAAAATTTTAAAAAAAACATGGATTAACTCTTTTTTTTCCCATTTTGCCGCCGGATGGAAAAATAATCCAGCAAGTCTCCAGCATTCTTGCCGGCACTTGGGATGATCCATTTCGACAGTCTCCAGTACACTTCTCGTATTCAGCAATTTGAAAAGGTGACCTCCTTTCGAGTGGTTATTGGGAGCCATCTGCTGTGAAGGAGAACTATGACTATGGGGCGATCTCTTACTGTATGTGAGTGACTGTTTCTAGGACTATTTCCAACTATCGATCCATGCTCTCTCTCTCTCTCTCTCTCTCTCTCTCTCTCTCTCTCTCTCTCTCTCTCTCTCTCTCTCTCTCTCACGCACATACACGCGCGAGCGCGCGCAAACGCACACATACCAATTACACACACCAATCACGCGGATCTTCTCGGAAATCCCTGCACATTATCGCCAGAACGAGAAAGATACGGAGGAAGAGGAGGAGGAGGAAGAGGGGGAGGGGGGGAGCAAGAGTAAAATGGTACTGTTAATAATGCTTTGGGGACCACAGAATAACAAATGCAGACATGAGCTATACCAGAGACCGTGTGGTACCAGTGTAATATTCATGAACTTCTGGAAGGCACAGAAGAGGAAGAGAGAGAGAGAGCCAGAGAGAGAGAGAGAGAGGACAAACCGCCAGGGCAGCAAGAGGGACAACACTGAATGTACCACTAAAAGAAAGCGTGCTGAATCGACAAATATTTGTACTGTTATCTACACACTGCTTGTGCGGCAGTATTTTTACTCTACCCGTTGGGCTCCATAAGTTTCGATCATATTCACGGATTATCAGTTTCAGGTTCAGTTTCAGGTTCAGTTTTTCCAGGAGGCGTCACTGCGTTCGGGCAGATCCATATACGCTACACCACATCTGCTAGGCAGATGCCTGACCAGCAGCGTAACCCAACGCGCCTTGTCAGGTTTTGAGTGCATGCTTATATATTTGTGTGCCTGTCAGAGTGGATTTCTTCAACATCGCTTTGCCAGACGACAGACAACACTCTCGTTGTCATGGAATCTTTGGGGGGGGGGGGGGGGGGGGGGGGGGGGGGGGGGGGGGGGGGGGGGGGGGGGGGGGGGGGGGGGGGGGGGGGTTCTGTGTGCCAAGTGCATGCTGCACAGGGGACCTCGGTTTATCGTCTCATCCGAATGACTAGACGCATAGTTTGATTTTCCAGTCACACCTGGGAGAAAGGGTGAGAGCGGGATTCGAACCCACACCCTCACGGACTCTATATATTGGCAGCTATTGATCCATGCTCTCTGTCTGTCTGTCTGTCTGTCTGTCTGTCTCTCTCTCTCTCTCTCTCTCTCTCTCTCTCTCTGAATAGATATGTTAAATGTGCTCTGACTAAATTAAGATTTGGCGTAACAGACATTGCCTGCCATAGATTTAGATTTAGCGATAGAAGAGTAGATAAAGTACAGTGTCGTTTATGTCATGATTCAGAAGAAGATGAAATTCATTTTATGTTTTGCTGTCCTGTCTTTCACGACTTAATGATAAAATATATTCAACCTAAGTTTTATAACAGCCCATATCGCTTTAGATTTAATTTGCTTATGTCATCTAGAAATGAAATTGTTTTGCGTAATGTTGCGTTCTACATTTACTATGCCTTGAAACGATTACGTACGGCTGTAACTTAAATCATATTTTCAATATGAATTTTCATGACAATAATTATGTTAAGATTAAATACTAGACACTGTGTTATCGTAATTTTGGTTGTTTGTTTTGTATATGATTTCCCCTTCAATTTGGGGCTTAGGCCTAAATTTTGAATAAACATTTCGCATTCGCATTCTCTCTCTCTCTCTCTCTCTCTCTCTCTCTCTCTCTCACACACACACACACACTCTCTGTCTTTCACACACACGCACATACACGCACATAACCATTCTGCCACCTTCCTCAAGAGGATAACATTTAATCACCTCTTTCTTCTCCCCTACTGCCTGCTCGACCAACGGAAACTAATCCAGCTAGTCTCCAGCATTCCTGCTGCAGGCTGATGGGATGGGTGATCGATATAACAGTCTCCACTGCAGGTCCCCATGTTCAGCAGTCTGAAAGTGTAAAGTGCTTTTGAGAAAAAAAAAAAAAAAAAGAAAAAAAAAAAAAAAAAAAAAAAAAAAATATATATATATATATATATATATATATATATATATATATATATATATATATATATATATCACAAGTGAGCCATCTCCTGTGAAAGAGAACGAAATGAATTTGTGGCTATCATTTAAGCTAAACTGTAACCAATACAATACAATACAATACAATACAATACATTTTCATTCATCCATTTGGATTGGATTGAATTGGAAACACGTCTCTGTCTTTGCAGCACAGTCTCCGTCTGTGTGTCTGTCTATGATTATGTATGTTTCTCTGTCTGTCTATGATTATGTATGTCTCTGTGTCTGTCCATGATGTATTACGTATGTCTCTGTGTCTGTCTATGATTATGTATGTTTCTGTGTCTGTCTATGATTATGTATGTCTCTGTGTCTATGATTATGTATGGCTCTGTGTCTGTTCTATGATCATGTATATCTCTGTGTCTGTCTATGATCATGTATATCTCTGTGTCTGTCTATGATCATGTATATCTCTGTGTCTGTTCTATGATTATGTATGTTTCTGTGTCAGTCTATGATTATGTATGTCTCTGTATCTGTCTATGATTATGTATGTTTCTGTGTCTGTCTATGATTATGTATGGCTCTGTGTCTGTTCTATGATTATGTATGTTTCTGTGTCTGTTCTATGATTATGTATGTCTCTGTGTCTGTTCTATGATTATGTATGTTTCTGTGTCTGTTCTATGATTATGTATGTCTGTGTGTCTGTCTATGATCATGTATGTTTCTGTGTCTGTCTATGATTATGTATGTTTCTGTGTCTGTCTATGATTATGTATGTTTCTGTGTCTGTTCTATGATTATGTATGTTTCTGTGTCTGTCCTATGATTATGTGTTCTATGATTATGTATGTTTCTCTGTCTGTTCTATGATTATGTATGTCTCTGTGTCTGTCTATGATTATGTATGTTTCTGTGTCTGTTCTATGATTATGTATGTTTCTGTGTCTGTCCTATGATTATGTATGTTTCTGTGTCTGTTCTATGATTATGTATGGCTCTGTGTCTGTCCTATGATTATGTATGTCTCTGTGTCTGTCCTATGATTATGTATGTTTCTCTGTCTGTCCTATGATTATGTATGTCTCTGTGTCTGTTCTATGATTATGTATGTTTCTGTGTCTGTTCTATGATTATGTATGTCTCTGTGTCTGTTCTATGATTATGTATGTCTCTGTGTCTGTCTATGATTATGTATGTCTCTGTCTGTCTATGATTATGTATGTTTCTGTGTCTGTCTATGATTATGTATGTTTCTGTGTCTGTCCTATGATTATGTATCTTTCTCTGTCTGTCCTATGATTATGTATGTCTCTGTGTCTGTCTATGATTATGTATGTTTCTCTGTCTGTCCTATGATTATGTATGTTTCTCTGTCTGTCCTATGATTATGTATGTCTCTGTGTCTGTCTATGATTATGTATGTTTCTCTGTCTGTCCTATGATTATGTATGTTTCTCTGTCTGTCCTATGATTATGTATGTCTCTGTGTCTGTCTATGATTATGTATGTTTCTGTGTCTGTCCTATGATTATGTATGTCTCTGTGTCTGTCCTATGATTATGTATGTCTCTGTGTCTGTCTATGATTATGTATGTTTCTGTGTCTGTCCTATGATTATGTATGTTTCTCTGTCTGTCCTATGATTATGTATGTCTCTGTGTCTGTCCTATGATTATGTATGTCTCTGTGTCTGTCTATGATATATTATGTATGTCTCTGTGTCTGTCCTATGATTATGTATGTCTCTGTGTCTGTCCTATGATTATGTATGTTTCTGTGTCTGTCTATGATTATGTATGTTTCTCTGTCTGTCTATGATTATGTATGTTTCTCTGTCTGTCTATGATTATGTATGTTTCTGTGTCTGTCTATGATTATGTATGTCTCTGTGTCTGTTCTATGATTATGTATGTCTCTGTGTCTGTCTATGATTATGTATGTCTCTGTGTCTGTCCTATGATTATGTATGTTTCTGTGTCTGTCTATGATTATGTATGTCTCTGTGTCTGTTCTATGATTATGTATGTCTCTGTGTCTGTTCTATGATTATGTATGTCTCTGTGTCTGTTCTATGATTATGTATGTTTCTGTGTCTGTCTATGATTATGTATGGCTCTGTGTCTGTCTATGATTATGTATGTTTCTGTGTCTGTCTATGTGTCTGTTTCTGTGTGTCTGTCTGTCTCTGAAGCTGTCTCTCTTTCTCTTTGTGGTTGATTGACTGTTGTTCGAATGTGTCTCTCTGCCGGACTGTGCTCGCTCTGTCTGTCTGTCTGTCTGTCTGTCTGTCTGTCTGCCAAGATGAGCAATTTGGTAGCTAGTTGATCTCCCTTTCATGTATATCTGGAAAGCCGATTTTCTCTCTCTCTCTCTCTCTCTCTCTCTCTCTCTCTCTCTCTCTCTCTCTCTCTCTCTCTCTCCTTGAATAGTAAAAGTTTTAAGTTCTCTCTTCTCTGTGTAGCTGTTTGACTGTCGTCTGAATTCTCTCTCTCTCTCTCTCTCTCTCTCTCTCTCTCTCTCTCTCTCTCTCTCTCTCTCTCTCTCCTTCTTTTCTTTGTGTGAGTAGTTCAACTGTAGTCTGCACTGCTTGCTCTATCTGTTAAGTTAAGTAGCTTTTGTAGCCAAGTTACTTCTTCAGTTCAATTCACCTATCCATCGACGTCTTCTGATGTCGTTTGCTCACCAGTGAAGACATCGCCACCTCTCTCCTAGGAGCACATGTCTCTGTCCTCCACTAGTTTCTGGTATCCCGCCAATACTATCATTTTCTCTTTTTTTTTCTTTTTTTTTTTCGTTTCTTTCTTTTTTCTCCATTGTTTGCTACCCCATCATTTACACCGCTTCAGTGACATTACACCCAAGCCGCTCATTCCGAGTCCCCCACACACGGCCACACCCGGGTTCGTCTGTCGTAGCCCCAGCGTCGGCAGTCCACAGGGAACCATCAATGTTAGGTCGCCAAGAGGCCACACACCAGAGGAGACCCTGCACTGCTGCTGAGTCACTTCGGTGGGGTTCGGTAGTGCCCGTTCTGATTTAACGTACTTAAGACACCACCTAGTAAGCTCCCTGCTGACGACAATAATGGCGTAGTCGCCGAGCCTGACTGAGTGAGGGTCTCCCTCAGAGTGGAGACCGCCACCACGTCCCTCCGACGGCAGTACCCCATGAATCTGCCGACACTGAAGACCTTGACAAGACCAACCCAAAGCGCGGAAGTGGAGGGGTGTCGAAACTGAGGTCACCATGAGAGCAGGGCATGAAAGGCCACATCATTTGGGACATTTTTTTTTTTAATTTTTTTTTTAAGATATTGACGACAAAGAAGGAAGAGGAGGATGACGATAATGCTGCTGCTGCTGCTGCTGATGATGATGATGATGATGATGATGATGATGATGATGCTGGTGATGATGATGCTATGGAGGCCCATTTAGTTTTCGGACAACGTGACAAGGTTGTACCCTGCGCTTCCTTTTCATTATCTCCAAATCGCTGAGCATCAAAGATCTTTGGGAGGAGCGGGAGTGGGGTGGGGTGGTGGGAGGTGGGGGGGGGGGGGGGAGCGGCACGGGGGATCCTTGTGTTCATTGTAACTTGCGATTATTTTTTTTTCTTTCGCATCGTTGCAATTCATGACAGCAACATTGATTAATACGCAGGGACACGAAGAGGAAAGAGAGAAGGAGGAGGAAGAGAAGGAGAGAGAGAAAAAAAAAAAAGAAGGCTAACCGATGCGTGCTGAATCAACACACACAAAAAAAAAGCGAATGCAGGCATTTCTTGCACTCTGTCTAGCGTCTGTTTAATTAGTATTCATGAACTCCTTGTGGAATGCACTGGGGTGCGATTAGAGGTGTAGTATGAACCAGAGAGGAGGAGGAGGAGGATGGGTGAGGTGGTCGAGGGGAAGGGGGGGGTGGGGTTGGACGTGTGGAGGGGGAGGAGGCGGGGGAGAGGAGGGCGGGGGGGGGGGAGGTGTGGGGTATGGCGTCTGCTACTTACGGTGTGCTAAACCAATGAAAAGCGGGACACAGCAGCGTGTGACTATGGCTCTGTGTGACTGTCGGCTAGATGTTGTTGTTGCTGTTGTTGTTGTTGTTGTTGTTGTCTTGCTTTGCTGTTGTTGTTGTTGTTGTTGTTGTTGTCGTTGATGTTGTTGTGATTGTTTTGTTTTTTGGGTTTACTCTCCACTCGGTTCCAGCAAATAAATAATATTCACGAAGAGCAAATTAATGTATTCACTGGCAGGGAGAGGTTGGGGAGTGGGTGGTGGGTTTTTTTGTTTTTTGTTTGTTTTTGTTTTTTTTCTTTTTTCTATGCCGTCTGATGGAGCGAAGCAACAAAAAAAAGGAAAACGAGGAAAGAAAAAAGAGAAATATTACATTTTTACGTGCATAACAAAAATAACCACTCTTGACAAAATACGTACATGATCGTCATGAAGATGAGGCTTTTTTCAAACATTTTCTTTATTGGATATCTCCAGCAGGTATCTCTTTTTTTTTTTTTTTATTCTTCATTAACTTTGAATGTTTTCTTGGGGAATCAACATTCCTTTTACAGCTGCTACTTTTTATTCGCAATTCAAATTCTTTTTTCTCCAATGTGTGTGTGTGTGTGTGTGTGTGTGTGTGTGTGTGTGTGTGTGTGTGTGTGTGTGTGATGTGCTGTGATTGTGTGTGTGTGTGTGTGTGTGGTGTGTGTGTGTGTGTGTGTGTGTGTGTGTGTGTGTGTGTGTGTGTGAATATGCGCACGTGTGTTTCATTGTTTGCTTCATTTCCTTTTTTTCTTTTTTTCTTCTTCTTCTTCTCCACCTCATTCTACTTATATCCCTGCTCCCTCTCTGCTCCTCTTCCTCTTCCTCCTCCTTCTTCCTTTCTACACCCATCATATCCTCCTGTTTCTTCTCTTTTCTTCCACCCCCCCCCCCCTTCATCCTCTTCTTCCTCCTTCCCCTCCTCAGTCTCCTTGTGCTTCTCCCTTCCCCCCACCCTCCTTTTCCTCCTCCTCCTCCCCCCTCCACCTCCTCCTCTTTCTTCTTCTTCTTCTTCTTCTTCTTCTTCTTCTTCTTCTTCTTCTTCTTCTTCTTCTTCTTCTTCATCAATTCTTTTTCCTCCTCCTCCTCCTTCATTTCTTTTTTTGTCACTTATTCGTCTCCAACTCCTCCTCCTCTTCCTCCTCTAGTCTTCGTAAAAAGCGTGGTGCCAATCGTCTGAATGGAAATGATTGTTGTGGCCCGATTCCATTGTGTCAGGAAGACCTTTTCCCGTTCTTCCGGTCCTAGAAATAGGTGCAGATGCATGCATCCTCACATGCCGATGCTCTTAGGATGCCACACTACTGGATGCCTAAAATATTTAGATTTGTATTTCTCCTTTTTTCCCCCCCGATTTTCTACAAAACATCATATGTTCGAGGTTTGTATGTATAAACACACGGAGGCTCGTATTATGGACACACACAGGCGCGCATGTATGACAAAGTAGGTATGCACGCGTACGTAGTTATGCCACACATGTACACCTATATACTGATTCTCTCTCTCTCTCTCTCTCTCTCTCTCTCTCTCTCTCTCTCTCTCTCTCTCTCTCTCTCTCTCTCTCTCTCTCTCTCTCTCTGTGTGTGTGTGTAAAATCAACTGAAGAACAGACATGTAAGTGCGCACATATACATACACTCCGACACACTCGCACACACGCACGCACGCGCGCACACACACACACACACACACACACACACACACAAACACACACACACACACACACACACACACATGGTCTGTTCACATATTTCAATC
>NC_134876.1:60469308-60479308 GCF_041734735.1 Babylonia areolata
GGTTTTGCACGGTTCCCCCAAAAAAACCCCATTGTCCGCCAGAAGATAACAATCACATATATAGTCAGATTTAACCCCCCCCCCCCCTCAACCACCCTCCCCCCCCCCCCCAAACCCCGACCCCATCACCAAGGACCTGACACAGGGATCTGACGCAAGGAGGCGGAATGAAGCAGCAAACCACTGCGTGCTGACGATGATGGAAGACAGGAGAGATAGTTTCTGGGTTTTGTTGGGTTTTTTGGGTTTTTTTCTCTAGCTTGCCACATGGACCCCAAAGTGGAAGTGGTTAAATGGCTGGGTCATGATCTGCAATGCACGTGATCTTTCTTTCTCCACGCTAACGTCTCTTCTTCGAGTGAGGTTGAGCTGTGGGAGAGATATGGCAGACAGAGAGAGAGGGGGCGGTGGGGGTGGAGGAGACAGGGAGAGATGGATAGGGAAGGGGAACAGGGAGAGAGATGGATAGGGGAGGGGAACAGGAAGAGAGATAGATAGGGAAGGGGAACAGGGAGAGAGATAGGGGAGAGATAGATAGGGAAGGGGAACAGGGAGAGATAGATGGGGAAGGGGAACAGGGAGAGATAGATAGGGAAGGGGAACAGGGAGAGAGATGGATAGGGGAACAGAGAGAGATGGATAGGGGAGGGGAAGAGGGAGAGATGGATAGGGAAGGGGAACAGGGAGAGAGATAGATAGGGGAGAGATAGATAGGGAAGGGGAACAGGGAGAGAGATGGATAGGGGAGGGAACAGGGAGAGAGATAGATAGGGGAGGAGATAGATAGGGAAGGGGAACAGGGAGAGAGATAGGGAAGGGGAACAGAGAGAGATGGATAGGGAGGGGAAGAGGGAGAGATGGATAGGGGAGGGGAACAGGAACAAAGGGAGATAAGAGAGGGAGAGGGGGTGGGGACGAAAGAGATAAGGATCAAGAAGGAAGGGTGTGAGAGAAACAGAGAACGAACGAACGAACGAACGAACAAAAAGTGTGTGTGAGTCTGTGTGTGTGTGTGTGTGTGTGTGTGTGTGTGTGTGTGTGTGTGTGTGTGTGTGTGTGTGTGTGTGGTTGTGTGTGTGTGTGTGTGTGTGTGAAAGAGAGAGAGAGAGAAACAGAGAGAGAGAGAAAGAGAGACAGAGACAGTTTCAGTTTCCCAAGGAGGCGTCACTGCTTTCGGACAAATCCATATTCGCTACACTACATCCGCTAGGCGACTTGTCAGGCCTTGAGTGCATGTTTATAATTATATCTGTGTGTCTGTCAGTAGACTTCGTTTTACATCATTTTGTCCGAGGACAACACTCTCGTTGCCTTGGGTTCTTTTTTTTCTGTTCGCCAAGTTCGTGCTGTACATGAGACCTTGGTTTACAGTCTCATCCGAAAGACTAGACGCTCAGCTTGATTTTTCCAGCAAAACGTGGGAGAAAGGTGGACAGAGACAAACAGACGGAGATGTAGATAGATAGACAGACAGACAAAGACAAAGACACAGAGAGTGCGAGAGAGACTGACAGACAGACAGGCAGGCAGACAAAGGCCGGGAGGGAGACAGAGAGAGGCAGAGAAAGGCAGACAGAAGGAGAGAGAAAGGCGAGATAGTGGGTAACAGAGAAAAATGGCGAGGACAATGACAATGACATTGACAATGACAAATTAAACTGATGAATCAGGCCACTTGCGCATAATTCATGGGGAGAACAAAAGCCCAGTTAGTTATTTGTATTTGTATTTCTTTTTATCATAACAGGTTTCTCTGTTTGAAATTCGGGCTGCTCTCCCCAGGGAAAGCGCGTCGCAAAACTACAGCGCCACCCATTTTTTTTGCATTTTTTTTCCTGCGTGCAGTTTTATTTGTTTTTTCCTATCGAAGTGGATTTTTCTACAGAATTTTGCCAGGGACAACGCTTTTGTTGTCGTGGGTTCTTTTACGTGCGCTAAGTGCATGCTGCACACGGGACCTCGGTTTATCGTCTAGCGTCCAGACCACCACTCAAGGTCTAGTGGAGGGGTAGAAAATATCGACGGCTGAGCCGTGATTCGAACCAGCGCGCTCAGATTCTCTCGCTTCCTAGGCGGACGCGTTACCACTAGGCCATCACTCCACATTAACAACACACGTAAAATAGTGGGGAACGGAAAGACAGAGAGAGGGAAAGAGAGAGAGAGAAGGGCGGGGAGAGAGAGACAAAGACAGAGAGAGATACACACGTAGAGAGAAACATATAGACAGTGGAACAGCAGAGAGGGAGAGACGGTTAGGGAGACAGATAGAGGGAGAGACAGACGGAAAGAGAGGGAGGAAGAGAGAGTGACAGCCAGACAGACAGACAGAGATGCAGAGACAGAAGTCACCATTGGTATATTCGTCAGGCTATGGTCTTCATGAAAGGGAAAGTGAGGAAAAAAAACTATCATAAAAAAATCAAAACAATAACAACAAATCAAACAGCAATCTACATATATCAATGAACGTATATTGGAAATGGAAGCCGGTTCATGATACACAACGAGGTCACAATTCCTTGGAACACTCTATACATTACACACGACGTTATGTCTCGTGGGTGGCATCAGCAGATGCAAAGTAAGGGCACATGGGAGCATCAATAATGTTAAAAAACAAAAACAAAAAAAACAAGAGAGGCAAGGCCTTCAAGACTCACTTGTGATACACTTTAAAATAATATAATCGTTAAAATGTGTTCTGTATTTGTTATTATAAAGCTTCGTGTTAAAAAAAAAAAGAAAAAAAGAAAAAAAAGTCCTAACCAGATTCGAACCCCGCGTGTTGGGGTGAGAAGAAACTGCCGTATCCATTACACTATCACAGCTCCTTAACTGACGTTCTAAAATTTAACATTTGAACATACATTTTTAAAGGGCGATAAATCAATTGCGGTATTCGCAGTGAGAACGCTGTTTAAATCATATTATTCTGGTGTATCTTGCACATTCAAAAAATCTTTAAGGGCAATAAAATTTCTTTTTAATGGCTATCGCCGCAATCACACTGCAACATTTAGCCGTTTTCACTAGATCTAGATAGATGTACAAGTTAAGTTACACCCGCCGGGAATGTAGTACGACACGGTCGATTCAATTTCTCTTTTATGTTCATTCAAGTTTTATAGTTTTAAAGCTGATATGAAAATTTAGTATTTTGTTAAACTAATAACATGTAGAGCCAAATACAAGTACTTCTAAACGTCGTAAGAAGTGAAAAGGACTTCATTTTGAGAAAAGTCAAGACTGGAGTTTTTTTCGTTTCATCGTGATCAGTTCAAGGGTATTAACTCACATGGTTTACAATTTTTAACTGTGAATTCCGACTGATTCTGTGGATGTTTTTATGGCAGTTTGGGGCATAATCCAGTAAGTGATGATGCGTTCACAAATCTTTCTCTGAATAAATATTTAACGGTCTCCTTCTCCAACTTTCCATCATATGTTATCGTGTATTGTCCATTGAATATAGGATTGAACGGGCAGGTCAACAACTTGAAACAAAACGGCGTCGTTCGCGTTCGCGAAGAACATGAGCACGCGCTTTGAATGTGTATAAATATGTGTACGCAATTGATTTTTGCCCATGACCTTCAGGGCTCAGCCAACAGATCTGTAAAGTCCACTCGTCGTATTGATTTTAGTATTTTCCGAAAAGACCACTTGGGCGAATGAACATAGTGAAAGCCCTGTACACTGAGAGTAAAGCACACTAGCTTTTTATGTATTGAGTAAAATTTCAAAAGGTAATGTTTAAGATGAGAAAGATCAGTTTAAAGCAAATTAAGTCCCCTAGCATTAATTACAGTTATTTCCCTGTTTTACTATCTGCACCAAAACGTTTGCAAAATAAATAAAACTTCCATGCTTAGCAAAAGAAGTTCCTGTTTGAACAAAAAATTATAATAATGACTGCTCTTGTTGTTGTGTCGAATATCAGATCAAAGTGCCAAGTTTAGAGAATACAAAAAATATAAATATAACAGTAAATGCACTTTGCATATAAATAAGCTTCTTTTCTTTTTTTTCTTTTTTTTTGTGCCCATCCCAGAGGTGCAATATTGTTTTAACGAAGATGACTGGAAAGAACTGAATGTTTCCTATTTTTATGCCTAATTTGGTGTCAACTGACAAAGTATTTGCAGAGAAAATGTCAATGTTAAAGTTTACCACGGACACACAGGCACACACACACACAGACATACACATACACACACACACACACACACAGAGAGAGAGAGAGAGAGAGAGAGAGAGAGAGAGAGAGAGAGAGAGAGAGAGAGAGAGAGAGAGAACTGAACACCGGGTTAAAACATAGACTCACTTTGTTTACACAAGTGAGTCAAAAATTCAGTATAATTCTTCTAAGAGCAATTCGTCTTCTTTGAATGTTTTACATTGTGGACAAATCAGATGTGCATCATTGCGTTTTCAACACTCATCGACAGCACATCTTTAGCATGTCCTTTTCCAAGCCACGCTCAGCAATCTCAAACAGCCCTGCTCCCCCCTGACCACAAGTAATAGAAGGAAGATACCGATGACAGATAAAAGAAACCCAAATCACCCTGCTCCCAGGGACCCTTCAGCAATGAAGCCTGAAGCCAGGAGGGCGGAATGAACCAGCCAACCACTGTGTGTTGACTGCGATAGAGGCTGGGATTTTTTTTTTTTTTTTTTTTTTTTTTTTTTTACAGCTCGGCCTTTGGACAGGATCAACTGGCAGAGTGGTACAAAAAGCGGAAGCGGTCAAATGGGGCTGGGTTTAACTACTTGTGATTGTGTGATCGTATTCATGCTTGGATGTTCTTTGAGGTTTGGATTTGATTCTGGCCGAGACGTGAGAGACAGACAGACAGACAGAGACAGACAGACAGACAGACAGACAGACACACACACACACACACACACACACACACACACACACACCACACCAGAGAGAGAGAGAGAGAGAGAGAGATAGAGATAGAAATAGGGAGAGAGAGAGGCAGAGAGAGACATACACGGACGTAATGCAATATATATATATAGATATATATATATGTGTGTGTGTGTGTGTGTGTGTGTGTGTGTGTGTGTGTGTGTGTGTGTGTGTGTGTGTGTGTGTGTACACTGTGTGTGTGTGTGTGTATGCGTGCGTGCACGTGTGTGTGTGTGTGTGTGTGTGTGTGTGTGGATTGTTAACTAAATGATAATGATGCACTGAATGTCTGTTTTAATCAGACAATCGTGGTTCATATCAGAGATGAACTGACAATGCACAGAGCTTGAGAGAGAAAGAGAGAGGTAGAGAGAAAGAGACAAACAGACAGGTAGACAGAGCGAAAGCAAGAAAGATATAGAAAAGACAGAGACAGAGAGGGAGAAACGTGCACGAGAGAGACGGAAGAGAGGTGAGAGAGTGAAACTAACTTGGATCAATGGGTGACCTACAACTGATGCACTAACCATGCAACTTTTAACGACAGTTCTAATCAGATAAAGTAGTCTTTTTTTTATTATTCCAAAGGCAGAGGATGATGCTGAACTCTTCAAAGCTTCCATGCCTACCCAACGTTTTGGTGGTGATCAGAGGCAACCAGCCGGGCCCTCTGATGACGACCAGAAATAAAAAGGAAGGACGGGGAGGTGGGGGTGGGGGGAGTGGGGGGATGGATATCATCAATGACAGATGATCCTAACTCACCCTGACCCCGCCCCCCTTCCCCCCACCACACCACCCCCCACACCCCACCTTCCCTCCCTCAAGGGACCAGGAAAATCGACCCCGAAACGAGGAAGTGGAATGGATGGCTATGCACCGACCAGGGCATCCTAGCCCATGACAGAAGAAAGAAGAAAGAAGAAGAAGAAGAAGAAGATGAGGAGGAGGAGGCTTTTTAACTGCTCTGGCTGCTGACCAGATCATCTGACGGGACGACTTCAGCCAGAGTTGGAAGCGTTGATGTGGTCAGGTCAAGGTCTTTGATGTATTGGGGCCGGACCTCTTCAAAGCAAAGCCGGGCATTGATTTGAGTTTGGTTTGGTTTTTTTTTTTTTTTGGTTTTTTTTTTTTTTTTTTTTGGCTTGGCTCTGGTGGTGGAGATGACATGGAGACACGTAGCAAGAGAAAGAGAAGGGGGGAGAGAGAGAGAGACAGACGTACAGACAGACAGACAGACAGACAGAAAAAACAACCAGGCAGAAGACCAAGAGACAGACTGAGAAACTGAATGGCAGGAACGGGTAATTCGAGAGATATGGTTGAAAGGCTAAGAGAGACAGACGGACAGACAGACAGACAGAGATTGACAGGAGGAAGCAATGAGGATGTAAATGAACAACTGGTTTGAACAGATAACCTTGCTTTATTTCAGACAGACAGACAGACAGGCAGGCAGTAACAGACAAGAGAGAAAGACAAGTGTGTGTGATCAGCCAGCTGCAAATGGGATGGAGAGTGGATTATCGGTGGTGAGAAAGAGAGACAGAGACATTCAGACAGATAGACAGACAAGCAACAGTGACAGAGATAGAGGGGAGGAGGGACATAGAGACAGAGAAAGAAAGAGAGAGAGAAAGAAGAGAAAGACAGACAGACAGACAGAGACACAAAGACAGAGAGAGATAGAGTGAATCAGACATAGAGAGCCTTAGACAGCAACAGGGAATCTGTGTGTGCGAGTGTGTGTGTGTGTGTGTGTGTGTGTGTGTGTGTGTGTGTGTGTGTGTGTGTGTGTGTGTGTGACAGAGAGTGTTTGTGTTTTTGTGCGCACATGCACGCGCAAACATGCGCTCATGCTGCAGTCGTTTCATTCTAGAGAACAACGGCCAACGCTGACTTTTCAACACGTGTGTGTGTGTGTGCATGTGTCTGTCTGTGTCTGTGTGACTGTGTTTGTGTGTTCCCGCGTGTATGTGACTGTGTGCATGTGTGTGTGTGTACATGCATGCGTGCGTGTGCATGCGTGCATGCGTGCGTGTGCGTGTGTGTGTGCGTGTGTGTGTGTGTGTGTGTGTGTGCGTGTGTGTGTGTGTGCGTGAGTGTGTGTGCGTGCGTGTGTGTGCGTGTGTGTGTGCGAATAAAGAAAAACCATACAAAATGAGAGCAAAGAGATGCAAAATGCCAGCGGGTGCCTTGTATATGCCTGATCACAAGCCTGGTTATGGAACATTAATATCCATTTCTCGCCATTCCAAGTTCGTTTGGTCTTTGGAAATAATTGTTGCCCAACGCTGATCGAACACACACAGCCCTGCCACCACCCTGACCACATGTAAAAGGTGGAAAGATACTGATCACATATCAAAAAAAAAAAAAAAAAAAAGAAGAAGAAAAAATCTAGGATCACCCTTCCTCCAGGGACCTCAGCAATGAAGCCTGAAGCCATTGAGGGGCGGAATGAACAAGCCAGCCACCGAGTCTTCATTGACTGTGACAGAAGCTGGGAGATAAATGGGTGGTGGTGGTGGTGGTGGTGGTGGTGTGTGTGTGTGTGTGTGTGTGTGTGTGTGTGTGTGTGTGTGTGTGTGTGTGTGTGTGTGTGTGTGTGTGTGTGTTTTCTGGTATGGTTTTGAGACTGGTTTTGATCAACCAGAAGAAGAATCCAAAAGTGGCAGCAAATATCTTTGACATGTGTGATCTTTCTCTCATGGTGGGTGGGGAGGAGGCCGGGGTGGGTGGGGGGGGTTGAAGTTTGGGGATGTGAGAGACAGAGACAGACAGATAGATCGAGACAGACAGACAGACAGACAGACAGACAGACAGAAAGTGGATGCATAAATAACTCTACAGATAATCATAACGTATTGTTGCCAGTGCTGATATTACGGAAGATCCCTCCTTCTATTAAGAAAGGGTGAATACCGTAGTCGCACCTTCTCGCCACGTTAATGTGGGTGTTTCCTCAGGGGGACACGGTGCAGGTTGTTTCAACCGACGCGGCACGGGAGCGAGCAACTGGCGCTATATCAAAACTAGATCTCGGCCTCTCCAATCAAGAAAGCCGCAGCTAGACCAGTCTAGCATGGAGAGGGATGGGCTCCGCCATGCTTTCTGCCCAAGACTCACCGCATGAATGACGACCCCTACTCAAACCCATACCGGCTCGGTCGTCGCCCGGGTCAACAAGGACCGCGCCTTCCATTGCAAACCAGGGTGGAGGTGACAAATGTGCTACTGGTGGACCACACAACAACAAGCTCCGGGCCAGGAACAACATCTCTATTGGCACGTGGAATGTCAGAACACTAAGGACGCCAGGAAAATTGGAAGAACTGACACATGCAATGAACAAATATCGCTGGCACATCCTAGGACTTTGTGAAACACGATGGAAAAACATCGGTGAAATACCCACACTTGAAGGCCACAGACTATTTTACAGTGGTAGAGAGGACAAACACGAACATGGAGTAGGGTTCCTGATCCACAAAGACATTGTTAACACTGTCATGGGCTGCCGACCAATATCCAGCAGGCTCACTACCATCCGCCTGAGGGCATCCCCATTCAACATCACATCATACAAGCATATGCTCCAACATCTGATCACAGCGATATGAAGTTGAGGAGTTTCTACGAACAACTACAAGAAACCCTTGATCAGACACCAAAGAAAGACATCATAGTAGTACAAGGTGACTGGAACGCCAAGATCGGAGAAGACTCCTACAACACCTGGAAGGGCACATGTGGACGATATGGTAACAACGCTACAAATGAAAGAGGTTTGAGACTCTGGAATTTGCCTGCTTCAACAACCTGAAGATAACAAACACATTGGGACCACACAAAGCATCCAGAAGATGGACATGGCACAGCCCTGGAGGAGATCACCACAACCAAATAGACTACATCATGGTAAAGAAGCGTTTCCAGTCTAGCGTGAACATTGCCAAGACAAGAGTTTCCCAGGAGCTGACATTGCAAGTGACCACGACTTGGTAATGATGACCTTCAAACTCCAACTGAAGAAAACAAAGAAACAAAGCTTCTCAAGACTGAAGTTCGACCTGGAAAAATTGAAAGATCCTGAAGTACAAGAGGCATTCCAAGCCATGATTGGTGGGAAATTCGCGCCACTCAGTCACTCTCGATGCAGATGACGCCGACCTGGATACACTCGTAAGCGACTTCAACGCAGCTGTGACTGAAACAGCCCAAACAACTCTTGGAAACAACGCATCAAAAAGAAGCCCTGGGTCACGGACGACATCTACAGCTGTGTGACAAACGTAGAGACCTGAAAAAGAAAAAGAATGAAGAAGAAGGGGCAAAACAGTACAAAGCAGTTAACACCGAAATCAAGAGAAGCATGAAGAAGGCAAGGGAGAATTGGATTGAAGGAAAATGCAGGACATAGAGGAAAACCTGACAAGAAACAACAGCAAGAAAGCCTACCAAGTTGTTGAAAGAACTTACCAACACAAGGCAAGGTAGAACTATGTCCAACATCCAGACCAAGGATGGAAAATGTCTAACAGAAGAACAAGACATCCTAAAGCGATGGACAGAATACTGCTCAGAGCTATACAACATACAGACCACAGGTGATCCAGCAATACTGAATGTCCCACCAGCCACTGATAACAGTAATCACCCCATACTCCGTGAAGAAATAGAGGCAGCAATAGCATCGCTGAAAAAAGGGAAATCGGCAGGAGTGGACAACATCCCATCAGAACTGGTCCAAGCAGGGGGTGAAGTTATGATAGATGTGCTACTGAAAATCTGCAACAAGATCTGGCAAACAGGGGAATGGCCCACACCGTGGACACAATCACTGATCATCACCCTTCCCAAAAAGGGCAATCTCCAGCAGTGTCAAAACTACCGCACCATCAGCCTGATTAGTCATCCCAGCAAAGTCATGTTTGAAAATCCTGCTTAACAGACTGAAACCACAAGCAGAAAACATCATTGCTGAAGAACAGGCAGGTTTCAGACCAGGAGGAGCACAACTGAACAAATCTTCAACTTGAGGTTGCTATGTGAGAGGTACCATCAACACCAACA
>NC_134876.1:60486808-60504308 GCF_041734735.1 Babylonia areolata
TTTCAATCTGAGGGTCCCCGGGTTCGAATCTCGGTAACGGCGCCTGGTGGGTAAGGGTGGAGATTTTTACGATCTCCCAGGTCAACATATGTGCAAACCTGCCAGTGTCTGAATCCCCCTTCGTGTGTATACGCACGTAGAAGATCAAATACGTACGTTAAAGATCCTGTGATCCATGTCAGCGTTCGGTGGGTTATGGAAACAAGAACATACCCAGCATGCACACCCCCGAAAAACGGAGTATGGCTGCTTACATGGTGGAGTAAATAAATAAACGGTCATGCACGTAAAATATTAAATGTTACATGTTTGTCTGAGTGTGTATGTGTGCGTGCCTGAAATCTGATTGAATGACACAGGAACGAATGATGAGCGCCCAATGGCAGCCGTCAGTCGGCTCTATCCAGGTAGACAGCCTGTTGTGTAAATGACCCCGTGTTTGTAAAGCGCTTAGAGCTTGGTCTCCGACCGAGTATAGGTGCTATATAAGTATCCATATGAATCAATCAATCTTGAGAGATGATGAGCATGGTGTCAACACAAAAACGATCATGGACACTTGAAGCTCGTGTAAGATCTAAAGTTGTAGGTTCGTGTACCCATAAATCTGCAGTGTACCCCCATACCAGAAGTAAGGAGCAAACAAACACACACACACACACACACACACGCGCGCGCGCGCACACACACACACACACACACACACACACACACACACAAGGGCGCACACACACCCACACCCACAATCACATACAAACACGCGCGCACCAGCGCACACGCACACACACAGACACACACACACAAACATACACACACACACACACATCCCCCACCCATACGCACATACCCAACTCCCTCCCATCCACCCCCCACCCCCCTCCCTCACACACACACACACACCCACACACCACACATACACACAAAACGTGACGCACATGACGTAAGGAACACAGTGTCAGTTGACTTTAAAATTAACTCTTTCTCTCCAGGGTGTAGCACTGACCAACGTGGGGGGCGCTTTTAATCGGACGCGCTCAGACATGCAAAGCCGTCTGTGGGATAGGTTTGGTCTGGTCTGGCAAAATTCCAATCCCCCCCACAACCACACACAGGAGAAAAGAAGATTAATAAAACATTTTTTTTTTTTAAGTATGCGCTTAAAAGTCTACCCCGGTCCCGTTGTTGATACATCGGAAAGTAAAAGTGTTTTGAAAACTTAGATCTGAAACGAGGTGTGTGTGTGTGTGTGTGTGTGTGTGTGTGTGTGTGTGTTGTGTGTGCGTGTTTGTGTTTGTGTGTGTGTGTGTGTGATTGTGCGTGTGTAGGTGCGACTGTGTGTGTGTGTGTGTGTGTGCAATCGTGCGTCCATACGTGCGTTTGTGCATGTGAAATTATTATTATGCAGGATCTAGCATGACTACCACAGAACGGGCACCTTTCGTTTTCTGCATACAAATTCAAATCAACAACCGCCATGTCTGGAAGATGATGCTACTCTTGAAAACACAGTGTTTTGATCACTACTCCCACACCTCTGTGTGTGTGTGTGTGTGTGTGTGTGTGTGTGTGTGTGTGTGTGTATGTGTGTGTGTCTGTGTGTGTGTGTGTGTCTGTGTGTGTGTGTAATATATGTGTCTATACATCGATATATATATATATATATATATATATATATATATATATATATATATATATGTATACAGAGAATATATCTAGATAGATAGATAGACAGATAGATAAAGAAAACGTGATGAAAATAAGACTTATGTGGTTGGTTATCCGTCCCCGCCAAAAAACAAACAAACAAACAAAAAACAAACAAGCAAACAAAAATATATATAAAAACATATATATATATTCAAACACACACACACACACACACACACACACACACACACACACACACACACCACGCAGCACGCACGCACGCACGCACTCACGCACGCACACACACACACACACACACACACACACACACACACACACACACACACACACACACATATATATATATATATATATATATATATATATATATATATATATATATATATATATATATATTCTTGGCTCAAGTTGAGCACAAAATACTCTCGACGCAGGTCACATATCCAGGTTTCCTTTGTTTACAGTGTGCTTGGTTCCACTTTTCTTCTACTGCTCAGAAACGTTCCCCTAATGGAATAGCACCAATATGTTTTGTTGTGGTTTTTTTTGTTTTTTGTTTTTTTTTGTTGTCTGACTGAAGGGCCAACGCGAGAGAAAACCAAACAAACAAACTAACTGATGGATGTAATGGAAGACGAACAATGCATTTGCGTGTTAGACGTCTGTAGTGTATCTGGGGTAGTGGAGAGAGAGAGAGAGACAGAGCGAGAGAGAGAGAGAGAGAGAGAGAGAGAGAGAGAGAGACAGAGAGAGACAGAGAGAGACAGAGAGAGAAGGAAAAAAACAAGAAATGTAGGAAGATTACAGAGAGAGAGAGAGGAAAAACACAAGAAAAAAAGGAAGATTACATAGAGAAAGAGAGAGAGAGAGAGAAAAGGGAGAAAACAAGAAAGGATGTCAGACAGACCTAAATGTAGGAGAAAAGGAAGGAAGGAAGGAAGGAAGGATGGACACAAGGAACGAATGAAAGAAAGTCAAGACAATTACACCAAGAAAGAAAATAAAAGGAAGAAAGAAAAAAGAAAAAGAAAGAAAAAACGAAAATGAAAGAAAGAAGACACGAAAGAAACAAAGAAAGAACGAAAAAAAAAAAAAGAAAATGAAAACAAATAAGAAAAAAAAGAAAAGAAAAAATCCAAAGCAAACCGAAAAGAAAGATTTTTTTTTTAAATATAAAAGAAATAAAAACAGAAGAATTAAAATGGGGAAAAAAAAATATTAAGAAACAAAAAATAAATTTGAATTAAATTAAATATATATAAAGAACACACACACACACACACACACACACACACACACACACACACACACACACACACACACAACACACACACACACACACACACACACACACACACACACACACACACACACACACACACACTGAAAGACAAAAAGAAAAGGGAAAAAAAAATCCCCAAATCTTCAAAACCTGACGCCTAAGTTGTCAGAAAACTGAATTATTCCTTTTGTTGTCACTGGACCAGTCACTCACACGTTAAGTTATCTGTGGAAAGGCAGAAAGAAAGGAAGAAAGAAAGGAACGTAGAAAGAAACAAAGAAAATAAGGAAGAACTGAACAAAAAAAAAAAAAACGAACAAAGAAAACAAAGATGAACACCTGAATGAACGGGAGAAGAACAGTTTCAGTTTCAAAGTGAGGTTTCAAAGCGTGTGATCGGATCGGATCATTCTCACACCACATCGACTGTATCAAAAATGAACGAATGAATTGACTGATTAGATGAAATAGAATACAAAATGATAATAATGATAATCATCATCATCATCATCATCATCATCATCATCATCATCATCATGATGAAGAGCAGATGCCTCACCTTCGCATTAAGTGAACCCGCTGGTCAGGCCTTGAGTGCCTGCCCTAGGATTGGGTGGTTAAGCTTAGAAGAAGGAAAAAAAAGAAGAAATACACACACACACACATACACACGCGCGCGCACGCACGCATGCATGCACGCACGCACGCGCACACGCACACGCACACACACACATACACACACACACAACTCGCGAAAGCTTAGCGAAAGTAACGATCTATGAAGCCGGTTGTGAGAAAGATAAATGTTTTCTTGTGTGTGGGTGTGTGTTTTTTTGTTTTTTGTTTGTTTTGGGGGGTTTTGGGTTTTTTTTTTTCGGGGGGTGCGGGGGGGGGGGGGGGGTATATTCTGGGGTTGCATTAACAGCAATATGATGACACTCTATTGTTGCAACGGCTGCTTCCACTGCAGTGTACAGGAAGATGGTTATGAGATATAAAACAGATCGATACAGTACTCTCCCCCTGTCTGTCTGTCTGTCTGTCTGTTTGTCATTGCCTCAATCTTTGTCCATCAGACTCTTTGAGAGAGGTGCTGTGGTCAAAATTTGGAGCAGCTGAATTCTCGCCCGAGCTTCTCGAGTTCGATCCTCGTCGAACCTGGTTGATTAACTCTTTCACCGCCAGGTTTCTTTGTGAAAAACACACCCCAGCGTCAAATATTTTGGAAACGATGTTCTCAGTCACATGGCTCGGTTCATGTCAAAACAACACAACGGACTTGTTCACTTCAAACCTGGGGACAAAGGTTAGTCATTGTTCTATTGGCTGGAACCTGGCCACAGCTGTTAAAGCTTTGTTACAGTGTGAAAATGGTCTTATCAACATGACCCCCTCGATGTCGACAAAAAGTCGCCTGTGGCGCTGAAAGAGTTAATTAAGGATGGAGATTCTTTCGTTCTCCCAGGTCAACATAATTACGTGCAGACCTGCTAGTGCCTTAAACCCCCCGTTCGTGTGTATACGCACGCAGAAAAGCATATATTAGTACTTTAAAGATCCTGTAATTCACGTTACCATTTGGTGGGTTATGAAAACAAGAACATACCCAGCTTGCGCATGCATCCCCCCCCCCGGCCCGCCCACCCTCCGCCCCCGAAAACGAAGTATGACTGCCTACATGGCGGGGGGTAAATAGACAAAACGGTCATACACGTAAAATATTACATGTGTGTGTGCGTGCGTGTGTGTGTGTGTGTGTGTGTGTGTGTGTGTGTGTGTGTGTGTGTGTGTGTGTGTGTGTGTGTGTGTGTGCGTGACTGAAACCAGAGGAAAGGATACAGAAAACGAATGATAAGCGCCCGAAGGCAGCCATCAGTCGGTTCAACCCAGGCAGGCAGCCTGTTGTTCAAATGATTCCATATTTGTAAAGCGCTTAGAGCTTGGTCTCCGACTGGAGTACAAGAGCTATATAAATATCCATAATAACATCATCATCATCGTCGTCGTATCTCTCTATGTCTCTTTCTTTGTTGTCTGTCTCTGCCTTTGTCTCTCTGTTTCTGTCTCTCTTTATCTCGCTTTGTTTCTCTCTGACTCTCTCTCTCTCTCTCTCTCTCTCTCTCTCTCTCTCTCTCTCTCTCTCTCTCTCTCTCTCTCTCTCTCTCCCTCTCTCTTTCTGGATGTACAATGCCAGCTCAAGGCCACCACTGCAGAAAGTTAGGCCAATCAGCTAACGTTAGAAAACTGATGATGAAAGCATCCTGAAAATGCCACCTAAAAATTTTATTTTCAGCCCCCTTTTAAAATTCATGAAGGCACACAGAATAGCGGAAGGGTGAGGGGTGAGGAGGAGAAGCAGGAGAGGGGAGAAAAGAGGATACGGAGAATAATGAGGAGGAGAGAAAGAGGATCAGGAGAATAATGGGGAGGTGGAGGAAGAGTGTGTGTGGGGGGCAGGGGCGTGGGGGTGGTGGGGGGGGAGAGGAGCGGAAGGGGGCGAGGGTAGAGTTACTGGTCGTCAGTGCTGGACCGAAAGAGTAGTGGATGCAGCAGGCATTCATAGACTGTAGTCTGCCATCTGTTTAATATTCATGAACTCTTCGTGGCAGGGGATAGAGGGATGGGTACTGTGGAAAGGGTATAGAACGTACTGCTGACGTGTGCTGAATCGACAAAAAAGAAGGATGCACATCATCAGCATTGCTTCAGCAGCAGTTTGGATTTTTTTTTTTTTTTTTTTTTTTTTTTTTTTTTTTTTTTTTTTTTCTGAATAAGTGACTTTTCATTTAGCTTTAACAGATTTCATTATATTCATAGGATTTTTTTTAAAAACCAAAAAAACAAACAAACATGGATTAACTCTTTTTTTCACATTTTGCCGCCGGATGGAAAAATAATCCAGCAAGTCTCCAGCATTCTTGCCGGCACTTGGGATGATCCATTTCGACAGTCTCCAGTACACTTCTCGTATTCAGCAATTTGAAAAGGTGACCTCCTTTCGAGTGGCTATTGGGAACCATCTGCTGTGAAGGAGAACTATGGCTATGGGGCGATCTCTTACTGTATGTGAGTGACTGTTTCTAGGACTATTTCCAACTATCGATCCATGCTCTCTCTCTCTCTCTCTCTCTCTCTCTCTCTCTCTCTCTCTCTCTCTCTCTCACGCACATACACGCGCGAGCGAGCGCAAACGCACACATACCAATTACACACACCAATCACGCGGATCTTCTCGGAAATCCCTGCACATTATCGCCAGAACGAGAAAGATACGGAGGAAGAGGAGGAGGAGGAAGAGGGGGAGGGGGGGAGCAAGAGTAAAATGGTACTGTTAATAATGCTTTGGGGACCACAGAATAACAAATGCAGACATGAGCTATACCAGAGACCGTGTGGTACTAGTGTAATATTCATGAACTTCTGGAAGGCACAGAAGAGAGAGAGAGAGAGAGAGCCAGAGAGAGAGAGAGAGGACAAACCGCCAGGGCAGCAAGGGGGACAACACTGAATGTACCACTAAAAGAAAGCGTGCTGAATCGACAAAGAGCGGATAAATATTTGTACTGTTATCTACACACTGCTTGTGCGGCAGTATTTTTTACTCTGCCCGTTGGGCTCCATAAGTCTCGATCATATTCACGGATTATCAGTTTCAGGTTCAGTTTCAGGTTCAGTTTTTCCAGGAGGCGTCACTGCGTTCGGACAGATCCATATACGCTACACCACATCTGCTAGGCAGATGCCTGACCAGCAGCGTAACCCAACGCGCCTTGTCAGGTTTTGAGTGCATGCTTATATATTTGTGTGCCTGTCAGAGTGGATTTCTTCAACATCGCTTTGCCAGACGACAGACAACACTCTCGTTGTCATGGAATCTTTGGGGTTTTTTGTTGTTGTTTTTCTGTGTGCCAAGTGCATGCTGCACACGGGACCTCGGTTTATCGTCTCATCCGAATGACTAGACGCATAGTTTGATTTTCCAGTCACACCTGGGAGAAAGGGTGAGAGCGGGATTCGAACCCACACCCTCACGGACTCTATATATTGGCAGCTATTGATCCATGCTCTCTGTCTGTCTGTCTGTCTGTCTGTCTGTCTGTCTGTCTCTCTCTCTCTCTCTCTCTCTCTCTCTCTCTCTCTCTCTCTCTCTCTCTCTGGATAGATATGTTAAATGTGCTCTGACTAAATTAAGATTTGGCGTAACAGACATTGCCTGCCATAGATTTAGATTTAGCGATAGAAGAGTAGATAAAGTACAGTGTCGTTTATGTCATGATTCAGAAGAAGATGAAATTCATTTTATGTTTTGCTGTCCTGTCTTTCACGACTTAAGGATAAAATATATTCAACCTAAGTTTTATAATAGCCCATGTCGCTTTAGATTTAATTTGCTTATGTCCTCTAGAAATGAAATTGTTTTGCGAAATGTTGCGTTCTACATTTACTATGCCTTGAAACGATTACGTACGGCTGTAACTTAAATCATAGTATCAATTTGAATTTTCATGACAATAATTATGTTAAGATTAAATACTAGACACTGTGTTATCGTAATTTTGGTTGTTTGTTTTGTATATGATTTCCCCTTCAATTTGGGGCTTAGGCCTAAATTTTGAATAAACATTTCGCATTCGCATTCTCTCTCTCTCTCTCTCTCTCTCTCTCTCTCTCTCTCACACACACACACACACACACACACACACACACACACACACACACACACACACTCTCTCTCTCTCTCTCTCTGTCTTTCACACACACGCACATACACGCACATAACCATTCTGCCACCTTCCTCAAGAGGATAACATTTAATCACCTCTTTCTTCTCCCCTACTGCCTGCTCGACCAACGGAAACTAATCCAGCTAGTCTCCAGCATTCCTGCTGCAGGCTGATGGGATGGGTGATCGATATAACAGTCTCCACTGCAGGTCCCCATGTTCAGCAGTCTGAAAGTGTAAAGTGCTTTTGAGAAAAAAAAAAAAAAAAAAAAAAAAAAAAAAAAAAAAAAAAAAATATATATATATATATATATATATATATATATATATATATATATATATATATATATATATCACAAGTGAACCATCTCCTGTGAAAGAGAACGAAATGAATTTGTGGCTATCGTTAAAGTTAACCTGTAACCAATACAATACAATACAATACAACACAATACAATACAATACAATACAACACAATACAACACAATACAATACAATACAATACAATACAATACATTTTCATTCATCCATTTGGATTGGATTGAATTGGAAACACGTCTCTGTCTTTGCAGCACAGTCTCCGTCTGTGTGTCTGTCCTATGATTATGTATGTCTCTGTGTCTGTCCTATGATTATGTATGTCTCTGTGTCTGTCCTATGATTATGTATGTCTCTGTGTCTGTTCTATGATTATGTATGTCTCTGTGTCTGTCCTATGATTATGTATGTCTCTGTGTCTGTCCTATGATTATGTATGTTTCTGTGTCTGTCCTATGATTATGTATGTCTCTGTGTCTGTCCTATGATTATGTATGTCTCTGTGTCTGTCTATGATTATGTATGTCTCTGTGTCTGTCCTATGATTATGTATGTCTCTGTGTCTGTCCTATGATTATGTATGTCTCTGTGTCTGTCCTATGATTATGTATGTCTCTGTGTCTGTCTATGATTATGTATGTCTCTGTGTCTGTCCTATGATTATGTATGTCTCTGTGTCTGTTCTATGATTATGTATGTCTCTGTGTCTATGATTATGTATGTTTCTCTGTCTGTGTATGATTATGTATGTTTCTCTGTCTGTTCTATGATTATGTATGTCTCTGTGTCTGTCCTATGATTATGTATGTCTCTGTGTCTATGATTATGTATGTCTCTGTGTCTGTCCTATGATTATGTATGTTTCTCTGTCTGTCCTATGATTATGTATGTCCTCTGTGTCTGTCCTATGATTATGTATGTTTCTGTGTCCGTCTATGATTATGTATGTTTCTGTGTCTGTCCTATGATTATGTATGTTTCTCTGTCTGTCCTATGATTATGTATGTCTCTGTGTCTGTCCTATGATTATGTATGTCTCTGTGTCTGTCCTATGATTATGTATGTTTCTGTGTCTGTCCTATGATTATGAATGTTTCTGTGTCTGTTCTATGATTATGTATGTCTCTGTGTCTGTCCTATGATTATGTATGTTTCTGTGTCTGTTCTATGATTATGTATGTCTCTGTGTCTGTCTATGATTATGTATGTTTCTGTGTCTGTCCTATGATTATGTATGTCTCTGTGTCTGTTCTATGATTATGTATGTCTCTGTGTCTGTCCTATGATTATGTATGTTTCTGTGTCTGTCCTATGATTATGTATGTCTCTGTGTCTGTCCTATGATTATGTATGTTTCTGTGTCTATGATTATGTATGTTTCTGTGTCTGTCTATGATTATGTATGTCTCTGTGTCTGTCTATGATTATGTATGTCTCTGTGTCTGTCTATGTATGTCTCTGTGTCTGTCTATGATTATGTATGTCTCTGTGTCTGTCTATGTATGGCTCTGTGTCTGTCCTATGATTATGTATGGCTCTGTGTCTGTCTATGATATATTATGTATGTCTCTGTGTCTGTCTATGATATATTATGTATGTTTCTGTGTCTGTCCTATGATTATGTATGTCTCTGTGTCTGTCTATGATATATTATGTATGTTTCTGTGTCTGTCCTATGATTATGTATGTCTCTGTGTCTGTTCTATGATTATGTATGGCTCTGTGTCTGTTCTATGATTATGTATGTTTCTCTGTCTGTCCTATGATTATGTATGTCTCTGTGTCTGTTCTATGATTATGTATGTCTGTGTGTCTGTCCTATGATTATGTATGTCTCTGTGTCTGTCTATGATTATGTATGTTTCTGTGTCTGTCCTATGATTATGTATGTCTCTGTGTCTGTCTATGATATATTATGTATGTCTCTGTGTCTGTCTATGATATATTATGTATGTTTCTGTGTCCTGTCCTATGATTATGTATGTCTCTGTGTCTGTCTATGATTATGTATGTCTCTGTGTCCGTCTATGATTATGTATGTCTCTGTGTCTGTTCTATGATTATGTATGTCTCTGTGTCTGTCCTATGATTATGTATGTCTCTGTGTCTGTCTATGATTATGTATGTCTCTGTGTCCGTCTATGATTATGTATGTCTCTGTGTCTGTTCTATGATTATGTATGTCTCTGTGTCCGTCTATGATTATGTATGTCTCTGTGTCTGTTCTATGATTATGTATGTCTCTGTGTCTGTCCTATGATTATGTATGTCTTTGTGTCTGTCTATGATTATGTATGTCTCTGTGTCTGTCTATGATTATGTATGTCTCTGTGTCTGTCCTATGATTATGTATGTTTCTCTGTCTGTCCTATGATTATGTATGTCTCTGTGTCTGTCCTATGATTATGTATGTTTCTCTGTCTGTCCTATGATTATGTATGTCTCTGTGTCTGTCCTATGATTATGTATGTCTCTGTGTCTATGATTATGTATGTTTCTGTGTCTGTTCTATGATTATGTATGTTTCTGTGTCTGTTCTATGATTATGTATGTCTCTGTGTCTATGATTATGTATGTTTCTGTGTCTGTTCTATGATTATGTATGTCTCTGTGTCTGTTCTATGATTATGAATGTCTCTGTGTCTGTTCTATGATTATGTATGTCTCTGTGTCTATGATTATGTATGTTTCTGTGTCTGTCCTATGATTATGTATGTCTCTGTGTCTGTCCTATGATTATGTATGTCTCTGTGTCTGTCTATGATATATTATGTATGTTTCTGTGTCTGTTCTATGATTATGTATGTCTCTGTGTCTGTTCTATGATTATGTATGTCTCTGTGTCTATGATTATGTATGTTTCTGTGTCTGTTCTATGATTATGTATGTCTCTGTGTCTGTTCTATGATTATGAATGTCTCTGTGTCTGTTCTATGATTATGTATGTCTCTGTGTCTATGATTATGTATGTTTCTGTGTCTGTCCTATGATTATGTATGTCTCTGTGTCTGTCTATGATATATTATGTATGTTTCTGTGTCTGTTCTATGATTATGTATGTCTCTGTGTCTGTCTATGATTATGTATGTCTCTGTGTCTATGATTATGTATGTCTCTGTGTCTGTCCTATGATTATGTATGTTTCTGTGTCTGTCCTATGATTATGTATGTTTCTGTGTCTGTCTATGATTATGTATGTTTCTGTGTCCGTCTATGATTATGTATGTCTCTGTGTCTGTCTATGTATGGCTCTGTGTCTGTCTATGATTATGTATGTCTCTGTGTCTGTCTATGATTATGTATGTTTCTCTGTCTGTCCTATGATTATGTATGTTTCTGTGTCGGTCTATGATTATGTATGTTTCTGTGTCGGTCTATGATTATGTATGTCTCTGTGTCTATGATTATGTATGTCTCTGTGTCTGTTCTATGATTATGTATGTCTCTGTGTCTATGATTATGTATGTCTCTGTGTCTGTCTATGATTATGTATGTCTCTGTGTCTGTCCTATGATTATGTATGTCTCTGTGTCTGTCTATGATTATGTATGTCTCTGTGTCTGTCCTATGATTATGTATGTCTCTGTGTCTGTCCTATGATTATGTATGTCTCTGTGTCTGTCCTATGATTATGTATGTTTCTGTGTCTGTCCTATGATTATGTATGTCTCTGTGTCTGTCTATGATTATGTATGTCTCTGTGTCTGTCTATGATTATGTATGTTTCTGTGTCTGTCCTATGATTATGTATGTCTCTGTGTCTGTTCTATGATTATGTATGTTTCTCTGTCTGTCCTATGATTATGTATGTCTCTGTGTCTGTCTATGATTATGTATGTTTCTCTGTCTGTCCTATGATTATGTATGTCTCTGTGTCTGTCTATGATTATGTATGTTTCTCTGTCTGTCCTATGATTATGTATGTCTCTGTGTCTGTTCTATGATTATGTATGTCTCTGTGTCTGTCTATGATTATGTATGTTTCTGTGTCTGTCCTATGATTATGTATGTCTCTGTGTCTGTCCTATGATTATGTATGTCTCTGTGTCTGTCTATGATTATGTATGTTTCTCTGTCTGTCCTATGATTATGTATGTTTCTCTGTCTGTCCTATGATTATGTATGTTTCTGTGTCTGTCTATGATTATGTATGTCTCTGTGTCTGTCCTATGATTATGTATGTCTCTGTGTCTGTCCTATGATTATGTATGTCTCTGTGTCTGTCCTATGATTATGTATGGCTCTGTGTCTGTCTATGTGTCTGTTTCTGTGTGTCTGTCTGTCTCTGAAGCTGTCTCTCTTTCTCTTTGTGGTTGATTGACTGTTGTTCGAATGTGTCTCTCTGCCGGACTGTGCTCGCTCTGTCTGTCTGTCTGTCTGTCTGTCTGTCTGCCAAGATGAGCAATTTGGTAGCTAGTTGATCTCCCTTTCATGTATATCTGGAAAGCCGATTCTCTCTCTCTCTCTCTCTCTCTCTCTCTCTCTCTCTCTCTCTCTCTCTCTCTCTCTCTCTCTCTCTCTCTCTCTCTCTCTCTCTCTCTCTCTCTCCCCTTGAATAGTAAACGTTTTGAATTATCTCTTCTGTATGTAGTTGTTTGACTGTCGTCTGAATTCTCTCTCTCTCTCTCTCTCTCTCTCTCTCTCTCTCTCTCTCTCTCTCTCTCTCTCTCTCTCTCTCTCTCTCCCCTTGAATAGTAAACGTTTTGAATTCTCTCTTCTGTATGTAGTTGTTTGACTGTCGTCTGAATTCTCTCTCTCTCTCTCTCTCTCTCTCTCTCTCTCTCTCTCTCTCTCTCTCTCTCTCTCTCTCTCCTTCTTTTCTTTGTGTGAGTAGTTCAACTGTAGTCTGCACTGCTTGCTCTGTCTGTTAAGTTAAGTAGCTTTTGTAGCCAAGTTACTTCTTCAGTTCAATTCACCTATCCATCGACGTCTTCTGATGTCGTTTGCTCACCAGTGAAGACATCGCCACCTCTCTCCTAGGAGCACATGTCTCTGTCCTCCACTAGTTTCTGGTATCCCGCCAATACTATCATTTTCTCTTTTTTTTTCTTTTTTTTTCGTTTCTTTCTTTTTTCTCCATTGTTTGCTACCCCATCATTTACACCGCTTCAGTGACATTACACCCAAGCCGCTCATTCCGAGTCTCCCCCACACACGGCCACACCCGGGTTCGTCTGTCGCAGTCCCAGCGTCGGTAGTCCACAGGGAACCATCAATGTTAGGTCGCCAAGAGGCCACACACCAGAGGAGACCCTGCACTGCTGCTGAGTCACTTCGGTGGGGTTCGGTAGTGCCCGTTCTGATTTAACCTACTTAAGACACCACCTAGTAAGCTCCCTACTGACGACAATAATGGCGTAGTCGCCGAGCCTGACTGAGTGAGCGTCTCCCTCAGAGTGGAGACCGCCACCAAGTCCCTCCGACGGCAGTACCCCATGAATCTGCCGACATTGAAGACCTTGACAAGACCAACCCAAAGCGCGGAAGTGGAGGGGTGTCGAAACTGAGGTCACCATGAGAGCAGGGCAAGAAAGGCCACGTCATTTGGGACTTTTTTTTTTTTTTTTTTTTTTTTTTTTTTTTTTTTTTTTTTAGATATTGACGACAAAGAAGGAAGAGGATGCTGATGATGATGATGATGATGATAATGATGCTGCTGCTGATGATGATGATGATGATGATATGGAGGCCCATTTAGTTTTCGGACAACGTGACAAGGTTGTACCCTGCGCTTCCCTTTCATTATCTCCAGATCGCTGAGCATCAAAGATCTTTGGGAGGAGCAGGAGTGGGGTGGGGTGGTGGGGGCCTGGGGGGGGGGGGGGCGGCACGGGGGATCCTTGTGTTCATTGTAACTTGCGATTTTTTTCTGATTTTTTTTCTTACGCATCGTTGCAATTCATGACAGCAACAGATTGATTAATACGCAGGGACACGAAGAGGAAAGAGAGGAGAGAAGGGGGAGGAAGAGAAGGAGAAAGAAAAGAAGGCAAACCGATGCGTGCTGAATCAACACACAAAAAAAAGCGAATGCAGACATTTCTTGCACTCTGTCTAGCATCTGTTTAATTAGTATTCATGAACTCCTTGTGGAATGCACTGGGGTGCGATTAGAGGTGTAGTATGAACCAGAGAGGAGGAGGAGGATGGGTGAGGTGGTCGAGGGAGGGGTGGGGGCGGGGACGGACGTGTGGAGGGGGAGGAGGCGGGGGAGAGGAGGGCGGGGGGGGGGAGGTGCGGGGTATGGCGTCTGCTACTTCCGGTGTGCTAAACCAATGAAAAGCGGGACACAACAACGTGTGACCATTGGCTCTGTGCGACTGTCGGTTAGATATTGTTGTTGCTGTTCTTGTTGTTCTTGTTGTTGTTGTTGTTGTTGTCTTGCTTTGCTGTTGTTGTTGTTGTTGTTGTTTTTGTCGTTGATGTTGTTGTGATTTTTTTGTTTTTTTGTTTACTCTCCCCACTCGGTTCCAGCAAATAAACAATATTCACGAAGAGCAAATTATTGTATTCACTGGCGGGGAGAGGGAGGGAGGTTGGGGGGTGGGTGGGTGGGGGTTGTTCTTTGTTGCTTTGTTGTTTTCTTTTCTTTTCTCTATGCCGTCTGATGGAGCAAAGCAACAACAACAACAAACAAAAAAAAAAGGAAACGAGGAAAGAAAAAAGAGAAATATTACATTTTTACGTGCATAACAAAAATAACCACTCTTGACAAAATACGTACATGATCGTCATGAAGATGAGGCCTTTTTCAAACATTTTCTTTATTGGATATCTCCAGCAGGTATCTCTTTTTTTTTTTTATTCTTCATTAACTTTGAATGTTTTCTTGGGGATCAACATTCCTTTTACAGCTGCTACTTTTTATTCGCAGTTCAAATTCTTTTTTCTCAAAAGTGTGTGTGTGTGTGTGTGTGTGTGTGTGTGTGTGTGTGTGTGTGTGTGTGTGTTGTGGTGTGTGTGTGTGTGTGTGTGTGTGTGTGTGTGTGTGTGTGTGTGTGGTGTGTGTGTGAGTGTGTGTGTGTGTGGTGTGGTGTGTGTGTGCGCGAGAGTGTGTGTGTGTGTGTGTGTGTGTGTGTGTGTGTGTGTGTGTGTGTGTGTGTGTGTGTGTGTGTGTGTTTTGTATGTGTGTCTGTTTGCGTTTTTGTTTGTGTGTATGTGTGTTTCAGTCTGTCTGTCTGTCTGTGTGAGTGCGTGCTTGCGCGCGCGCGTGTGTGTGTACGTGCTTGTGTGTGTGTGTGTGTGTGTGTTTGTGTGTGGTGTGTGTGTGTGTGTGTGTGTGTGTGTGTGTGTGTGTGTGTGTGTGCGTGTGTGTGTGTGTGAATGTGCGCACGTGTGTTTCATTGTTTGCGTCATTTCCTCTTTCTTCTTCTTCTTCTTCTTCTTCTTCTTCTTCTTCTTCTTCTTCTTCTTCTCCACCTCATTCTACTTATATCCCTGCTCCCTCTCTGCTCCTCTTCCTCTTCCTGCTCCTCTTCCTCCTCTTCATCCTCTTCTTCTTCCTCCTTCCCCTCCTCAGTCTCCTTGTGCTTCTCCCCTCCCTCCCCCCACCCTCCTTCTCCTCCTCCCTCTCCACCTCCTCCTCCTCTTTCTTCTTCTTCTTCTTCTTCTTCTTCTTCTTCTTCTCCACCTCATTCTACTTATATCCCTGCTCCCTCTCTACTCCTCTTCCGATTCCTGCTCCTCTTCCTCCTCTTCATCCTCTTCTTCTTCCTCCTTCCCCTCCTCAGTCTCCTTGTGCTTCTCCCCTCCCTCCCCCCACCCTCCTTCTCCTCCTCCCTCTCCACCTCCTCCTCCTCTTTCTTCTTCTTCTTCTTCTTCTTCTTCTTCTTCTTCTTCTTCTTCTTCATCAATTCTTTTTCCTCGTCCTCCTCCTTCATTTCTTTTTTTGTCACTTATTCGTCTCCAGCTCCTCCTCCTCTTCCTCCTCCCCCTCCTCCTCTATGTCTCCTTAAAAAGCGTGGTGCCAATCGTCTGAATGGAAATGATTGTTGTGGCCTGATTCCATTGTGTCAGGAAGACCTTTTCCCGTTCTTCCGGTCCTAGAAATAGGTGCAGATGCATGCATCCTCACATGTCGATGCTCTTAGGATGCCACACTACTGGATGCCTAAAAGATTTAGATTTGTTTTTCTCCTTTTTTCCCCCCGATTTTCTACAAAACATCGTATGTTCGAAGTTTGTATGTATAAACACACGGAGGCTCGTATTATGGACACACACAGGCGTGCATGTATGACAAAGTAGGTATGCACGCGTACGTAGTTATACCACACATTTACACCTATAAACTGATTCCCTCTCTCTCTCTCTCTCTGTCAAAACAACTGAAGAACAGACATCAAGTGCACACATATACATACACTCGGACACACTCGCACACACGCACGCACGCACGCACACCACACACACACACACACACACACACACACACACACACACACACATGGTCTGTTCACATCTTTCAATCTACGAAGGCAACGCAACAGCAAGGGAAAAAAAAACACACTTTACTAAGATGGGGGGGGGGGGGGGGGTTGTGTGTTTTTTTTGCTGTTGTTGTAGTTGTTGTTGTTGTTGTTGTTGATTTTTGGGGGTGTAGGGAGGAGGGGAGAGGGACAAAACAAACATGTAATCGGTAAGCCAATACACAATATATAACATACAGCCTTGAGCTGTATTTCGTATGAGCACAAAATGCAGAAGCACATAGGCATCTCACAGTCTTCCTTCGCCCAAAATCCCATATTTCCTTTTCCTTAAATCATACTTGAATTGATGTCATTATTGTGGTTTGAAAAACTTGCCATCGTGTGTGTATATGTGTATATGTGCGCGTGTGTGTGTGTGTGTGTGTGTGTGTGTGTGTGTGTGTGTGTGTGTGTGTGTGTGTGTGTGTGTGTGTGTGTGTGTGTGTATGTGTGTGTGTGTGTGTGTTCGTGTATGTGTGTGTGTGTGTGCGTGTATGTGTGTGTGTGTGTGTGTGTGTGTGTGTGTGTGTGCCATAGAACGAAACATTTGCTTGCTCAAGTGTCCCATATTTCCCATTTTGTGGCGCTTCCAAAATTGCATGCGAACAAGCAATCAGAAGAACTCCCTAGTTTTGTTAAATTTAGGTGCGGTGCTTTTTGTTGTTGCTGTTGATGTTGTTTTTTCCCGACGTTTTTCATTTCATGTTGAGATTGTTTGCGTCTTGTGCAAATTGGAAACTAAGCGAAAAGAATCTCTAAAGATTTGATTTTTTTTTTATTCTGTCTTATTTCATTTCATTTTTGTAGGAGAACACTCAATGAATACAAACAAGCCTGTTTGCTAAACAAGTGTCACGCGTTTGATGTGAAATACCCAGTGATACTCTCTCTCTCTCTCTCTCTCTCTCTCTCTCTCTCTCTCTCTCTCTCTCTCTCTCTCTCTCTCTCTCTCTCTCTCTCGCTCCCTCGTTCCCTTATACACACATTTAGTAGAACAACATTTATATGCGTATGTGTTTGTGTGCCTCCTAGAACAAC
>NC_134876.1:60511808-60521808 GCF_041734735.1 Babylonia areolata
GTGGGGAGAGGGGGTTGCGTAGTAAGCACAACTCATAGCGCTACTGGGAAGAGATGAACAAAACGCGAACACGTATAAATGATAGCATGTATATATCATTGTTCATTGCTCATTGTTCGTTCTCTCTGTCTCTGTCTCTGACTCTCTCTTTCTCTCTTTCTCTCTCTCTCTCTCTCTCTCTCTCGTTTTCACATTGTTCAGCCTTCTGCTGAGAATGTCTTTGGTGTGAAGGTGTACGACTCGCATTTACTAAGCAAACACACGTATCACTCACATGCACACAGCGCGCGCGCACACACACAGAGAGAGAGAGAGAGAGAGAGAGAGAGAGAGAGCAAATATTCCATCACACCACCAGATTTTTCAACTTCCGGCAAAGCAAAGCAAGAGTCACCTTCAGAGTGAGCTCCCCTCTTTTCCCCCAGTGACGTCTCACATCACGTGGTCAGGAGACGAGAAGCGATGTAATCTTATCTCCCCCTGAAGACTGCCAGAGTGTCAGTACACATGGGTAGGTTTGGCCTCGTCTTTTCTTTTTCTTTTCTTTTTTCTTTTTTTTAACTTTGCTTTGGCTAGGGGTAAGGATTTCCCTCTAGACAAAAGGAACACCAGAGGCTGATCTGGATAGAGTGGGTAGGGGATTTGGGGCTGGGAGGCAGGGGTGGGGGTGGGAGGTGGGGGCAGGGGGGGGGGGTTATTGATGCATCGGCGCAGGGAACAGACATCGATTACGACCAACTAAGGAAGGCTTGTTTTTGGTGGCTTTGGTGGGAAGAAGATGTGAGTGTGTGTGGCGGAGGACGGGGGTAGGGTGCGGAAGGGGGTGGGGGGTGGGGTGGGGCGGGGGTGAGTAGTCGGGTGTTCCTTGCCGCCTTTCAGTTGTCTTGTCTTTATTATTGTGGTAAACCGTCCCGGTGTGTGGCTTAATTTGAATTCACAACTGTCTTGTTGGGTTTTTTTTAGTTGCTTCCCCTTATTCTGTCTAACTGTGTGTCTGTCTCTCTTTCTGCCCTTCTATCGGTTAAGAAGAGGAGGAGGAGGTGTGTTGCTTCACGGACGCGTCTGTGACAGTGTTGGTCACAATTCCTGACCGGTGCTGCTTAGGTCTCTTGTTTCACACGCCGGCTGCTTCTGACATGAAACGTGGAGTGATGGCCTTGAGGTAACAACACCGCGTAGGAAGCGAGAGAATCTGAGCGCACTGGCTCGAACCACACCGGCAGTCGCTAGTATTTTCTCTCCTCCACTACACCTTGAGTGGTGGTGTGGACGCTAGTCATTCGGATAAGACGATAAACCGAGGTCCCATGTGCAGCATGCACTTAGCGCACGTACAAGAACCCACGGCAACAAAAGGGTTGTCCCTGGCAAAATTGTGGAAAAATTCACTTCGGTAAGAAAACAAATAAAACAAGAGAGGCAAGGCCTTCAAGACTCACTCGTGATACACTTAAAAAAATATATATAATCGTTAAAATGTGTTCTGTATTTGTTATTATAAAGCTTCGCGTTAAAAAAAAGAAAAAAAAAGAAAACAAAAGAGTCCTAACCAGATTCGAACCCCGCGTGTTCGGGTGAGAAGAAACTGTCTTATCCATTACACTATCGTGGCTCCTTAACTGACGTTCTAAAATTTAACATTTGAACATACTTTTTTTAAAGGGCGATAAATCAATTGCGGTATTCGCAGTGAGAACGATGTTTACATCATATTATTCTGGTGTATCTTGGGCATTCAAAAAATCTTTAAGGGCAATAAAAATTTTTTTTTTAAATCATCTTTTTAATGGTTATCGCCGCAATCACTCTGCAACATTTAGCCGTTTTCACTAGATCTAGATAGATGTACAAGTTTAGTTACACCCGCCGGGAATGTAGTATGACACGGACGATTCAATTTCTCTTTTATGTTCATTCTAGTTTTATAGTTTTAAAGTTGATATGAAAATTTAGTATTTTGTTAAACTAATAACATGTAGAGCCAAGTACAAGCACTTCTAAACGTCGTAAGAAGTGAAAAGGACTTCATTTTGAGAAAAGTCAAGACTGGAAATTTTTTCGTTTCATCGTGATCAGTTCAAGGGTATTAACTCGCATGGTTTACAATTTTTAACTGTGAATTCCGACTGAATCTGTGGATATTTTTATGGCAGTTTGGGGCATAATCCAGTAAGTGATGAGGCGTTCACAAATCTTTCTCTGAATAAATATTTAACGGTCTCCTTCTCCAGCTTTCCATCACATGACGTGTATTGTCCATTGAATATAGGATTGAACGGGCAGGTCAACAACTTGAAACAAAATGGCGTCGTTCGCGTTCGCGAAGAATATGAGCACGCACTTTGAATGTGTGTAAATATGTGTACGCAATTGATTTTTGCCCATGACTTTCAGGGCTCAGCCAACAGATCTGTAAAGTCCACTCGTCGTATTGATTTTAGTATTTTCCGAAAAAGACCACTTGGGCGAATGAATATAGTGAAAGCCCTGTACAATGAGAGTAAAACAAACAAGCTTTGTATGTATTGAGCATAATTTCAAAATGTAATGAGAAAGATCAGTATAAAGCAAATTAAGTCCCCTAGCATTAATTACAGAGTCATTTCCCTTTTTTACTATCTGCACCAAAACGTTTGCAAAATAAATAAAACTTCCATGCTTAGCAAAAGAAGTTCCTGTTTGAACAAAAAATGATAATAATGACTGCTCTTGTTGTTGTGTCTAATATCAGATCAAAGTGCCAAGTTTAGAGAATACAAAAAAATATAAATATAACAGTAAATGCAGTTTGCATATAATTTTATCGTATTTAGAATAGAACAGAATATGTCTTTATTACCAAGTGTACCGGGGTCACAAAGAATATTGGGGGGGGGGGGGGGGGGATAGTACATAACAAGGTACGAACATAAATCGAAAATCATACACAAACACAAATACAATATTTCAGTCCGGATGGCATGTCGTTTCCGTCCTTTGTCGACAATAATTTTATTGATTTGGTTATTGTAATGCATATTTCAATGAATGGGCATGTTCTCGATTACGGAGCTGTATGTGTTTAGTCTTTTGCGTACTCGAGGCAAATGATATTTCTGTGAGATTACACAAAGTCTAGTCTAGTCTAGTCTAGTCTAGTCCAGTTTTGTCTTTTCTTGTCCTGTCTTGCCCTGTCATGTCTTGTCTCTTCTCATCTCACCTTATCTTGTCCTATCCTTTTTTTATACTATCTTCCGTTCTCGTGACGATGATTTGGAGACAGTCGGCACTGTCGGTAACTTCATAGGGAAGTCTTTAGGAAGTGGGGAACGACGAAAATGAGGTGCGGGAGGGGGTAAGGGAGGGTGTCACCGGTTGGAGGCGCGGGAGCGGGAGCGGGAGCAGGAGGGAGGGAGAGGCGGAAGTGGGATGAGTAGCGAAGACATTGTAATGGCCTTCTCTCCAGACAGGGCCAGGACACTCACTCAGTCTGGCTCCACGACCAAGAAATTATTGTCGTCATCAGCAAGGTCCTTAGCAGGGTGGTTTCTCGCCTGCCTTGATTCTAATCAAACCACTCTCCTCTCGGGTTTTGGGGGAGGAGGAGGAGGAGGAGGAGGAAGAAGAAAGAAAGATTGCTTTAACACCAATTCTTCGAGTCACGAACCCATATGACTGGGTGGTTGGTAGACTGACTGAATGGCTGACTAATCAACCGACTACTGACCGACATACTGACACGAACAAAGGCGAGAAGAACAAGGTAAAGAAATGGTAGTAAAAGAAGGTAAAAACAAAGCAAAGACAGAACGAGTCTGAACAGAAAAGACTAAAACACAAAAGAGAGAAGACCATTATGAATAAGTAAATAAATAAATAAATAACCATATAAATAGGTAAATGAATAATAAATAAATAGGTAAATAAATAAATAAACCACGACGATGTCTGATCCGTTTGACCCATATACACGTCACGGCAGTGTAGCACCATCCAAACTCTGAAGCCGTCACACCGGAAATTGCCTGCTGCAGGCTATACATGCAGCGTCTGCGGCAAACTTCAGGGTCCCCACAGCTTATGCACATGACGGGCCAATAAGGTGATCTTGACATACTTTTGGCCGAGCATTTAACTTCCATTCCTCCATTTCATTCATAGATGTTTGCCGCCGTTCTTTTCCTGTCTCAGGACCTTGCAATTGGAATGAACTTCCTCTTTCGTCTCGTCAGGTCTCCGCACTCAGCTCTTTCAAGTCTGGCCTTAAAACCCACCTCTTCCCAAGATAGCCTCCCTCCCCTGCCTCTTCCTTGTTTCATCAAGATTCAGGGCTATATAATTATTATTATTATTATTATTATTATTATTATTATTATTATTATTATTATTATTATTATTGTTGTTGTTGTTGTTGTTGTTGTTGTTGTCATTATCTACGGTTATTTCGTTGAAGTCAGTGAACCACTTCATCGCCTCCGAACCAACCATCCAACAAACCAACCAACCAGCCTAATTTATCAGTCAAAAAAAAAAAAAAAAAAAAAAGAAAAAAAAAAATATATATATATATATATATATATATATATATATATATATATATTACTAATGATAAAATCATTATCTCTTTTTTTCAAAGCAACAACAACAACAACACACACAAAAAAAGCGCCAGTCATTGAACTTTGTACAAGACGCAGCAACAACAACGATCACGTATTTATCATGCCGACAGCTTGCACCCTGAAGACTCCCCCCAGCTTCTTGTAAGCCGAAGAGTTCTCTTCCCTGTGAACTCCCTTTTCCCAATGGACCTCTCGTGTATCGCGCTACCCGAAGAGAACCACCACACTGCAACCTTATCTCCACTCCTACCCCCCACCCCCACGCCCCCCCCCCCACACCCCACCCCCACCCCCCCCCCACACACACACACACACACACACTGAAAACTGTCACAGCACCTACACTCTTTTGGCTAGTTTTGCCTCATTTGCAATCATTTTGTCTCCCCCCCATACAAGACTGCCACAAGGATTTTCCTTGCGGGGGACAGGAAGGTGGTGGTGATGGTGGTGGGGAGGGTGGGTGTGTGGTGATGGTTTAGGGTGTGTGTGGAGGGGAGGGGGGGCGCGGGGATGTGGGGGCGTTTGCTGGTGTGAAAGCGATGGGGATAAGGTTTGGGGTTAGGGGGAGGGGAAAAATGGGGAGTGGAAAGGTAGGGAGGGGCGGAGGAGGTTGGAACTATTCGTATTAATAATATTGTATTGCAGGAGTTTGTTCATGCACTGATTACGATCAATTCTATAGTTGTGTATTCAGTCGTCCTGTCTGTCTTGTCTGCCTATTTCCTTGGTAAACTTTTTTTTTTCTTTTTTGAAACACTTTAGAACTTTTCTTTCTCCTGAAAAACACAACAACAACAACAACAACAACTCCCAAAGCTGGGATTGTTGCAGCCATGTAAAATGTCAGTATATTCATATTGTGTATGACAGTTCAGTGGATATGATGCCTGACCTGTGTGTCGCAGCCACTGCTCGGATCTGTCGAATGTGTGTAAACTGAGGTTCAGTGTGCTGTGGGGAACGCACGCTCCAAATTTTGCGCTCAGGTTACTAGCTTAAATCCCATCACCATCTTTCGGAAGAGACACCGAGTTTAGTTTGGAATGGTATGGAATTCATGTATCATTCACAAAGACAGACGGAATGTGGCTGCCTTGATGGTGTGGTTAAAAACAGTCGCATACGCAAAAAGAATTTTTTTTTTTTTTAAATCCTCCCCAAAATCAGCAACCCACTACCCATCCCCCCAGTGCACCAAATTGTTTAAGCATGAAGGTGTCAGCCTATTAACCCCTTCACTGCAGCTTATGCAGCAGCTAGGTATATGACCCATGTCACTGAAGGGTGACCAGATCATGGGTCTGTTACCCATGAGCCTACTGCTCTTGGTAGGATAGGCCATATCTTCTACACATCACAGGGGAAATCCCCAGCTTATTCTTGGACACCACATGTTTTGGGTTTATAGCACAAGGGAATTTTGCACTCTAAATTGACTGGCGGTGAAAGGGTTAACAAGAATAATGTAGCAGACAGCCAGGGATTGGGAGTCATGTGACGCAAGACTTGAAGAAATATTTTCATTGGTACGGCACTTTCGCAACTCACAAGATTTTCCTTCCTCAAGAAATACAAAGACTACGACCTGGGAAAAAAAAAAAAATGTTAGACGTGACTGGTATACATGTGTGTGATTGGCGGGAGGATTCAACACCGGTGGAAGGGTCCTGGATTCGTGTGACACCAGATTCAAACTGTTTTCTGTCTCCCCCTTACCTCCCCCTTTCTTCCCCATTCCTTACATCTTCTGTCAGCCGTTGAGATACATTTTTATTTTCAGGAGAAGTGGTTGCGACATTAATGTGTGTGTGTGTGTGTGTGTGTGTGTGTGTGTGTGTGTGTGTGTGTGTGTGTGTGTGTGTGTGTGTGTGTGTGTGATTGTAACAGGAGAGAAAGAGGGACGGGGGTGGGGATGGGCAGAGAGACAGCCAAAGATGGACAGAAGGAGAGAGCGAGGGAGACAGAAAGACAGCAGGTGAGATGGACAGACAAACAGGAAAAAGGTTAGGCAGAGAGAAACAGAGAGACAATGAAAAAAAAAATACAGAGAGATAATAGATGCAAGGACAGGATAGACACACGGAGAGAGAGAGAGAGAGAGAGAGAGAGAGAGAGAGAGAGAGAGAGAGAGAGAGAGAGAGAGAGAGAGAGAGAGAGAAAATCGAAATCGAAACTTTTTTATTGAGGGAAAAGGAATAGGCACTTATCGGCCTGTTTTCATCCTACCCTCGTAAAGAAAAAGTATAAACTAATCTAGGAAATACAGGAAGACAGAAAAAAGGAGGAAAAAAAACCACATTGCATGGCAACAACAACAGGAACAATAAATGGCATAGAAAATATGCAATTCCCCACAAAATAACATAGTATGACAGAGCGAGTGAGAAAAAGGGAGAGCGACAAAGAGGAAAAGACAGACAGACAGACAGACAAGCACAGAGAGAGAGAGAGAATGAATGAGAGGTAGGGTAGACAGACAAACACATAGACAAAGACACAGACAAAGAGACAGAGGGACAAAAACAGACGGAGGAGACACAGGGACAGAAGATGATAGAGAGAAAGAAAAAGAAAGAAAGAAAGCAAGAAGGCGGCAGTCTGTATTGGGAACAGAAGTTGTGATGCCGTATCTGACAGTTGTGTCTTGCGAAAGCCCCCGACATCGTGGTTGTAGCTGGGGGGAGGGGGGGGGGGAACGAAAAAAAAACCCGCCCAAACACCCCCACCCCCAACCACCACCACCATCCCCAACCCCTCCCAATACCACACACCCCCACCGCCACGCCACCCTCCAACCAACCCAGCCCGTGCCCCGCTTTCGTATGGAAGCAGCAGCTCTGTCCGAAAGGAAATTGCCTGCTGGATATACACACAGCAGTCCCGCCTTGAGAGCCCCACGTCTTGTGGACACGACAAGACTCGTCAAGAAGGTTTTCCGTGTACCCTTCATCAGATATCTCGCGACAAAACACAAACAAACATACATATATAAATATTATCTCACGTTCTGTCTGTGTCTGTTTACTTTGTCAGAATGGGGATCGCGTTTTGTTTGTTTGTTTGTTTGTTTTGTTGTTGTTTTTATATGTTGTTGTTTTTTGCTTGTTTGTTGTTTCTGTTTGTCTTGTTGTTGTTGTTGTTTCGGAAAGGAGAGGGGGGGGGGTGTAGGTGGAGAGAAATGAAGAAGAAAAGAAAGAAGGAAGGGAAGATGTAAGGAAGGAAATGTCGGACTTCTTCATCATCTTCTTCTTCTTCTCTGTGCATATCTTTCTATCTGTCTCTGCCTCTGTCTGTCTCTGACTCTCTGGTTGTCTGTCTTTCTGTCTCACATTATCATTTCTCACTCTCTTAAACCCCCTCTCTCTCTCTCTCTCTCTCTCTCTCTCTCTCTCTCTCTCTCTCTCTCTCTCTCTCTCTCTCTCTCTCGTGTCCATTCTCTTGTCCCCTTGACCATTCTTCCTTCTGCTCTCCACCACGCCCCGTCTCTTTGTCCATGTTGGTTGGGTTTTTTTTTTTTCCATTTATAGCGTTACTGTATTGTGCATGATTATCTATACTAATATTTGTACATGCTTATGTAATTCTGATGTTGCTGTCGTGAATTTGACTCTCGCGGTTTTTTTTGGGTTTTTTTTCTTTTCTTTCCTCTCAATTATTATTCTTGCCCAGAGGGCCGGATAATAACACGTACTTTGTGCTTACTCCTTTACCCTCGTAAAATAAAATTTCGTTCGTTCGTTCGATCGTACATTAACCCCCACCCACCACCCTTTCTCTCTCTCTCTCTCTCTCTCTCTCTCTCTCTCTCTCTCTCTCTCTCTCTCTCTCTCTCTCTCTCTCTCTCTCTCTCGCCTTACTTATTTCCCTCGCTCATCCACCTTTCTTTCTCACTCCTCTTACATAAGCTTTTTCTCGTTCATTTCGCAAGGTGCTTTAGTTAATATCTCTCGTTTTCAATGCCGCGCGCGTGCGAGGTGTGTGTGTGTGTGTGTGTGTGTGTGTGTGTGTGTGTGTGTGTGTGTGTGTGTGTGTGTGTGTGTGTGTGTGTGTGTTGACAAACATCATCGGAGTTGAAGGTTTACCTCTTACATTTCCATACTGAAAAGAAACACACACACACACACACACACACACACACACACACACACACACACACACACACACACACACACACACACACACACACACACGCACGCACGCACGACGCACGCACGCACAAAAAAAACACACACAGACACAGATCACACCAAGTATCATTCCCATCTCGCCCCCTCCACCCCAACACCCACCCACCCCCTGCCCCCATGTCCCCCACCCCCACCTCCCCGCATACTACGTTAAGAGTCCACCTTTGCCTTGAGAATGAGCTTCCCTTTCCCCCAAGTGACGTCTCACATCACGTGGTCACAGCCGAGAAAAGGACGCAATCCGACCTGTCCCAAGAGATCAACAGCAATGTCCCCACACAACATGGCCGGCTGTGTTTGGCCACGCTGGCAACTCATTATCCTTTTCCGTTTTTGTTGTTGTTGTTGTTGTCGTTTTTAATCCCATACCCTTCCATCACGAATTTCTCTCCGTCCCCCCCCCCCCCCCACTCCCTCCCTCCCCACCCCATCCCCGGGGGGAGGAGTGGGGGGGGGGGGGCTAAATGGAAGTAGTATTCATGGAAAGAGGGAGAATGAGGGGAAGGTAAAAGGACTGGAGAAAGAATAAGAGATACGGGTAGGAGATGGGTATATTGTATGTGTCTGTGTTTGTGTGGGTAGGTGTATGGATGGAGTGGGGTAGGGGGGGGGGAGGGCTAGGCGTTGGGGAGGGGTGTGGGGGGGAAGGGACGGGGGGAGGTGGGGAGGGCTCAGCGGGGAGTAGGGGGGTAGTCATTTGAGAGCCAGACACTGATAACGATTAAAACAAGAAAGGGGAGAGGAAGGGAGGAGGAGAGATATTAATTTTTGTTGTTTTAGTTGTTGTTGTTGTTTTGTTGTTTTGTGGGGGAGCGGGGGGTTGTTTGTTTGATTTTTGGTTGTTGTCTTGTTGTTTGTTGGTTTTGTTTGTGTTTTTTTTTTCTTGTTTGTTTGTTTTTTGTTTTGTTTTTAATAATTCGTTTAACAGTTTCAGTTTCAGTAGCTCAAGGAGGCGTCACTGCGTTCGGACAAACCATATACGCTACACCACATCTGCCAAAGCAGATGCCTAACAGATGCTAAGCAGATGCTTAACAATTCATCCGATATCTGTCTGTCTGCTTGTTTTAGTGGTTTCCCTCACTCTCTGTCATTCTGTGTGTGTGTGTGTGTGTGTGTGTGTGTGTGTGTGTGTGTGTGTGTGTGTGTGTGTGTGTGTGTCTGTGTGTGTGTGTGTGTGCGTATGTGTGTGTGCGTATGTTTGTGTGT
>NC_134876.1:60526808-60529308 GCF_041734735.1 Babylonia areolata
GGGGGACAGGCGGGGACCGGGGGGAGGGGGGAGGGGTTACGTACGTATATATCATGCAGTGGTTGCGAGTGACTCTTCGTGGGTGGTCAGGAAGAACAGGGAGGAGGTGTGGTATGGAGTTGAGGGTGGTAGGGGGGTGAGGGGAGAGGGAAAGAAAGGGGTGTATGTGTGGCGGGGTGGGGGGGGGGGCATCCCGAGGAGGTGGGGAGATGGGCAAGGGGGGGGGGGGGGTGAACGAACGAACGAACCCCCCGAAGACGGAGTATGGCTGCCTACATTCATTTCATTCATTATGCCCATCGCTCCTGGTGAAGCATAGGCCATCGACGACCCCTCGCCATCTCACTCTGTTCTGGGCTGTTCTGGCCATTCCAGTCCAGTCGGTCCCTTGCTGCTTCAGCTCTGCCTCGGTATCTCGCCTCCAGCTGTTGCGAGGCCGGCCTCTCTTCCTCTTTCCCTGCGGGTTCCAGGTCAGGGCTTGGCGTGTGATGCTGGACGCTGGCTTCCTGAGAGTGTGTCCGATCCAGCCCCACTTCCTCCGCAGTATCTGCTTGGCCACTGGTTCCTGTCCCGCTCGCTCCCACAGATCTTCGTTTCGGATCTTCTCCTGCCATCGGATCTTGTAGATGCGCCTCAGACAAGGTGTCGAAGAATGTCTGAATCTTCTGCTGCATCGTCTGTGTTGTCCGCCATGTCTCGCATCCGTAGAGCAGAATTGACTTCACATTGGAGTTGAAGATGCGGAGTTTGGTTTTCATACTGATTGCTCCAGATGCCCAGATGTTCTTGAGCATGATGAAAGCTGTTCTTGCCTTGCCTACATGGCGGGGTAAAAACAGTCACTACACGTAAAAGTCCACTCGTGTACGTATGAGTGAACGTGGGAATTGCTGCCAACGAAGAAGAACGAACGAACGAAAGGACGAACGGACACACGAACAATCGAACGAATGAATGAACACTCACAGACACAGGCACACAGACACGCAGACACTCGTAGTCCTACGCACGCACGCACACACAAACACACACGCACACGCGCGCACACACTCACACAAGCACATACACAAACACACACACACACACAACCACACACACACACACACACACACACACACACACACACAGTGGAGAATGTGAGGCACGCTCCTGCGTGCTCTTTTCGTCCTTTAATACCCCCACCTCACCCCCCCCCCCCACGCCCCACACCATCCCACCCATCCCCAGCCCGGGCCCCCCCACACACACCTCTACTGTATCATCATCATCATCATCGCACACCAGTCCTGCTTGGTCGATCCCCCTCCCTCAAACACCTTCACGCTTCCCGTGCAATGCAAGGTATTGCAACATTGGATGTAACTTAATTTTGATGGTACGTTGGTCGTAGTAGCGTTCAGATTATCTTGTCTCTCTCTGTTTCTGTCTCTGTCTGTCTGTCTCTCTGTCTCTGTGTCTCTGTCTGTCTGTCGCTCTCCCCCCCACCCCCACCCCACCCCATCCACCCCCCAACACCCCCCCCCTCCCTCCCCCTCTATCTCTCTCACGTGCGCACCCATCCACACGTGTGTGAGTGAGAAGCAGTCCACCTAATACAGTGAATGTGTTTCTGTCTGGTGCGAAAAAAAAAAAAAGAGCTTTGACACCTACCTCCCCGCAAAAAGCTGGAGCGCTTATGCAAACACATTTCTTATTATTACCATTGTACAATGACGCATGCGCTGGCTCGGTCCACTGGTCTAAAAAAAAAAATATAGGCCCGCAAAGTGGCGGCCAACTGGCTTGAGCTTTTCTGGTCAATGAGTAAGGTAATCCACGTTTTATTCTGTTAGATCAGCGAGATTGGTGACGTACCGCCCCAATGGATGGTGGCCGAATTTCCAAAGGACCTCCTTTTGCGGAGAACTGGTACGATGGAATCGTCCCCACAGGCAGTCTGTAACTGTTCTACAGACGTATAATTATTGATTGATTGATATGGATACTTATATAGCGCCTATCCTCGGTCGGAGACCAAGCTCTTAGCGCTTTACATACAAACACGGGGTCATTTACACAACAGGCTGCCTACCTGGATAGAGCCGACTGACGGCTGCCATTGGGCGCTCATCATTCGTTTCCTGTGTCATTCAATCAGATTTCGGGCACGCACACATACACACTCAGACAAACATGTAACTTATAACATTTTACGTGTATGACCGTTGTGTTTATTTACCCCACCATGTAGGCAGCCATACTCCGTTTTCGGGGGTGTGCATGCTGGGTATGTTCTTGTTTCCATAACCCACCGAACGCTGACATGGATTACAGGATCTTTAATGTGCGTATTTGATCTTCTGCGTGCGTATACATGGTATTCTATTTTTGTCTCCAGTGAAAAGAAAAAAACAAAGAAAATTCTAGACAGATCACTCAGAGTGAAAACAACTACACCATTGACATGTTTATTGCACAGACCTTCCAATGTTTTTAAAGTGGATATTAAATTAACTGAAAC
>NC_134876.1:60534308-60539308 GCF_041734735.1 Babylonia areolata
CTCTCTCTCTCCTTTTTTTTCCCTTCTCTTTTTTTTTTTTTTTTTTTTTTTACTTTCTTCATTTCTGTTTTCTTGTTCTTTTATTTATGTATGTTATTTTTGTGTTTTGTTTCGTTTTCATTGTTTTGTTTTTGTCAAACATGCAGAATTTAATGTATTAATTGTTGTTGTTGTTTTGGTTTTTTTAATTCGCTCGTGATCGATGCTATTACTTGTACAAGTAAATACTGGCGGTGGTGGTAGTCACTGCAGTATCAAATCTCATTTGTCACATGTTGAAATGACCAACAACAGTAAAATTGTAACTAAACACACACACACACACACACACACACACACACACACACACACACACACACACACATACACTGTCTCTACTTCTCCACTCATCTAAACTCATTATTGTGATAGATCTCTCGGAGGAATGTCATGTTCAGCTGTGTAGTCTCCATGGCAACTGACGGACGATTAGTACAGTACGTACGACCGTCTACTCTTCCTGACGCTTACATTTACAGGGCTCCTTGGCGCCCGGTTGGGGGTCGGGGGAGGCAGGGGGTTAGGAAGCGGGGGGGGGGGGGGGGGGACGCATTCTTTCTTACAAACCAAGTTCATCGGAACATCTCCCCAAACACCCAAAAAGTCTATGTCAATTTTCGGTGTCTTGTCTTATTCTCCAGAAGCTATATAAATTCATTCATGCACGCACGCACGCATACACACACACGCACGCACGCACGCAAGCACGCGCGCGCGCACACACACACACACACACACACACACACACACACGCACGCACACACACACACACACACACACACACACACACACACACACACACACACACACACACAGACGTGAGCGTGCGCAAAGCAGAAAGACCTCTTTCCGTCAGGAAACAACTGGCAAAAAACAAAACGTGTAATATCACGTAATGTTCCAATGATTCCTGTGAGATTTGGTCTGCAGCCTTGACCACCACTACCACCATGATCCCCATCTCCGTACCACAAGGTCATTGCACTGGGGAAAAAAAAATCCCGTACGACTGTTCGGCCGACTGGGGTGATTGTATTGCCCTTTCCAGCACTGTACCAGGGGAGCAGAGGAGAATTAAGACTTGGAGATCTGGGGGAGTGGGGGGACATGGGGGTGGGAGATGCAGGAGGCGTCTGAGGGATTTTGAGGAAAAGGGGGGGGAAATTGACGATAACCTTGGATGTGGAGTGAGGTAGCTGGAGGGAGGGTTGGGGGGCGCGTGGGGGTTGGGGGGTGCGGGGGGGGGGCGGAGGGGGATTGGTGGGGGGTGGAATGGGATGGGAGGAGGAGGAGAGGATGTTGGCCAGAAAAGGCACAAGGGGAAAGTTTGAGTCTTGCGAAATCACCATGACAGATGAAGGGCTCTGATTCAAGGAAACAGTCTGTTGTTTTGTTGTTTTCGGTTGTTGCCCCCCCCCCCCCCCCCCCCCCCTCTCTCTCTCTCTCTCTCTCTCTCTGTGCGCGCGCGCGTTCGTGTGTGTGTGTGTGTGTGTGTGTGTGTATGTGGATTCTGACTTTACGTACAAACATTAGATCCAGTGCACTGACCAGCTGACGATTCAGATCAGGGTGACGACTTTTTACCGCAATGAATGGCGTCTGAGAGGAAACTGACACACAGGGCGATCAAGCGGAATAGTGGAGGGATGGAATCACTGTCTACATCTCCACAAGACAGATAGGATGGATTGGGGCAATCAGACTCTTTTGATGGTAAACGCGATGGGGAGGGAGAAGTTGTGAAACCGCGTCCAAAAGTTTTCCATTCTTGTTAAGGAAGAGTGTCACTGGGGGAAGGACAACTTCGTGGTCAGGTTTCCACCAACAACTTTTGCTGCTGACACGACACGATCCTAGAGGGTGGGAGAAAGATCAGGTTTTAGTTGACAGTTTGGCTGGAAGCTGGGGGTGCTAATAAACCAAGGTTTACAAACTCAGAAACCTGTGTGTGTGTGTGTGTGTGTGTGTGACGTCGCCCCGTACCGATTTCCGATTTTGCATTGGATCCAACACGCTGACGGCTCAGAACATGAATGACGACTTTTAACCACAATGAATGACGTCTGAGAGGAAACTGGCACCCAGGCGATCAAGCGGAACAGTGGAGGGATTGACTCCCTGTCTACAACTCCCCATGACAGAGAGGGTGGATGGGACAATCAGACTCTTTTGATGGCAAACGGGATGGGGAGAGTGAAGGTGTCATGAAGCCCCTTCCAAAAGTTTTCCATTCTTGTTAAGGAAGAGTGTCGTTCTGGGCAAACAACTTTGTGGTCTGGTTTCCACCAGTGACTTCTGTTGCTGACGCGACACGACCCTATAGGGTGGAGGAAAAATCAGGTTTTAGCTGACAGTTTGGTTGAAAGCTCGGGGTGCTAACAGACTGAAGTTTACAAACTCGAAACCTTTTGTGTGTGTGTGTGTGTGTGTGTGTGTGTGTGTGTGTGTGTGTTTCAATTAGGGGACGGTTGGGGGTGGCTGTCATCTCAGTAACATTACCCCTCAATGCGACCAGTCACCAGTTCCCCATACACAGCCACACACAGGATAGTCTCCCTCAGTTTCTGGTGCCTGCAGTTGACATGGAGCTGCATCAGTGTTGGGTCACCATGAGTGCACAATACAGTGAAAACCCTCCTAATTCCTCATTTTCGTTCTCTCTGTCGCTGTCTCCCTCTCTCTCTCTCTGATATGTGTGTGTGTGTGTGTGTTTGTGTCTGTGTCTGTGCGATGTCACCGTGTACTTATTTCCGACTTTGCATTAGATCCTACACGCTGACCACCTGACAACTCAGCTTAGAGTGACGACTTTTTACCACAATGAACGATGTCTGAGAGAAAACTGGCACCCAGGCGATCAAGCAGAATAGTGGAGGGACTGAATCCCTGTCTACATCTCCCCACCACAGAATGGGTGGATTTGGGCAATCAGACTCTTTTGACGGCAAACAGGATGGGGAGAGTGAAGGTGTCGTGAAGCCCCTCAAAAAAGTTTTTCATTCTTGTTAAGGAAGAGTGCCACTCTGGACGAACAACTTCGTGGTCTGGTTTCCACCAACAACTTTTGCTGCTGACGTGACACAACCCTAGAGGGTGGGGGAAAGATCAGGTTTTAGTTGACAGTTTGGCTGGAAGCTGGGGGTGCTAACAGACCAAGGTTTACAAACTCAGAAACTTGTGTGTGGCTTTGTGTGTGTGCGTGTGTGTGTGTGTGTGTTGTGTGTGTCGTCGTATGTGTTTGTCTGTGTGCCATCACCGTGTACGGAAATTCTCACTTTGCATTAGATCCAGCACGCTGACCAGCTGTGGACACAGATCAGAGTGACAACTTTTTGCTGCAATGAATGACGTCTGAGAGGAGGTTGGCACCCAGGCGATCAAGTGGAACAGTGGAGGGATTGGATCCCTGTCAACATCTCCCCAAGACATTGGGGCAATCAGACTATTTCGATGGTGAGTAAGATGGTGAGGGAGAAGTTGTGAAACCAAGTCCAAAAGTTGTCCATTCTTGTTAAGGAAGAGTGCCACTGGGGGCGAATAATTTCGTGGTCTGGTTTCCACCAACAACTTTTGCAGTGACATGACACAACCCAAGAGTGTGGGGGAAAGATCAGGTTTTAGTTCACAGTTTGGCTTGAAGCTGGGGCCGGGGTGCCAACAGACCAAGGTTTACAAACCCAGAAACTTGGGTTTTTGTTTGTTTGTTGTGTGTGTATATATGTGTGTGTGTGTGTGTGTCTGTCTGTCTGTGTGTGTTTTCAAGTTGGGACAGTTGTGAGGCAGTGGGGGGGTGGGGTGGCTGCCACGCAGTACCATTTACCTTTAATGCCACTAGTCACCAGTTCCCCATACACATCCACACACAGGTTTGTCTGCTGCAGTTTCTGGTGCCTGCAGTCATCAGTGTCGGTTCGGCACCAGCCTATGGAACTCACAGTTCCTCATTATTGTTCTCTCTGTCTCTGTCTCCCTCTCTCTCTCACTCAGATTGGAAGACTAAGCAATGCCTAAAATCTTTATCCTTGAGTAATAAAGCTTTTGAATCTTGAATCTCGAATCTCTGATAAGTATGTGTGTGTGTGTGTGTGTGTGTGTGTGTGTGTGACGTCGCCGCGTAACGAATTCAGACTTTGCATTAGATCCAGCACATTGACCACCTGATGACTCAGATCATAAATGATCACTTTTAACCACAATGAATGACGTCTGAGAGGAAACTGGCACCCAGGCGATCAAGCGGAACAGTGGAGGGATTGACTCCCTGTCTACAACTCCCCATGACAGAGAGGGTGGATGGGACAATCAGACTCGTTTGATAGCAAACAGGATGGGGAGAGTGAAGGTGTCGTGAAGCCCCTCAAAAAGGTTTTCCATTCTTGTTAAGGAAGAGTGCCGCACTGGACGAACAACTTCATGGTCTGGTTTCCACCAACAACTTTTGCTGCTGACGTGACATGACCCTAGAGGGTGGGGGAAAGATCAGGTTTTAGTTGACAGTTTGGCTCGAAGCTGGGGGTGCTAACAGACCAAAGTTTGCCTAAAATCTTTAAAAAAAAAATAAAAAAAAAAGTTCCTAAGGGAAGTTTCGAGTGAGGATTTTTCTGTGTCTGTGCCATTTCATTAGCATCACCACCAGGCTGTGTTCAGCGGTGACCTAGTGGTAATACACCTCACCAGGAAGCGAATGTCAACTGGTCTGAGTCCAGAACACAGACTGGGATTTTTACTCCCCTCAAACCCCACATCCACTACACTTAACTAGGTGCTGTGGGTGCTAATCCTTTGGATGACACGTGCAAGCGAGGTTTCATTACAGAAGACATTCAGCGCACGTAAAAAAAACCACAGCAACAAAATGGGTTGTCTCAGGCAACGTTCTGAAAAAAACACACCCTTTTTAACAGTAATACAAACAAACTCACAGCAAAAAAAAAAAAAAACAGAGAAGAGAAAAACCCAGG
>NC_134876.1:60551808-60554308 GCF_041734735.1 Babylonia areolata
AACAGACAGAACAGAGACACAGACAGACAGATACAGAACAGAGACACAGACAGACAGAGACAGACACAAAACAATAGCAAAGCAGACAGAGATACAGAAACAGATAGAACAGAGACACAGACAGACAGAGACAGACACAAAACAATAGCAAAGCGGACAGAGAGATACAGATAAACAGATAGAACAGAGACACAGACAGACAGAGACAGACACAAAACAATAGCAAAGCGGACAGAGAGATACAGAAACAGATAGAACGAGACACAGACAGACAGAGACAGACACAAAACAATAGTAAAGCGGACAAATACACAGATAAACAGACAGAACAGAGACACAGACAGTCAGATACAGATAGAACAGAGACAAAGACAGAGACAGACTCAAAACAATAGTAAACCGGACAGAGATACAGAAACAGATAGAACAGAGACACAGACAGACAGAGACAGACACAAAACAATAGCAAAGCGGACAAACCGAGACACATACAGGCAGAGACAGAAACCGAGAGAAAAGCGATAACCAGTAACACACGAACGGAGGCATCCCACTCCTTACCCCTACACAACACTCACCTTCCCCCCCCCCCCCCCCCCCCCCCCCCCCCCCCTCCCCCCGCCTCCTCACATCTCTCCATACACCTTCACCTCTTCAACCCCCACCCCCAACCCCACCCCCATCCTCCACCTCTCAACACCCTGACACCCCTCCACCACCCACCACCAACAAAAAAGCCATCCCCACCCCCCTTCGGCCACCAACAGCCTTTAAAAAAAAAATGTAAAAAAAAAAAAAAAATCACCTGGTATTGAAAAATCGTGTTAACCCCCAAAACCTGTCTACAGTCCGAACAGCCCTCCCTGTTCAAAGTAACCGTGTTTAATTACCGAGGTTGGCCGGTCTCTGAGAGAGAGAGAGAGTGGGGTGGAGAGGGGGGAGAGAGAGAGGGGGAATAAGAGGGAGAGAGAGAGAGAGAGAGAGAGAGAGAGAGCCCAAGCTGTTTCACCTCACTAAGAAAACGAAGCTGCAAGTCTGGAAGTGGTTCAGCGCGCGCCAACGTAATAAAAGCCACACGCTAAGGGTAAGAGACAGACAGACAGACAGACAGAGACACGGAGAGAAAGAGAGACAGACAGACAGACAGACAAACAGACGGACAGGGACAGACAGACAGAGACAGAGAGACGGAGAGACAGACACACAGAGAGAGAGAGAGTCCAAGTCAAAAAACGTTTTAATTGTCAGGCCTCTGGCCCATAACAACAGGAGTGCACAGTTTCAATATATATATATATATATATATATATATATATATATATATATATATATATATATATATATATATATATATATATATATATATCATGCATAAATTGAAATATTACTGAGACATTGTTTTCCACGGCTAAGTGCTCTGTATATGAACAAAGACTATTTTGTTATAATATCAGCATTTCCACAGGCTATAATCAAAGAAAGCTTAAAGAATGACAGATATCTGTAATACTTAGCTGGTATTAATTCCTCTCTCAGATCCTGATATTTATGACACACGAAAAGGTATGAAGAAATAGAAGGCTAACTCATTAAATAAGTAAATATTGCAACAAACATACATGAATAACAAATCAATAAAACAAGCAACAAATCGACACATAGATAGATAGGTAGATAGACACAGTAGAGAGAGTAGACAGATAGATAGATAGATAGATAGATAGATAGAGAGACAGAGAGATAGATAGATAAAAAGGAGAGAGAAAAATGACAGAAACAAAGAATGACAGCAAATAAAAGGTAGATGTATACCCTGCAATTTACCTGTGATTTTGTACTTACCCCGCCCAACATCCCAGGCAGATTGGCCTGTTTAAGATCGAGTCTGAGTCTGAGTCTGAGTCTGAGTCTCTCTCTCTCTCTCTCTCTCTCTCTCTCTCTCTCTCTCTCTCTCTCTGAGTGATTTCTTTGTTACTAATGGCCATTGAGGACACACAGTTACGGAATGTGTGCAATCGTCTCTCAAATTAAGCAAATTTGTCAGAAGACAAAAAAAAAAAACCCAATGGACATATCATCCCTTTCTCCTTTCACACACACACACACACACACACACACACACACACACACACATACACACACACACACACGCACGCACGCACGCACGCACGCACATAACGCACCCACTTCGAGCAGCGATACTTTTGATACAATACAATACAATACAATACAATACAATACTATATAACAAACGTAGCGCAACACAGCGTAACATAGCACAGCATACAACAGCACACCACAGCACACCACACCACACAACACCACCTCACACCACACCACACACCACATCACACCATACCACACCTCACAACACAACACCACACCACACCACACCTCACAACACAACACAACACAACACAACACCACACCGCATCACATCACAAAACATCACACCACACCACGCCACACAACATACAACACAATACCACATCATCACCAC
>NC_134876.1:60564308-60594308 GCF_041734735.1 Babylonia areolata
GCTTTCTTACAAGATTCTTCCCACGCATAATTTAAACTTAATTTTGTTGAAAATACTATTCCCAAATACTTATATGTATTAGTTACTTTAACATCCGCATTTCCATATAACCACTTTTCATGTACTGACAGATGCCCACCAATTCTAAAAAACATAATGTTATTTTTATCTAAATTAACTGTTAAGCCTAAGCGATCTGCTTCTTCTTTCAAAACATTTAATTGGTTTTGTAACCCCCATAACAGTACATGACAAAAGAATAACATCATCTGCGAATAATAGTTGGCATATTTCAATAGTTCCCGGGATTAACTGAATTCCATGTCTTCTTTTTCTTGATAATTCTACTGCCAATTCATTTATGAAAAAAGAGAACATCTGTGGGCTCAGATTACAACCTTGTTTAACGTCATTTGGACAACTAAAACATTCTGAATATACACCATTCGCACGCACACATGCAAGTACTGATTTGTACATACCTCTGAGAGCCATATGCAATTTACCATTTACACCAATTTCCCGCAGAACATGCCACAGAGCATTGCGATTCACGAAATCAAAGGCCTTCTTAAAGTCTACAAATGCAACATAAAGTTTGGTATTGTTAAGCAAATATTTTTGCACAACAGAATGCAATGTAAAAATATGGTCTATTGTACTGTAATTACTTCTAAAGCCTGCTTGCTGTTCAATTATTTTTTTCTTCCCTTTCAGCACACTTTGTCAATCTATTGTTTAGTGTAATTATGAGTGTAAATTTTACTTAAAACATTGGTAAGTGCTACTCTACGATAATTATCAGGATTGTTGATGTCTGCCTTTTTGTGAATTGGAATTATTATGGATTTTGACTATTCTAAAGGAAAAATTATATTTTCATAAAACTGGTTAAATAACTGAACAAGAGAGAGAGAGACAGACAGACAAACAGAGAGCAAAGGATGTTTGATGTACGTGTGTGTGTGTGTGTGTGTGTGTGTGTGTGTGTGTGTGTGTGTGTGTGTGCATGTGTGACAGTGTGTGTGTGTGTGTGTGTGTGTGTGTGTGTGTGTGTGACAGTGTGTGTGTGTGTGTGTGTGTGACAGTGTGTGTGACAGAGTGTGTGTGTGTGTGTGTGTGAGAGAGAGACAGAGAGAGAGAGAGAGAGAGAGAGAGAGACAGACAGACAGACAGACAGAGAAAGAGAGAGAGAGAGAGAGCGAGTGTGTGTGTGTGTGTGTGTGTGTGTGTGTGTGTGTGTGTGTGTGTGTGTGTGTGTGTGTGTGTGTGTGTGTGTGCGTGTGCACGCGCGAGCGCGCGCGCGCGCGGCTACTAGGAAACGCATATGACTACAGTCGGGAGAGACGATGAATGGTTTTGTCAATACCCCCCGACGACTGGTTTTACGACAAGGCCAGCCAGATATAAACACGCGTGTACTGTACAGATTTCTTCTCTCTGCTACCCCGTCACCAACACGCGCTCGCTCGTGCGTCTGTCTTCTGTCTTTATCTCTATCTCTATCACTGACATGCATAATATGCACACGCGCGCGCACACACACACACACACACACACACACACACAACCACACACCACTCACAAACACACACACACACACACACATACCTGAAGAAAACATTCCGAAAAACACAAGCAAACAAACAAAAGAACTCACTTAATCCACCAACCCCATAACAACAACAACAACAACACACACACACACACACACACACACACACACACACACACACACAAACATATATATATATATAAGAAGAAAATCTGAAAAAAACAACACTGTCAAACACCACACTACAACCACCACACACGTCAAAACGAAATCCAAGTCAGTGCAAAACTGTTTGGTTGTGGACACTTGCACTAGCGACGAATAAAAAATAAAAAGATCACTTACATTTTTTTTAATAAAATATACACACAAAAAAAACCAGCAATAATACTCCATCATTAAAAGTAATTCAATCAAAGTCAATGAAAAAAGATTTTTTAAAAATAATAAAGTAAATTTAAAAAAATGAAAAAAACCCTTCAAGAATGTTCGCTGTTGACACTACTAGTACAGCAACGTACAACATGAAAAGTAAAATAAAAGCACTTTTTTTTTTTTTACCACACACTCTCAACGGCAAACGAGGACTACTAGTATACAAAAAAAACTGAAACGGGCGCCTCAATGAACTCGTTGATACATCTAATACATTTCTTCAACAACAGTGTACTAAGAATAACATTGCACTGAGAGAAGCATCTGTTCGGTTCATGAGTCACTTGCCGTCACACACACACACACACACGCACACAACACACACATACACACACACACACACACACAAAAGTACTCCCTCCCTCTCTCACACAGAGAAAAAAACGTGTGTGATCCAGCCTCAACAACTATGCCCTGAACTAATGATATGAGAGAGAACCGATAGAATCTAGCTTGAGGGGGTGGGGGCGGGGGGGGGGGGGGTAGAGTAAGAGAGAGGGAGGGTAGGGTAAGAGAGAGAGAGAGGGGGGGGGGAGTGACAGAGACAGAGACACAGAGACAGCAACACACACACAGAGGCTGTTTGCGAAACGAAACGCGATTGTGTGTGCGTGCGTGCGTGCGTGCGTGCGTGCGTGCGCTGGCTTGGTGGTGGGTGAGTGAGAACTACTGTTGGTGGTTGTGGTGGTGATGACAGTGGTGGTGGTAACGGTGGTGAGTTTAGAAGAAGAGAGAAGAAGAAGAAAAAGAAAAGAAACCATCTTTCAAGACATAGGCAGCTTATTAAGAGCAAGTTACCCACAGAAGACGTGATATGAAGGAGAATAATGGATTAAAAAAAGAAAAAAAAGAAAAAGAAAGAAAAACCAACAAAAACAAATGGAACAGCGAATATTTGATTGAAAACGATTGTCGCCTGGAGTGTGTGTGTTGTGTGTGTGTGTGTGGGGGGGGGGGGGGGGGGGCTAATAAATACACCTGGCACACACGTCAAATCCACGTCAGTATGAAATTTAAAAAAAGAAAAAAAAGCAAGAACGTTGGCTGTTAACACTTCCAGGAGCCACGAATTTAAAAAAAAAATCCATTAAAAAAGAAGAAAAACAGCAACAACAACAACAATAACAACAACACAACAACAACAACAACAACAACAACAAAAATACACACACACAAAAAAAAAAACACACACACTGTATTTCGTCGGCTTACCGTACACGTGTACTCCAATCAAAAACAATCAACAAAAACGTGCCATAGTTAGCCTAACTCACTCGCTGACGCTCAGACAATTTTCTTCAGTGATGATAAAAAAAATAAGAAAAATAAAAAGTAAAATAAAACACTGCACTGACAGCATCCCTTCGCTTCATCGGTCATTATCAACACTCAAAACAGTTCCACACACACACACACACAAATGTCCTTCTCCTCTCTCTCTCTCTCTCTCTCTCTCTCTCTCTCACGTGCATGAACTAGCAAGCTGCACGGATACTTTCCCTAAACTAATGACATTACAGAGAGCCGACAGATTCAGAGTTCAGAGAGGGGAAGGGGGTGGGGTGGGGTGGGGGTGAGAGAGAGGAGAGAGAGAGAGGAGAGAGAGCGAGAGGAGAAGAAAGAACATAGCACAGGCTGCTTGCTTGCGAAACAAAACTTGCGTTCGTGTATGTGTGCGTGTGTGCGTGCGTGCGTGCGTGCGTGAGCGTGTCAATATGCGTGTGCTGGCTTTGTGGTGGGTGAGTGGGAACTTGTGGTAGTGATCGTGCTGGTGGTAATGGTGGTGGGTTTAGAAAAGAAGAAGAAGATAAAAAAATAAAATATATAAAAAAAAATATTTCGTGGCAAAGGCAGCCTAAGAGCAACTTACCTAAAGAAAACCTGTATACATATGAAGGAGAAAAGTGGATTTAAAAAAAAAAAAAAAAATGGAGCAGCGAATATTTGAAAACGATTGTCGCCTGATGTGTGTCAGTGTGTGTGTGTATGTGTGTGTGTGTGTGTGCTCGTGCTAAAATAGCTCGCATTTATTCTTTTGCCATGTGGCGCGAGATAACTTTGTGTGTTTCTCAGGGTATTGCTTGGGATAGGGGGAATGGGGGCGGAGACGAGGGAGGGAGGGAGGTGGGCGGGGGTGGGTGAGTGGTGGTGGGGGTAGGGGGAGGGGCAGGAGAGCGTGGGAGATGCCGTGGAGGGGGCGGAGGGTGGGGGCGGGGAGGTAAGGGATGGAGGTGAGGAGATCGTGAATGGTTTTTGTCGATACACACTTCCCCCCCCCCCATCTCCCCACCCATACACCCCCGCCAACCAACACACACACACACACAACACAGATTTCGCTCTTCGTTAGGAAACCGCAGGTAGTAAACTACAGGCGAGAACAGACTTATTTACTCTCCCTGTTACACTCCACCCCCTTAAAAAACAAAAACAAAACCCTTCTCCCTCCCCCTATTCCTGCAACAAACCCACACCCTCCGCCTCCCCACCCCATCCCACCCCTACGCACCCACACACAGATACTTGTTGGTAAGTTCTTTTTACTCTCTCTCTCTCTCTCTCTGAGTTTGAGTGCTGTTGTGTCTCTCAGTTTGATGCTGTGTTATACTTGTACATTATACATGTATTGGAGTATAACAACACTGATTTATATGTGTATACGTTTGCATGTCTCTTAGAAAAACGGCATGTGATAGGTAAGTCGGCCAAAGTGCTAATATCTTCACCGTTGGAAAATAAAGATTCATTCATTCTCTCTCTCTCTCTCTCTCTCTCTCTCTCTCTCTCTCTCTCTCTCTCTCTCTCTCTCTCTCTCTCTCTCTCTCTCTCTTTCCACCTTGCAAACCGAAGATGTCAAACACATCCAGTACAAATTCACTCTTCTCCCTGTCATACCCCCATCCTCCGCTCTTATCTCTCCCTCCCCCCTCCCCCCCCCCCGGCCTTATCCCCCTCCTCCACCGACACACAAACACACACACACACACACACACACACACACACACACACACACACACACACACACACACACACACACACACACACACACACACACACCTATCCCCAGACAAACACGGACACCTGTGTTGGTGAATTCAGTTTACTCTGTCTCTGTCTTTCCCTGCCTCAATGTTTCTATCTCTTTCTCTCTGTATCTGACAGTGTTTGTCGATGTATCTGTCTCTCTACCCTTCCCCCCCCCCTCTCTCTCTCTCTCTCTCTCTCTCTCTCTCTCTCTAACACACACACACACACGCACAAACACACTCGCGCGCGCACACCAACACGCACCCAAACACACCAGGATCACCATACAAAACAAAACATGCATGCCAAATAACCTCCTCTAGCATAGGCTATATATTACAGGAATGCCTGTCTTCCATTGCATCCAAAGGTCTCTGTAATTTGATAGGAGTTTATTCAGTACAGCGAAGTATTCTTGAAGAAACAGTACAACAGAAAAAACTATAAAAAAAATAAAAATAAAAAATAAAATAAAAACTAAAACGAACCACATTTCTAACATGTACTCGTCAGGCCTATTGGAACACATGAGAAGCAAATTTACCTGAACAGCGGGCAAAGTTGACGACTATGATACATATCACACACACACACACACACACACACACACACACACAGAGAGACACACACACACACACACACACAAACATACACACACGCAGGCACGCACACGCACACACACACACACACACACACACACACACACACACACACACACACTCACTCACTCACTCACACACGCACACACGCACACACACACACACACACACACACACACACACCAAAAAGAGAAGAAAAAAAAGTCGTTGGATATCAAGGCCGTTCAGAGTTCAGTCACATTTTTGATGAAGCTCCAAGTTATTGATCTGTACAACAGGTGGCGACATTCGCATTCGCGCGCGTGCGTATATATGTGTGAAAAGGCCTGTATGGCAATGAACTGGCAACTCGGAAAACGTGTACATGAGATATAGAGAAACAACTACAAAACAAAACAAAAATGCTGGCGCTGAAGATTTGGAAAGAAAGGGAGAATGAGTGAAAGAGAGAGAGAGAGAGAGAGAGGAGGGGGGGGGGAACTGAAACTGAAACTGAAAAATGTTTTAATGCCATTGACATTACAGTCCTATTGGCATGGGACACATCAGAATAATCGTTCAACACATACAAACTAAATAGCATGAATATTATATGTAACAAAGTCGCAGCAACAAACCTGCTGCAAGACAATAGAAAACACTCATGTCGAAAACGGCTAAGCCTATACCCACGTTCGACAAACTCACGGCGTGATCAACCTAAAACAAAAGCAAGAAAAAAGAAAAGTAAGCCTATACATATTCAGTTAATTTGCACTTTCTCCGTGCATATTCAAAAACGATACAAATGTCGGCTTCTTTGAATCGACCATCCAACCTAAACGCTATGACAGTTAAAGCTGTGGTATGATTTTTTTTTTTTTTTTTTTTTTCACTTTCGAGACTGCAATTCTTTTGTTGTCTATGCATTTACAAGTCAGAGCAATTCTTGCTACGAAAGTGCCAAGCAAGGGCGATAAATTTAGCAAGTGACCGAATTATCTTTTCATTATCTGACAAAAGGAGATGGATGATGTCCCTTCCAACTGAAATACGTTCTTTAAAAACTTCACATTTTTCACGGATATCACTGTAGGCGTTACACACAAAAAGAAAATGAATTTCGTCTTCTGTCTGCGCCCCACACATAGGGCATGGGGGTTGAATGGATGTGCCAACGGAGTACCATCTTTTACTGGCATTCAGCCCCAATACCCTTAACCTGAACCGAGCAAGACTAAGTCTGTGCCATTTATTGTTTAGAACTGAAATATATTTTTCTGTCTCAAATATACTCTTAAACGAAAGAAACCAGCTATATTTTTCCGAATCTTCTAAATTAGAGTGCCGATCCTGTTTGTATGAAGAAATAAGTCTGTCTTTAAATTCCGACAAGAATAATTTCGCATCACTAACTCCTTGACACATCCAAACAATCCCGAAACCATGAACATTTAAAACATTCTGCACATAGTATGCCCAGTTATATTTTCCAGATTCAAGTTGATTCACCATCATAATGTACGCTTGTTTGCATATTCTTTCAGAAGGAAGCTGTGTTAGCCTAAGCCAGTATTTAATGCATTTAATCCAAGTTGTGATAAATAAAGGGTAACGACCAACTTCACCATAAATCATTTTATTAGATGAATGCAATGGTACTGAAAGAAAACGTTTTATAGCATATGTGTGTACTTTTTCCATTTCACTATTGTTACATAAACCCCATACTTCTGCCCCATATGACAACATTGGTACAACCTGTGAATCAAAGAGTTTCCAAAAAATGGAAAAGTCAATGCAGTTTAGTTTCTTTAAGGATTTTATAATTTCTATTGTTCCTTTTTTCCCTTTTCTACAGGATTCTACCCATGTGCTCTGAAGACTCAGCTTTGTGGTGAATAAAAGACCTAAATATTTGTAAGAGTTTGAAACATTGATCTCATTGTTGCCATAAAACCATCTTTCATGCACTGAGAGATGTCCTCCTTTACGAAAAACCATGACATTTGTTTTGTCCAGATTTACAGAAAGATCCAATCTGTCAGCTTCCTCCTTTAAAGCATTTATCTGGTTTTGTAAGCCAACTACAGTGTCTGACAAAAGAATTATGTCATCAGCAAACAAAAGCAAAAATATCTCAACAGCACCAGGAATCAGTTGAATACCATGTCTTCCCTTTTGGGCAACCTCCTTAGCAAGTTCATTTATGAAAAATGAAAACAGTAAAGGGCTAAGCAAACATCCTTGCTTCACTCCACGTGGACATTCAAACACTTCAGAATATACACATCTGTACCTCACACAAGCAAGCACTGAGTCATACACACTTCTAAGTGCCATGTATAATTTACCATTCACACCCTCTTTATGCAATATACTCCACAGCAAGTTCCTGTTGACAGAATCAAAAGCCTTGCGAAAATCTATAAAAGCTACATATAATTTAGTGTTCCTAAGAAGATATTTTTGAACAAGGGAGTATAATGTGAAAATATGGTCTATTGTACTATAGCCTGATCTAAATCCTGCTTGTTCCTCAATTATTTTTTCTTCTCTTTCTGCCCATTCTGTTAGCCGTTTGTTTAAAATGTTTGTGTAGACCTTACCAAGAATACTAGTAAGTGCAACACCACGGTAATTGTCTGGATTATTGGTATCACCTTTTTATGCAGAGGGATTATAAGAGGGGGGTGGGGGGGGGGAGAAAGAAAGAAAGAAAGAAAAATGGCAAATTAGTTACAAATAAACAAAAAGTACATACCAAATACTTCGCCCTTGATGTATGTTGCGATTTCTTGCGATGGCGTTTTATTGTGGTACTATCATTATTTGTTGTGAGTATGTAGCCTGAATGTGTGTGTGGTGTGTGTGTGTGTGTGTGTGTGTGTGTGTGTGTGTGTGTGTGTGTGTGTGTGTGTGTACGCGCCCATGTGTATGTGTTATCTTCAGTTTAAACGTCTATTCACTATAAGTGTTTTTAGACGGAAAGGAGTCAAGTAGTGGATAAAGGAAAGGGAGTGCATGTTTACACTATGTGTGTACGTGTGTGTGTGTGTGTGTGTGTGTGTGTGTGTGTGTGTGTGTGTGTGTGTGTGTGTGTGTGTGTGTGTGTGTGTGTGTGTGTGTGTGTGTGTATGTGTGTGTGGTTGGTTGTGTGGTTGGTTATGTGCATTTTTTTTTTGTTTTTTGCTTTCGCTTGTGTGTGTGTGTGTGTGTGTGTGTGTGCAGGAGGTTGTGGGGAGGGGGCGGAGGGGTCTGCTTTTCTGCCTTCCATCCCCATGTGTCTGTTGTGAAACGAAACGATGAAAGATAGGATGATATTGCGGTGTGCTGGTTTTTTTTTTTAATTTTTTTTTCCCCCACACGCAGATAAGTAGGCTAGGCTATACAATGCTGTGGCTGATTAATCTGGCCTTGTATTGGTAATGTTACTGACCGACCTTAGTCATTCAGATGAGACGATAAACCGAGGTCCCGTGCGCAGCATGCACTTAGCGCACGTAAAAGAACCCACGGCAACAAAAGGGTTGTCCCTGGCAACATTCTGTAGAAAAATCCACGTCGATAGGAAAAACAAATATAAAAAAAAAACTGCACGCAGGAATTTTTTTTTTTGTTTTTTTTTTTTTTAAATGTGTGGCGCTGTAGTGTAGCGACGCGCTCTCCCTGGTGAGAGCAGCCTGAATTTCACACAGAGAAATCTGTTGTGATAAAAAGAAATACAAATACAAATACCATACGCTCTTTGCCGATGTAGCATTCTCTCTCTCTCTCTCTCTCTCTCTCTCTCTCTCTCTCTCTCTCTCTCTCTCTCTCTCTCTCTCTCTTCTACAATCGTTTTATTGTTGTTTGTTTACCCCCGAAAACGGAGTATGGCTGCCTACATGGCGGGGGTAAAAACGGTCATACACGTAAAAGCCCACTCGTGTCCATACGAATGAACGTGTGAAGTTGCAGCCCACGAACGAATAAGAAGAAGAAGAAGAAGAGAAGAATTGTTGTTTGTTTGATAATGATGGTGATGATTATGAGGATTCTGATGACGACGACGACGATGACGACAACGTCGACGACAACGATGACGACGACGACGACGACGATGATGATGATGATGATGATGATGATGAAGACAATGATGGTAGTGGTGCTTGTGGTTGTGGTGGTTACGATGATACCATTTTATATTATCAGAACAGAACAGGAATGACTGAAAACCGCCGTAGTGACTCAGCGGCAGTGCAGGGTCTCCTCTGGTGTGTGGCCTTCTGGCGGCACTTACATCGATACTTTCCAGTAGGACTGCTGGCGGGAGGATCTGCTGCGGCAGATGAACTCTAGTTGTGGCTGCATGGGGGATAGGGGGATGAACGGCGTAATGCCACGGAATTGGCGCGGATAATGGGAATGGAATATAAAAGATAAAAAATTTAAAAAAAAAAAAAAAGGCTTCCTTCCAAATCATGTCATTTCCTTAAGCGTAGCTTTTATGCTTTTGCACTAGCTGAAAAGACTCTTAGACACGGAGAGAGAGGCGGGGGTTGGGGGGGGGGGGGAGGAGAGGAGGAGGAGAGAGAAAGAGACAGAAACAGAAACAGACGGACAGACAGACATAGAGACAGGAGACAGACAGACAGACAGCGGTAACCAGAGAGACAAAAAGAAATAGACTCAGGCTGAGATGTTTTATTCATAAGGCCATGACCCCTTAGGGTAGAGGATGGGGGGGGGGAGGTGTGGGGGGCGAGAGAAAAGACACAGAAAGAGACAGAGAGAAAGACAGAGGGAGACAAAAAGATAAAGAGAGAGACAGAGACAGAGAGAGACAGAAAGATATAGAGAGAGACAAAATAGATAAAATAGAGAAACAAGAAGAGAATGACATATACACAAAGACTGTTACACACACACACACACACACACACACACACACACACACACACACACACACACACACACAGAGGGAGACAGAAAACAGAAAGAGAGAGAGGGAGACATACAGAGAGAGAGAGATAAAATAGAGAAACAAGAAGAGACTGAGATATACACAAAGACTGTTACAGAGAGAGAGAGAGAGAGAGAGAGAGAGAGGGGGGCAGACAGACAGAGACAGAGAGACAGAGAGACAAACGCGAGGGGGAGAGACAGAGAGGGACAGGAAGAGAAGAAAGCGACTGAACGATTCGGAGGAAGACAGAGACAGAGAAACAGAGAGACAGAGTGACAGAAACGTAATCACACACACACACACACACACACACACACACACACACACACACACACACACACACACACACACAGAGAACGCAAGTCACACACACAGACACACACAGACAGACACACACATGCGCGCGCGCGCCCACACACACACACACACACACACACACACACACACACACACACACACACACACACACGCGGAAACGCAGTCACAGAGAGAGAGACAGAGACAGAGAGAGACAGAGAGAAACATGATATCCGGTGGGGGAATTGCCTGCAACAACCATGCCACTCCCCACCCCACCCCTACACCCCCCCCTCCACCCCCCCGCCACCATCCCTACGCGAAATAATTAATTTCACCATCACCACCTCACTTCCCTAACCCAAGGGTTTCCTATGATTTTAATAAAATATGTGGTCATGATTGGTAGCTTCTTCTTCTTCTTCTTCTTCTTCTTCTTTTCTTTTTTAGTTCCTAGGCTGCGAATCTCGTGTTCACCGGTATGCAAAAGTGGGCTTTTACGTTGATTTTTTTTTTTTTATTTTCTTTTTTTTAATTTTTTTTTTTTTTTTTTTTTTTTAAGAACTACGCCATGTAGGCAGTCATACTCCGTTTTCGGTCGGGAGATGGGCGGGGCAGGGGTGGGGAGGGAGGGGGGGGAGGGTGCATGAAGGGTATGTTCTTGTTACCATAACCCACCGAACGCTGACGTGAATTAAAAGATTTTAAATAACGTGCGTATTTTCATCTTCTGCATGGAAATACTCACGAAGAGAGTTCAGGTACTAGCAGATTTGCACACCCTTTATATAAACACCAGGCCCTGCCGTGATCGGAATTCAAACCCGGGACCCTCAGACTGAAAGCCCAACGCTTAACTCACTCAGTACGGCCAGTCCTGTCTCCTCCTCTACACAGACCCCTCGGATGTCCAGTGGGTGTCTGAATGACCCAACCTTTAGCTTCCGTCGTCAGAATTGTGGTATTCTTTGTCAACATTCACCTCTTCAGTATAAGAGCCTTCCGCTTGCACTATTTTGATGATGGTAATTGGGGTGAAACGCTCTTAACGTCGTCTCTTTCGCCGTTCGTATGGAGAGAGTTAAAAAAAAACAAGAAAAAAAAACACAAAAAAAAACACTGGTCTGTTGCGCCTGTCAGTTGTGGCTCATTACGTAGGATGCACACACCGCTGTTTGCCGACAATCCAGCATCAATTCACCACCAAAGTGTGCATGCAAAGGACCCAGGTGGTTCTTAACTTTCTTGTGTGTGTGTGTGTGTGTGTGTGTGTGTGTGTGTGTGTGGACCTTGTTTTTAACACCAGTTTACCGCGCAGTGCATAGCAGTAAACAACAACAACAACAACAACAACATATACCGAAATAAGAGTTCAAACACTGTGACAACGATTTTGCAAAAAATACACTGGAAGTGATTTTTTTTGGTTTGTTTGTTTGAAAGAGGTATGAAAGAAGGAGACAGGGGTTGTGATAGGGGTGGGGGGGGGTGGAAGGGTCTGTAGGAGTACATAAATGACTCATCAGTTTAATTAAACGAGGTGTTAAAACGTGCAGATCTATCCATATGCGCTACACCTATTCAGCAGATGCCTGACCTGTTGCAATAAATAATCCCGACGCGTTGGTCAGGATTCCAAAACCCAGCCTAGTTTTGTATAAAACTTCTTTGAAAAAAAAAATGGAATGAAATAATTAAACAAAATAAACTTCTTTTTATTCTTCGTTCGTGGGCTGCAACTCCCACGTTCACTCGTACGTACACAAGTGGGCTTTTACGTGTATGACCGTTTTTTGTCCCGCCATGTAGGCAGCCATTCTCCGTTTTCGGGGGTGTGCATGCTGGGTATGTTCTTGTTTCCATAACCCACCGAACGCTGACATGGATTACAGGATCTTTAACTTGCGTATCTGATCTTCTGCTTGTGTATACACACGAAGGGGGTTCAGGCACTAGCAGGTCAGCACATATGTTGACCTGGGAGATCGGAAAAAAAATCTTCACCCTTTACCCACCAGATGCCGTTACCGAGATTCGACCCTCAGATTGAATGTACAACGCTTTAACCATTCGGCTATTGCACATGTCTAAACAAAATAAACAAATGAATACTGAAACATATCAAAACATGATAAAATGAAAGACACGCAGACGACAAATGATTGAAACAAAATACGAATGAGTTCTTCATTATCAGGAACTTGAAACCCAGGAACCAAATGCCCTGCTGCAGAGAGGACCTCTGATCAATCAGGTCAGACAAATATACATAGTTTCAGTTTCAGTAGCTCAAGGAGGCGTCACTGCGTTCGGACAAATCCATATACGCTACACCACATCTGCCAAGCAGATGCCTGACCAGCAGCGTAACCCAACGCGCTTAGTCAGGCCTTGAGGGAAAAAAAAGGTGAATAATTAATAGATAAGCTTAAATAAATAAATAATAATTATGATATAAAAAAGGTAGTAGTAATGATAATAATTTTAAAAAAATAAATAAATAAATAAATAAGACAACAATGATGATAAATAAGCAAATAAATGTAAAACATGAAGACACACATCCACACATACACCCACACATGCATAACAGATATGCACCAAACATGCAGTTTCACAGATATGAAAGCACAGTCAAATACATGTAAACGTACATGAGCTCCAACACACACACACACCACACATTACCCTGCACCTCCTCTACCTCCTCAAATATGCATAAGAGACGGGGACTCATCAAACATACTAAAAACTATACGCTGTTTAGGTATGGGGAGCGAAATATATCGTTTTCGTCATAATCGAGACGACCGGAAGCACCTAAGATTCATCCGTATCACGCAGATGAAATATTTTGTTTTGTTTAAACACGTGTGTGGCCACTTTCTCATATTTGGACGCCAATACATTGGGATTTTTTTTTTTTTTTTCGTAAACGATAATTGATTAAGGGTGATGATGGTGATGATGATGATGATGATGATGATGATGATGATGATGACTGCAACGCTGCTATCAAGATCAAATCCACTTTGAGACACAGCAACAGTGCCTCACACACACACACACACACACACACACACACACAGAGAGAGAAGAGAAGAGAGAGATGGAGACATCTGCATAGTTGATCAGGAAATTTGGAGCTGCGCTCTCAAGTACAAAAAACACGGAACAGAAATGCATTACAAAAGAGTAAATAAAAAAAATAGCCAGTAACAAGATTGAACCTTTGCGGTTTATTCTCATAGATTTTTTTTCTTCATTTTTTAACAGATAGAGATAAGAATAACACAACGCAAAAATACTGTAAAGGGCAAGTAAAAATAGAGAGTATCTAATTGCAATCTTCAGCTGTATTCTTGGGACATCTCACACAGACAGACAGACAGACAACAACGAAAAAGTTATTAATAAAAACGGCAAGTCAAAATAGCCGACGAATAATTGAAATTTTCGCTTTGTTCTTTGAGATCTTACAATGCTCTGCGTATATCAAAGTGCGTGCGTCCAAAGCAAGAGTATTTCAGCCTAGCTTAAGGTGGGTAAACACACGCTCCGTCAACCCAGCTAATGGTGGTAATCCACGCATCGTCAGATGAACGTGCGCTTGACACAGGTGAACGGCTGGGCATGAAAACCGTTTCTTGGATATCACAGAGACGGTGCACAATCCTTCACTGGCTGGTTGACTGAACAAGTAACACACACACACACACACACACACACACACACACACACACACACACACACACAGGGAGGGACAGAGGGAGAGAGAGAAGAAATTGAGAGAAAGTGAGAGATTTCTATATGTAGGCAATCACACACACACACACACACACACACACACACACACACACACACATATATATTACATATATATATATGACCACGCACCCACCCAGCCACACACGGACGGACGCACAGATATACAAAGACAGGCAGACAGACAGACAGACCGACAGACCAAGGACAGACAGACAGAGCGCGGGGGAAAAGAGAAGCGGGCTAGGGTTGGGGTATTTGTATTTGTATTTCTTTTTATCACAACAGGTTTCTCTGTGTGAAATTCGAGCTGCTCTACCCAGGGAGAGCGCGTCGCAACACTACAGCGCCACCCATTTTTTTGTATTTTTACGTACGTGCAGTTTTATTTCTTTTTCCTATCCAAGTGGAAATTTCTACAGAATTTTGCCAGGAACAACCTTTTTGTTGCCGTGGGTTCTTTTACGTGCGCTAAGTGCATGCTGCACACGGGACCTCGGTTTATCGTCTCATCCGAATGACTAACGTCCAGACCACCACTCAAGGTCTAGTGGAGGGGGAGAAAATATCAGTGGCTGAGCCGTGATTCGAACCAGCGCGCTCAGATTCTCTCGCTTCCAAGGCGGACGCGTTACCTCCAGGCCATCACTCCACATGGGTTGCTGCTGAAACAGTGACAGAGGGACATACGGGCGGACAGGGACTCACTGGGAGAGTTTTAAATTACGTTGCACTTTTAAGATCGATACAAGGTAAACCAGGGTAAGTTCATTCGGTCGATTTATAAAAAAAAAAATAAAATAAAAAAATTAAAAATTGTACTGAATAAGACCACTGCTGAGAGAGTGAGAGAGAGAGAGAGAGAGAGAGAGAGAGTGTGTGTGTGTGTGTGTGTGTGGCGGGGGAGGTGTGGCCGGGGAAGGTATACATGTATGTGGGAGTGAAAGGTAAGTTGGGGAACTGTGTGAGTGTGGTGGGGGGGGGATGGAGTGATGGAAAGAAAGACAGACAAACAGACAGAGACGGACAGAGACTGAGACTGAGACAGATGAGAGAGACACAGAGAGAGACAAAGAGGGAGAGAGACAGGCAGAGAGAGACAAAGAGGGAGAGAGACAGGCAGATAGAGACAAAGAGGGACAGAGACATGCAGAGAGAGACAAAGAGGGAGAGAGACAGGCAGATAGAGACAAAGAGGGACAGAGACAGGCAGAGAGAGACAAAGAGGGAGAGAGACAGGCAGAGAGAGACAGAGAGAGACAAAGAGGGACAGAGACAGGCAGAGAGAGACAAAGAGGGAGAGAGACAGGCAGAGAGAGACAAAGAGGGAGAGAGACAGGCAGAGAGAGACAAAGAGGGAGAGAGACAGAGAGAGAGACAAAGAGGGAGAGAGAGAGAGAGACAGAGAGAGACAAAGAGGGAGAGAGACACAGAGAGAGAGACAAAGAGGGAGAGAGAGAGAGACAGAGAGAGACAAAGAGGGAGAGAGGCACAGAGAGAGAGACAAAGAGAGAGAGAGACAGAGAGAGACAAAGAGGGAGAGAGACAGAGAGAGAGACAAAGAGGGAGAGAGGCAGAGAGAGACAAAGAGGGAGAGAGGCAGAGAGAGACAAAGAGGGAGAGAGACAGGCAGAGAGAGACAAAGAGGGAGAGAGACAAAGAGGGAGACAAAGTCTGAGACTGAGACAGATGAGAGAGACACAGAGAGACAAAGAGGGAGAGAGAGAGACAGAGAGAGACAAAGAGGGAGAGAGACAGGCAGAGAGAGACAAAGAGGGAGAGAGACAGGCAGAGAGAGACAAAGAGGGAGAGAGACAGGCAGAGAGAGGCAAAGAGGGAGAGAGACAGGCAGAGAGAGACAAAGAGGGAGAGAGAGACACAGAGAGAGACAAAGAGGGAGAGAGACAGACAGAGAGAGACAAAGACTGAGACAGATGAGAGAGACTGAGACAGATGAGAGAGACACAGAGAGAGACAAAGAGGGAGAGAGACAGAGAGACAAAGAGGGAGAGAGACAGGCACAGACAGACAAAGACTGAGACTGAGACAGATAAGAGAGACTGAGACAGATGGAGAGACAGAGACAGAGACGGATAAACAGACAGACAAGAGAGAGACAGAGACAAAGATGTTGGAATAGAGATGAATCAGAGATATATTCGGAGAAGAGAGACAGAGATAGACAGACAAAATAGAAATGGGGGCAGACAAATGGAAAGACAGACACACACAGAGACAAAGACCGAGAAATCGAGCAAAATACAGGCACACAAACAGGCCGGTAGATCTTCTTCTTCTTCTTCTTACTAAGATAAGAATATTTCTATTCGATACATTTGATTAACCTACTCGCGGTCTTTTGCAAATGCTTGCTTGTACTCAGCCCACTAGCTGCCATGCCATGATGAATGAAAAATTGAATGTATGTGTATGTGTGAACAGTAAGTGCGTGTGTGTGTTTGTGTGTGTTTGAGTGTGTGGGCGTGAATGTGTACGTATGTCTTTGTTGCTTGTTTTATAATTTTGTGTGTGTGTGTGTGTGTGTGTGTGTGTGTGTGTGTGTGTGTGTGTGTAAGTACCTATGTACATGTAATGTACCAATTGTTCCCGTTTTTCATCGCTTTGTTACCTTTAATAGACTATTCAAGTTCCTATTCTTATTCGTCGTTCTTATTATTTTATTTTATTTCAGTTTATTTCTTTATTTTTATGTTTTGTGTCGTTCGTTCTTTATTTTTTATGTCGTTAAATGGGCAGAATTGTAAAAAGGCCTTTACTGTGCCTAATTCTTTACCCATTAAAGATTCAATCAAAATTCAATCAATCTTCTTCTTCTTCTTTCTTTTTTTTTATTTTGTTATGCAAACATGCGAGTGACAGACAGACAAAAACAAAGTCAGACAAAGAGACAAAGACGGAGAAACATGTTAAGTTAACATGTATGTAAAGTTTAGCAATAAAACGTTTATTGTGTCTGTGGTAAACAGATCACATGAAGTCAATGTTATTTTGTTTCTGTGTCAAAGAATTGTCAGGTTACTTCCAAACACATGTAAGGTTACACAATTTTCAGAACAAAACATAAAAAAAAGAAATAATGTCCAATCAGTTACTACTATTCGAAATTGCTGAATCCCTGTTACATATTCAATAGGTCTGTTTTTGTTTGATGCGATCTACCGATACTTGATTTTACTTTTGTTGTTGTTGTTCGTGTTGATATGATTGCTGTTTCACAGATGTTTATGAATTGTGTATTCCACTGTTATCGTTTATCCTTTCTCGGTGCGTCCCCTTTAAAACTCCATCCCAACCCCAACCCCCACACACTATAACACGCACACACACACACACACACACACACACACACACACACGACACGACACGACTAATATCACTCAAAGGGAAAAGACTCTAAATCAAAGAAAGAAGATAAACCGAGTAAATACACAGACAGGCACAAATACAAACCAACAACGATAATGGCAACAGGCTAAAAATAAAGACAGACAGACGGACAAACAGACGAACAGGCAGACAAGCGGAGACCAAGCCAACACAAAGAGACACCTTTTAATGATTAACTGGTTGTGTCTGCTACTAACACACTGGTTCACCTGGGGAGAGAGCCTGTGACAAGCGGGATGAATCAAACTTCTTCTTCTTCTTCTTCTTCTTCTTCGTTCATGGGCTGCAATACCCACGTTCACTCGTATATACACGATTTCGCTTTTACGCGTATGACCGTTTTGTACCCCGCCATGTAGGCAGCCATACTCCGTTTTCAGGGTCTTTAAACGTGCGAATTTGATCTTCTGCTTGTGTATACACACGAAGGGGGTTCAGGCACAAGCAGGTTGTCACATCTCATGACAAAATCAGATACGAGTGCTAAACCCCCTCGTTCACCCACCCCATTCTAGCTAGAGAGCAGAGTGGGTTGGGCTGCTTGCACGAGATTTTCAGTCTGTCTCGGTCTCAGTTCAGGCTGTCACTGAACTGAGATCAGCCTCTTCCTTGTCAACAAATGACAAGATTCTGGGCTTTTCGCCTGCGACTGTCAGAGGAGGCAGCCGTGCCAGTCTTTGGCTCTCTTCAGGGCTGTTTGCCGTCTGGACGCTTGTAGTGGGGATCATTTTCCTCCGAGTGGTCGTGGTCTCTGTGTTCTCTGTGTGAACTTCCAGCTTTGGGGTAGTGGTACCTCTCTGGAAGTGGTTTCAGTGTTCCCACTTTCGTGTTTATCCACGGACTTCCCTACTCTTCCACTGACCCTCCACTGTCTCCCCGGGAACCCCTCTGCCTGCCTTTGACTTCCTTGGTCCAGGCCTCCGTTGGCTGCTGCCGCCTGCCGCTGGCTTCCGTCGCCAGCGTTCTCTGGCCTGGCGCTCAGCTGTCTGGGTGTTCTGCTCTTCGTCTTCGTCGTCACTGCTCTTCGTCTTCGGCGTCACTGTTCGTGTTCGTCGTCGCTGTTCTTCGCGTCTGTCGTCACTGTTCTACGTCGTCGTAACTTACTGTTCGTCTTTGTCGTCACTGTTCTTCGTGTTCGTCGTCGCCGTTCTTCGTGTTCGTCGTCGCCGTTCTTCGTGTTCGTCGTCGCCGTTCTTCGTGTTCGTCGTCGCTGTTCTTCGTCGTCGTCACTTGCTGTTCGTCGTCGTCGTCACGACAGCATTAACGTTGTGCTTGTTTCCTTATCGTAAAGCTCTGTTGTTGTTTTTTTGTGTGGGTTTTGTGTGTGTGTGTGTGTGTTATATTTATCCATTGTTATTTAAGTGTTGTTGCAGCTGGGGTTGTGGTTATTGTTTGTGGGCAAGCTAGGTGTGTGATTAAACAAATGTATGTGAACCCCGGATTGTTGTAGTCTGTGTTTGTGTTGTCTGGGTGTTAGTGCTGGGCTGGGTGGGGGTTTCTAGTCCGCTCTCTTATAGAGCGTGACAATTTGGTGGAGATGCGGGGTACGTTAGGTTAGAGTGGGAGGGGGGTGGATGTAATCGTTTTGTCTGTTACCTGTGTACATATGATATCTGATTAAAATTATGCTGTGTCACTGGAAGAATGTTTGGGTGAGGTTAAGATAGACACCTTACCTGTTCAAAAAGTTAGCTGTTGTTCAGGCACTTGATTTCGGCTGTTGATTTTTGCCGAGTTTGGTTTGCCTTTCTCGCATTCTGCGAGGAAAAAAAAAAACAGAAAAGGGGGGAAAAAAAATGCCCACTCGGCGACAAACGGCTGCGGCCGTCACTCCCGGGTCAAAGTCCCAGGTGGATAAGTCGAGTACCTCTACTCCTCCTCAGATAGATAAGTCAGGTTTGTCTGGATGGATACGGGGTCAAATGAAAGAGGATGACCCAGGTGGTCTATCTGATGATGGAAGGAAAGGGGACACTGTTCCTCTATCTCACCAGGATCCTTACACAAAATTCAAAGCCATGGGTGCTGACATGGGTTTGACTGGTGAGGCCCTTGCACGGTTTGTGGTTGATGCTGCTGCTAAGGAGGACGAGCGCGCAAATAGGGAGGAAGAGCGCCGTTACAGGCGCTGGAGGGATGACAGGGAGGATGAATATAGGGAAGAGGAAAGACGGTATAGGGAGAAGAGGGATGAGGAGGATAGGCAGCGGTTTGAAAGGAAGATGGAATTAAAGCAAGAAGAGGTCGAGGCTCAAATAAGCCAACCGTTTTCCCTTGCTCCTTATGATGGGAAGGACGACTTCGACGACTTCCTGACCCATTTTGAGAGGGTAGCGCTTCTCAATAAGTGGAAGCCAAGTTCATGGGCGGCTCGCTTAGTAACCTTGTTACAAGGTCAAGCTAGGGACGCTTGTCTGCGAGTGCCTCCGGAGAGACTTCATGACTACGAGTCATTGAAAGCAGCTTTACTCCGCGAGTTTCGGCTAGATGCCCATGCGTACTGCAAGCGTTTCCGATCGATGCGGAAGCTTGCAGAGGAGACCTTTATCCAATTTCTGGAAAGGCTTAAGGTCTGTCTGTCTCGCTGGTGCACAGCTGCTGGTCGCGATTACGACAGTGCTGAGGACTTAAGGGACTCGTTCCTTCAGGAACAGTTCCTAGCTACCCTTAACCCTGACCTCGTCAGTGAGGTTAAGCGTGAGGAACCAGATAGGGTGGAGGAGGTAGCACGCATTACCTCGAAGGTTGTCGGTGCCAGGAGAGCGGGACGGATGGCTGAGAGTGAGGCACGAGCCTCCAGGAAATCCAGAGATCATGGTCTTGGTGCCAAACCTCATGCGGAGCAAAAGGCCGCATCTCTTGGACAAAGTAGTTCCGCTCTTAGCGACAGCTCAAGAGGTGTCGAGAGAACTAGAGGAGTTACCTGTTTCCTCTGCGGGAAACTTGGACATGTGGCCAAAGAGTGCCGCCAGCGGAAGAAGGTTTCCCTTGTGGCACAGCCGAGCTTTAGGCAGCAGGGTTCCCATTTCCCACCTCCATCTCTTTGCGTTAACTGTGCTGCAAAGCAGTACTCGCCACGATGTGAGGCTTTCGTCAACGGGGTTTCAGTCCCGGCTTTGCGAGACACCGGAGCTCACATGGTTGTCGTTGCACGCCATCTGGTCAGTCCAGATTCTTTCACTGGAGCGACTGTCCGTGTGGTGCTGGCCGAATCGAGATGCACCTCTGTCCTACCCATCGCCAGAGTAGATTTCCAGTCTCCTTTCGTGGAAGGCAGGCTAGACGTGGCTGTAATGGAGGCTCCTGTGGAAGAGGTCCTTATTGGCAATACTGCCTGGCGCGAGAATGGCACTTCAGTGCCCGTGCCAGTTTACTCAGACGCCAGTCTTGTGGGTGCTGTGGAGACGCGGGCCCAAGCAGCTGCCAGGGCTAAAGAGTTACCTCCCTTGCCTGTCAAGGACTTCCAGATCCATGTGTCTAGACAGGACCTAGAGCATCAGCAGGATAGCGATCCTGACCTGTGTCAGGCTCGGGAGCTGGCTGTGTCTAAAGCCGTCAAAAAGACACGATCTGGAGAGGTCATGTACTTCAGGAAGCAGGGAATACTGATGCGGCGTTTCAAGGACCATCGGGGGGAAGCAACCCAAATCTGTGTTCCTAAGGAACTGCGTTCCACAGTGTTGCTTCTTGCCCATGAAGCCCCCATGTCGGGTCATCTTGGGGTTAAGCGCACGCAGGGAAGAGTTTTCCCACATTTCTACTGGCCTGGCATGTGTGCTGACATTCGGCGTTTCGTCCGTTCTTGTGACAGATGCCAGAAGACGGTAGCTAAGGGTCGAGTCCCGAAAGTGCCACTCGTCAAGATGCCCCTCATTTCAGAGCCCTTCAGTCGTGTAGCTGTCGACATTGTAGGACCTATATCCCCTTCATCTGAGTCTGGCAACAGGTACATTTTAACAATGGTCGACTATGCGACCAGGTACCCAGAAGCTGTCGCTCTCAAACACGTTTCGGCTGAAACTGTGGCTGAGGCGTTGTTCACCATGTGGACACGAACAGGTGTTCCTGCTGAGGTTTTGACTGATCGTGGTTCTCAGTTCACAGGCAGTGTCATGCAGGAAGTCTATCGCCTTCTGTCTGTGCGGGGCTTGACCACAACCCCCTACCACGCTCAGTGCAACGGGTTGGTGGAGCGTTTTAACGCTACTTTGAAGGCAATGCTGCGGAGACTATCGCACGAGAAACCTCGAGCCTGGGACCGCTGGATTCCCGCTCTGTTATTTGCCTACAGAGAAGTTCCCCAGGAGAGCACTGGCTACTCGCCTTTCGAGCTGCTCTATGGGAGGACAGTACGGGGTCCCATGCAGATCCTCAGAGAACACTGGCTCCACCCTGAGAGGCCAGAAATTCAGACTGCTGCTGAATACGTGGTAGAACTGCGAAACAGAATCGCAGAGTCCTGTACCATTGCTCAGCAAAACCTCGAAAGGGCATCAAGGCGGTACAAGGGTTATTTTGATGCCAAAGCAAAGCAAAGACAGTTCGCTGAGGGGAGCAAAGTACTTCTCCTTCGCCCCACCAAACAGAACAAACTGGAACTTGAATGGCAGGGTCCATACACTGTTCTGCGTCGTGTGGGCATCGCAGATTATTGCGTTCGGATTGGCGAGAAAGAAAAGCTGTACCACGCCAATCTGCTGAAAGAATACATTGAGCGCACTCCTCGAGGGACTGTGGCTCTGGCTGTGATTGAAGACCCAGAGGTCTGGGAAGGAACGAGGACAGTGGAACGCGACATTCCACTCATGCCCCTGGAGGCAACTGAAGGTCCGGAGGATGTTGTGCTGGCCGCTGATAACTCCTCACTGAAAGAGGCCATTCGTGAAATGACTCGAGGGTTTAGGGACGTCCTCACTGACTTGCCTGCCTGTACGAACCTCGAGACATGCACGCTCAATCTCACCTCCGACACCCCTATTAGGGCTAAGCAGTATCCACTGCCCTACTCCCAACGTGAGACGATTCAAGAGGAGGTCCAACAAATGTTGAAGATGGGCGTGATAGAGCCATCCTCGTCCCCATACTCCTCTCCTATCGTCCTCGTAAAGAAGAAAGATGGGAAGGTACGGTTTTGCGTCGATTTCCGTCGCATCAATAAGATAACCGTGTTTGATGCTGAACCAATGCCAGATGTAGAGGCACTGTTCTCCCGGTTATCAGGGAAAAAGGTGTTCTCGAAGCTAGACCTTTCAAAGGGGTACTGGCAGATCCCCATGGCGGAAGCTGATCGCCCAAAAACAGCTTTCACTACTCCTCAGGGACACTTCCAGTGGTGTGTAATGCCGTTTGGCCTCAAAACTGCTGGCGCAGTATTTTCCCGCATGATGCGGAAGTTAGTACTGCCTCTCAACAGCCCGGACGTGGACAACTTCATGGACGATGTTCTCATCTCCTCCGCTGATGAAACACGGCATCTAAGGCTCTTACGCAGCGTGTTTTCCCGGTTGCGTGATTGCAAACTGACAGCACGGCCCTCCAAATGTTTTCTCGGCCACAGGGAGTTAGACTATCTGGGTCACCATGTGGGTGCTGGGAAAATTTGGCCGGATGCAGAAAAAATGGAGAAGATCCGAGAATCACCTCGTCCCTGTACGAAACGACAGCTCCGAGGGTTTCTGGGCCTCGTGGGGTTCTACAGGAGGTTCGTTCCTCAGTTTGCGGAAATCGCTCTTCCCTTGACTGAGAAAACCAAGAGCAAGGAGCCAAACAAAGTTATCTGGGATGAGTACTGCGAGAGAGCTTTTCTGCAGCTCAAACAAATCCTCTGCAGTAGGCCAGTTTGCTGTCTCCCCGATCTGTCCAAGCCTTTCATACTGCGGACTGACGCTTCGAACGTGGGGTTGGGAGCTCTTCTGCTCCAAGATCAAGGTATGGGTGCTCAACCAGTGGCGTGTGCCAGTAAGAAATTGAGCCCAGCCGAACGCAATTACCCCACAATTGAAAAGGAATGCCTGGCTCTTGTGTGGGGTATTCAAAGGTTTGAACCCTACCTCTACGGGAAGGAGTTTGTCGTCCAGGTGGACCATGCACCGCTGCAATATCTAGACAGGGCCAAAACGGTCAGCGGCAGACTGACGCGCTGGGCTCTACAGTTGCAGCCTTTCTTGTTCAGGGTGCAAGCCATTCCTGGCAAAGAAAACATTGGTGCTGACTTCCTCAGTCGTCTGCCAGAGTTGGATGAAATATGATCTGAATACGGCCCAGTTTGAGTGTTAACACCTGAATGAGGCAGCTGTATACTGGCCATGTGTATCTTTTAATACTACTTATTAGTTGGTAAGGTTGGCAATTCTATAATTTGCAATTCATCCTGTTATTCCAGACTTCATAGTTTTGATGATGTTGTTTTTTCATTTGTTTTGCCTTTTCCTTACATTTAGTTTCAGGAGGGCAGTGCCTTGGCATATGTCTGTTTGAGAAGACATTGTGGATGATACGGCAGTGGGAATGTGTGTTATTGTGTTTGTCATTCTGTGTGACATGGTTATAATTAAGTTTCAATCTTCGTTTGAACTTGTGAGGGGGGCTGTTGTCACATCTCATGACAAAATCAGATATGAGTGCTAAACCCCCTCGTTCACCCACCCCATTCTAGCTAGAGAGCAGTGTGGGTTGGGCTGCTTGCACGAGATTTTCAGTCTGTCTCGGTCTCAGTTCAGGCTGTCACTGAACTGAGATCAGCCTCTTCCTTGTCAACAAATGACAAGATTCTGGGCTTTTCGCCCGCGACTGTCAGAGGAGGCAGCCGTGCCAGTCTTTGGCTCTCTTCAGGGCTGTTTGCCGTCTGGACGCTTGTAGTGGGGATCATTTTCCTCCGAGTGGTCGTGGTCTCTGTGTTCTCTGTGTGAACTTCCAGCTTTGGGGTAGTGGTACCTCTCTGGAAGTGGTTTCAGTGTTCCCACTTTCGTGTTTATCCACGGACTTCCCTACTCTTCCACTGACCCTCCACTGTCTCCCCGGGAACCCCTCTGCCTGCCTTTGACTTCCTTGGTCCAGGCCTCCGTTGGCTGCTGCCGCCTGCCGCTGGCTTCCGTCGCCAGCGTTCTCTGGCCTGGCGCTCAGCTGTCTGGGTGTTCTGCTCTTCGTCTTCGTCGTCACTGCTCTTCGTCTTCGGCGTCACTGTTCGTGTTCGTCGTCGCTGTTCTTCGCGTCTGTCGTCACTGTTCTACGTCGTCGTAACTTACTGTTCGTCTTTGTCGTCACTGTTCTTCGTGTTCGTCGTCGCCGTTCTTCGTGTTCGTCGTCGCCGTTCTTCGTGTTCGTCGTCGCTGTTCTTCGTCGTCGTCACTTACTGTTCGTCGTCGTCGTCACGACAGCATTAACGTTGTGCTTGTTTCCTTATCTTAAAGCTCTGTTGTTGTTTTTTTGTGTGGGTTTTGTGTGTGTGTGTGTGTGTTATATTTATCCATTGTTATTTAAGTGTTGTTGCAGCTGGGGTTGTGGTTATTGTTTGTGGGCAAGCTAGGTGTGTGATTAAACAAATGTATGTGAACCCCGGATTGTTGTAGTCTGTGTTTGTGTTGTCTGGGTGTTAGTGCTGGGCTGGGTGGGGGTTTCTAGTCCGCTCTCTTATAGAGCGTGACACAGGTCTGCATATAATGTTGACCTGGGAGATCGGAAAAATCTCCACCCTTTACCCACCATGCGCCGTTACCGAGATTCGAACCCGGGACCCTCGGATTGAAAGTACAACGCTTTAACCACTCGGCTATTGCGCCCGTCTGTGGAACCAAACAAAACACTGGCACCACCACCTGTTCCAGAGGAATCGGGCCACCCTGTCTGTCATTGCAACCAGCCAGCACCAGTCTGCTTAAGGCCACGGTTCTAGATGAAGACATCCTCAGGGGAGAGAGAGAGAGAGAGAGAGAGGAAGATGTAAAGAGCGCTCCCCACCACCCTCCGACCACCACCACCACTCCGTACAACCTTCCACCCCACCTCCCCGCCCCTTCCCCTACACCCTCCCTCCACTCCCTCCCCCCACCCCCTTCCCCCCACCTCCCCACCCACTACCCGCCCTGCCCTCCCCGCTAGGTCCAAAATCAATTTCAAAGGAATGGCGTTCTTTTTGTTTTTCTCTCTCTGAGATCCATGAATCAATTTGACAAGTAAAGCGTGTTCGGTTTTGTTTGTTTGTTCGTTTGGTTGGTTGGTTTGGTTTGGTTTTGTTTTGGATTTTTGTGTGTGTGTGTGTGTGTGTGTCTGTTGTTGTTGTTGTTGTTATTCCTGTTTTTAAGGAGTTTCCACACAGTCAGTCAGAGTCACACGATTGAGAATGGCTGTTCGAGCTGCACGGCTCAACCCAGTGTGTGTATGTGTGTTGTGTGAAACGTGTAGGCTGCTACGAGAAGTGTGTGCGTGGGGGGTGGGGGGGGGGAGAGGAGGGCAGGGGGTTAGGTGTGCGTGTGTATGTGTGTGTGCGCGCGCGCCCGTGTGTGTGTGTGTGTGTGTGTGTGTGTGTGTGTGTGTGTGTGTTGAGTTATCGACTATTCAATTGATCCAGTTATCTCGGCTCATCATAGTCTACCGCTGCATCATAAACAATCACACACACACACACACACACACACACACACACACACACACACACACACACACACACACACACACACACACACACACACACACACACACACACACACACACACACACACAATCGGGTCTTCTTGCTTGTATGTTGAGTGTCACTAACACAAACGCCTGGTCGTGATTTCGCTGATTTTCCTGGTTCTTACAATACAATACAATACAATACAATACAATACAATACAATACAAAGTGTCACCTCAGGGTCTCCGCTCTCAAAAATGGACGATGACTAGCTTTATATATATATTATAGGAAAAATGGGATACATTCATCAGTCCGGAATACAATGCAACCTGAACTGTGTTAATTAATCAACGTGAAAGCATGAGTGCGTGCGCGCGTTCGGACGATTACTAGTGTGCGAACAGCGGGCTTTGCTAAACGTTTTCACTTGCGCGCGAAATACACAGCTGTGCAAAGTACCACGATCATAACCAGTAATTATGCCGCGTTTGATTATTAAAAAAAAAAAAACAAAAAAAAAACGAGCAGGCTCCCGGTGCACGTGTACCGAATGTAGTGACGCACGTCCGCGCCATCGGACATCGGGCTCACGAGGGTGGAGAGGTGTGCCTGGTAGCAAATGAGCCCGCGGACTAGGATTCGAATCTCCTAAGGGTTCGTTCGTTCGCTCCCGTACACGAATTGGGATCTTTACTCCCACCAACTTCCCCACCCCCTACCCTACCCACACCCTGTACTGGACCTTTATTGGTGATCTACATGATGCTAGTGTTTCGGATGAGACGATAAACCTCGGTTCCGTGGGACAGCATGCAGGTGATGATGATGATGATGTTGATGATGATGATGATGATGATAATGATGATGATGATATGGAGACTTATATAGCGCCTATCCTCGGTCGAAGACTAAGCTCCAAGCGTATTACAAACACGGGGTCATTTGCACAAAAAGACTGACAGCTGCCATTTGGGCGCTCATCATTCGTTTCCTGTGTCATTCAATCAGGTTTCATTCACACATACGTATATACACTCAGACATGTAACATTTTACGTGTATGACCGTTTTGGTTGTTGATGTTATTTTTAACCCCGGCACGTAGGCAGCCATACTCCGTTTTCGGGGTGTGCATGCTGGGTACGTTCTTGTTGTCATAACCCACCAAACGCTGACATGGATTACAGGATTTTTAATGTGCGTATTTGATCTTCTGCGTGTGTATACACACGAAGGGGGGTCAGGTACAAGCAGGTCTGCACATAACTGACTTGAAAGATCGGGGAAAAAAAAACTCCACCCTTTATCCACCAGGCGCCGTTATCGAGATTCGAACCCGAGACCGTCAGATTGAAAGTCCAAGGCTTGAACCACTCGGCTTTTGCACGTTAATGAACCCATAGCACCGAAAGGATCGTCCCTGGTAAACTTTTGTTTTAAAAAAAATCCTTCTTGATAGTTTTTTGGGACGCGCTCTTCTCTCTGCGGGGAAATCAGACCGAATTTCACACAGAGAAATATGTTCGATAAAAATAAGAAGAGTAAGAAGTAATGCAATACAAGCAGAACCAGAATCATAATAACTTTATTATTCCAGTACATGTAGTGACACGATACATTAAAGATACGATACGATACGATGCGATACGATAGTATACGATACGATACGATACGATGAATTCAACACAGTTTCAGTTTCAGTTTCAGTAGCTCAAGGAGGCGTCACTGCGTTCGGACAAATACATATACGCTACACCACATCTGCCAAGCAGATGCCTGACCAGCAGCGTAACCCAACGCGCTTAGTCAGGCCTTGAGAAAAAAAAAAGGTGAATAAATAATAGATAAGCTTACATAAGTAAATAAATAAATAAATAATAATTATAATATAAAAAGGTATAATAATAAAATAATAATAATAATAATAATAATAATAATAATAATAAATAAATAAGACAACAATGATGATAAATAAGCAAATAAATGTAAAACATGAAGACATACATACACCCACACATGCATAACAGATATGCACCAAACATGCAGTTTCACAGATATGAAAGCACAGTCAGAAAGAGACAGAGACAGACAAGCAGACAGACAGAGACAGAGAAACAGACAGACATAGACAGCGATCAGTATTCAACACAATACAATGCAAACTCTCCATTGATCGTATTTATAACTTGACTATGTGTGCATACATATGTATGTGTACATAACTACATGCATGTATATGAATGCGTATTGTGTGTGCGTGTGTTTATATAAGTTTGTGCCTGCCTATGTGTGCGTATGTGTTAGGGTAGCTGTTAGATACACATGTATGTTAAAATGTATGTATGCAGTGTGTGTGTGTGTGTGTGTGTGTGTGTGTGTGTGTGTGTGTGTTGTGTGTGGTCACATTTTGGTGTCTGTATGTAACATAGATATAATGTTTTATGTTAACAAAAGCGTTTTTGTAAAGCACCTAGAGCAGATTTCTGGATAGTGTGCTATTTAAGTATCCATTATTATTATTATTATTATTATTATTATTATTATTATTATTATTATTATTATTATTATTATTATTATCTGAAACAGCGAGTGTGAAAGACCCTTAACTCACTCAGTACGGCCAGTCCTCTCTTCTCTACACAGACCCCTCGGATGTCCAGTGGGTGTCTCAATGACCCAACCTTTAGCTTCCGTCGTCAGAAATGTGGTATTCTTTGTCAGCATTTACCTCTTCAGTATAAGAGCCTTCCGCTTGTAATATTTTGATGATGGTAACTGGGGTGAAACGCTATTAACGTCGTTTCTTTCGCCGTTCGTATGGAGAGAGTTAAGGACAAAAAAATCGATCAGTATAGAACCTAAGACAAAACAAAGGATTATCACCGGAGTAGCTAACATCTTTTCTAAAGAACAATTAGTGTTCTTTTCTCTGTCTTTCTGTCTGTCTGTCTGTCTGTCTGTCTAGTCTCTGTCTATCTCTGTCTCTGTCTGTCTGTATGTCTATCGCTGTCTCTGTCTGTCTGTTTCTCTGTCTCTGTCTGTCTCTCTGTCTGTCTGCCTGTCTATCTCTGTCTCTGTCTGTCTGTCTGTAAGTCTATCGCTGTCTCTTTCTGTCTGTCTGTCTCTCTCTCTCTGTCTGTCTGTCTGTCTGTAAGTCTATCGCTGTCTCTGTCTGTCTGTTTCTCTGTCTCTGTCCCTCTCTCTGTCTGTCTGTCTCTCTGTCTGTCTATCTCTGTCTGTCTGTAAGTCTATCGCTGTCTCTTTCTGTCTGTTTGTCTCTCTCTGTCTTGTTGTCGACCTGCTCTGTCTGTCTGTCTGTCTCTGTCTGTCTGTATGTATGTCTATCTCTGTCTCTCTCTCTTTCTGTCTGTT
>NC_134876.1:60596808-60599308 GCF_041734735.1 Babylonia areolata
ACAGAGAACGATGGGGACGATGATGAAGAGAAGTAGAAAGGAGAATGAGTATCAGAAGGAAGAGGACAAGGAGAAGGAAGAGGAAGACCAAGAGAGAAGAGGAGAAAGAAGAAGAGGAGGAGTGGGAGGTGAGGTGAGGTGGGGGGGGGGGGGAGGAGAAAGAGGAAGAGAAGGTTGAGGAGAAAGGAGAGACGGAGGAGGAGGGAGAGAAGGAGAACGAGGAGAGGAAGAAGGAAGGCGAGAATGAGAAGAGAAGGTTCAGGAAGATAAAGAAGAAAGTGGAGAAACAAGAGAATGAGAAGGAAGAGGAAGATTGAGAAGGAAAAGAGGAGTGGGGTGGAATAGAGAAGAAGAGGAGGAGGAGGAAAAGAAAGATTGAGAAACTTGAGTGAGGAAGAGAAGAAAGAACAGGAGGAGGAGGGAGAGGACGAGAAGGAAAAAGGAATAGAAAGGAGAAAGAAGGAGGAAGGAGGAAACAAAAAAAACAGAAAAAGGAGGAAGAGAAGGGAAGAATGTAAAGGGAAGGAGGGGGAGGAAGAGGAGGAAAAGGATGAGAAGGAAAGAGGAAGGAGGAGTGGGAGAAAAAAAGTAGGAGGAGAAACAAGAGGTTGAAGAGCAGGATGGAAGGAGAGGGAAAGAGGAGGAGGAGGAGAAAGAGGAGGAGGAGGAGAAAGAGGAGAAGGAAGAGTAGAAGGTGAAGGAAGAGGAGGAGGAAGTGAAAGAGGAGCAGAAAGAGGAGGAGAAAGAGGAGGAGGGGGAAGTGAAAGAGGAAGTGAAAGAGGAGGAGGAGGAAGTGAAAGAGGAAGTGAAAGAGGAGGAAGAAGAGTAGAAGGTGAAGGAAGAGGAGGAGGAAGTGGAAGAGGAGGAGGAAGTGAAAGAGGAGGAGGAAGTGGAAGAGGAGGAAGAAGAGTAGAAGGTGAAGGAAGAGGAGGAGGAAGTGGAACAGGAGGAGGAAGTGGAAGAGGAGGAAGAAGAGTAGAAGGTGAAGGAAGAGGAGGAGGAAGTGAAAGAGGAGGAGGAAGTGGAAGAGGAGGAGGAAGTGGAAGAGGATGTGAAAGAGGAGGAGGAAGAAGAAGAGTAGACGGAGAGGGAAGAGGGGGACGAAATGCAGAGGAAGTGAAACAGGAGGAGGAGGAGGAAGTGGAAAATGAGGAGGAAGACGAGAATGTGTAGGAAGAGGAGGAACAGGAAGTGGAGAATGAGGAGGAAGACGAGAATGTGTAGGAAGAGGAGGAACAGGAAGTGGAGAAGGAGGAGGAAGACGAGAATGTGTAGGAAGAGGAGGAACAGGAAGTGGAAAATGAGGAGGAAGACGAGAATGTGTAGGAAGAGGAGGAACAGGAAGTGGAAAGGGAGAAGGAAGACGAGAAGGTGTAGGAAGAGGAGGAACAGGAAGTGGAGAAGGAGGAGGAAGACGAGAATGTGTAGGAAGAGGAAGAACAGGAAGTGGAGAAGGAGGGGGAAGAGGAGAATGTGTAGGAAGAGGAGGAACAGGAAGTGGAAAAGGAGGAGGAAGACGAGAATGTGTAGGAAGAGGAAGAACAGGAAGTGGAGAAGGAGGAGGAGAGAAGGATGAGAGGAAAGGAGGAGGAGGAAGACGAGAATGTGTAGGAAGAGGAAGAACAGGAAGTGGAGAAGGAGGAGGAAGACGAGAAGGTGTAGGAAAAGGAGGAAGTGATGATGGAGGAGGAAGTGGTAAGGGAGGAGGAAGTGGAGGAAGAGGAGGTGAAGGAAGAGGCGAAGGAAGAAGTTGAGAGGGAGGAGGAAGCAGAGAAGGAGGAAGATGAAAAGAGGGAGGAGAGTGCAGCTTGCAGGGGCAGGAAAAGCTGTACTGGCATTGAGCAAGAGACATCATGGGAACATGTCATATTTGGTCGCCACTTCACCCGCAAACTTATTGAGACAGCCTCAGAACACAGCTGGTTGCTATTGCACAATGTTGCTCAGCTGAACTTTTTCCGTTTCGACACACAAGGAAAGTGCTAGCCTCTCTTGTGTCTGTCCGTTTAGTCTGTGCCTGTCTCTGTTCTCTGTATGAATCTGTCTTTGTCTGTCTCTCTGTATCAGTGACTCTCTGGCTGTTTCACTTTGCCTCGTTGTCTCTGTCTGTCTGTCTGTCTGTCTGTCTGTCTCTCTCTCTCTCTCTCTCTCTCTCTCTCTCTCTCTCTATATATATATATATATATATATATATATATATATTATATATACATATATATATATATATATATATATATATATATATATATATATATATATATATGTGTGTGTGTGTGTGTGTGTGTGTGTGTGTGTGTGTGTGTGTGTGGCTGGGGTTTGGGTGTTTTTTTTAGTGATATATTATTTCAATTTCAAGTTTCATGCCCGCTTTTCCGCAATCGACATAATACTCATATGTGCAGTGCATAGTATATTTGCAGCTCAATAGTTAGGGTTGAAATGTCTGTGTTCACATTTTTTTTTTTTTACAAGAAAAGGATAGCCTTGAAATAGCCGCATT
>NC_134876.1:60606808-60616808 GCF_041734735.1 Babylonia areolata
TTCTTTTTTTTCTTTTTGCTTCAGCGCCCGGCCTAATCATGTATCTCAAGTTATGATGAACCGATGTTTCTGTGACATGACTGGTGTCAGTGTGCACTGACTCCAGAAAGGTCACCCGTGACAGCTTATTATTATTATTATTATTATTATTATTAATAGGATCATTATTCTTTGTGCCGCCATGTAATGGTATCTACAGCAGGAGACAAAGACAAAGACAAAGACGAAGACAAAGCAAGTCTCTCCTAGCTACATCATACATCCTGTGGCGTCATACCCCACATGTTCGGTTCGGCGCCCAGCCAATCAATTCCTGTGCAGTGGTTGTTGGGGAAGACTTCTTAAAAGAACGCGAAAAGATAACCTTGTCTTATTTCAGCGCCATTTTTTTTTTGTTTGTTTGTTTTCTGTCGTTGGCTTTATATATATATATAATGTCCCTAAAAGGTTACCTCTCTCTCTCACTCTCTCTCTCTCTCTCTCTCTCTCTCTCTCTCACACACACACACACACACACACACACACACACACACACACACACACACACACTCACACACACACACATACGCGCGCGCGCGCAAACAAACAACAATAACAACAAACAACAAAATATCACGTTTTGCCTTGCATTATTTTGTTTCGTTTCGTTCTGGTTTTTTTGTTTTTTGTTTGTTTGTTTTTGTTTTGTTTTGTTTTGGTTTGGTTTGGTTTGGTTTGGTTTGGTTGGTTGGTTTGTTTTTTTTCACTGTTTTTTTCTAATATTCATTTACTTTTTTCTTTTCTTTTTCTCAAGGCCTGACTAAGCGCGTTGGTTTACGCTGCTGGTCTGGCATCTGTTTAGCAGATGTGGTGTAGCGAATATGGATCTATCCGAACGCAGTGACCCCCTCACTTGAGCTATACTGATACTGATACTGATACTGATACTGGTACACTGTTTCGATTCGTTTTGCCCTTCTTTAATTGGGGATTGCTAGCAGCATTCAGGACTTACACAAGACAATCTGTTAACAGTTTTGGTGGAAAAGAAAGGAAAAGTAACAACGATGTGGCCAATGTCAGGAGGCAAAAGAGAATGCCGAAGATAACTTTGACTGATGTAAAGCCTCTTCGGGCAGGATTAAAATAATCATCAACACACCCACACAGAGACACATACAGAGACACACACACACACACACACACACACACACACACACACACAGTGCGCGCGCGCGCACGCACGCACACACGCACGCATATACATACACATACTTGTGTCTTCCTGCTTGTATGTTGAGTGTCACTGACATGAGCGCCTGATCGTGATTTTGCTGATTTGCCTGGTTCTTACACAATACAATACAAACACACACACACGCGCGCGCACACACACACACACACACACACACACACACACACACACACACACACATTCATCCAAAACTCCTCAAATCGGGTGTTGCCACAAAGCTCCATCTCTCTGTTGAGCATCCCATCGCTTCAAATAAACTTTGTCAGTACGCGCGCACCTATGTTCAACTTTAAAAAGTTGCACCTGGAAAAGGACTTGCGTCAGAGTGTGCGTGGGTGGGTGGGGGGTGTTGTGTCATGTGTGCTAGAGTTATTAATTAATGAGTGTAGAAGAAGAGAGGCTTTACATACATGGAGTGAAGAGTGGAGACGACATGGGGAGTAGAGGGAGAGACAGAAGAGTTCGGTTCGAGACAGGGGTTTGGATAGGGGTCAGGGATGGGAGGTAGGGGGGAGGGCATTGGAGTGGGTGGGGAGAGGGATGGTGGCGGGGGCGGGGGTGGGGTGGGGGTTGACTCAAGGACCAGGACCTCTCCACAAGGTGACCTTTGCTATTCATTGGGGGGAGGAGGGGGAGTGAGGGGGTGCGGTGGGGTGGGATGGGGTGGGGGGTGGGCGGGGACGAGGGGGCAGGGGGGGGGGGCTGATTTCCTCTTCCATTTGGACGTGGCACCGCATGACGCCATTATTCTATTCTGGAGCTGCTGATTGCTTTGATCTAAATTACGAGCCGGTCAACACACACACACACACACACACACACACACACACACACACACACACACACACACACACACACACACAAACAGAAATATGAAAAAGAAAACAAACATGAATAGCTTATAAAAGACCACCTTTGATGTAATCAAGGGGGAAAAAATCATCTTATTACATTAGACTAGCTGTTTGTGCTTCGTTGAAAACGTTTGCATTTTCATTTGTGTTTCGTGTAACAGAGACAGACAGAAAGAGAAACAGAGATAGCAAGAGTTTCCATGATTTTTTTTTTTAAAAAGATATTATAATAAATGGAGATGGTGATTTTTTTTTTTTTTTTCAAATAAAAAGTCATCAGTACGATAAATATTTTTTTCCAAAACTATCAGTAATCAGAAGAAGAAAGGTCATACCACACAATAAACATTTTTCAAGCCTATCAGTGGGTTAGAAGGTTAACTCACTCAGTACGGCCAGTCCTCTCTTCTCCTCTACATAGACCCCTCGGATGTCCAGTGGGTGTCTGAATGACCCAACCTTTAGCTTCCGTCGTCAGAATTGTGGTATTCTTTGTCAACATTCACCTCTTCAGTATAAGAGCTTTCCGCTTGCAATATTTTGATGATGGTAATTTGGGTGAAACGCTGTTAACGTCGTCTCTTTCGCCGTTCGTATGGAGAGAGTTAAATGTTCCATAATGGAGTGTTGGCCTTGAGGTAGGTAACACGTCCGCCAAAGAAGCGAGAGTCTGAGCGCACTGGTTCGAATCACATTGGCAGTAGCCAGTATTTTCTCCCTCTCCACTAGACCTTGAGAGGTGGTCTGGACGCTAGTCATTCGGATGAGACGATAAACCGAGGACCCATGTGCAGCATGCATTTAGCGCACGTGAAAGAACCTACAGCAACAAAAGGATTGTCACTGGCAAAATTCTGTAGAAAAATCCACTTCGATAGGAAAAAAAAAAAATGCAAGCAGAAAAAAACACCAAAAAAATGGGTGGTGCTGTCATGTGTGGCAACGCGCTCTCCCTGGGAAGAACAGCCCGAATTAATCTGTTGTGACAATACAATACAAAACAATACAATACAATACAAAAACTTTTCTTTATGGCATGCAATTTATATTCACTGTGTCAAGTGGAGTGATGGCCTAGAGGTAACACGTCTGCCTAGGATACGAGAGAATCTGAGCGCACTGGTTCGAATCACACTGGCAATCGCCAGTATTTTCTCCCCCTCCACTAGACCTTGAGAGGAGGTCTGGACGCTAGTCATTCGGATGAGACGATAAACCGAGGACCCGTGTGCAGCATGCATTTAACGCACGTGAAAGAACCCACAGCAACAAAAGGGTTGTCACTGGCAAAATTCTGTAGAAAAATCCACTTCCATAGGAAAAACAAATAAAACTGGAAAAAAAAAATAAATAATAAGGGGTGGCGCTGTAGTATAGCGACGTGCTCTCCCTGGGGAGAGCAGCCTGAATTTCACACAGAGAAATCTGTTGTGATAAAAAGAAATCCAAATACAAATACAAGGGCTGGACATTGGGAGTCCGGTGTCGGCCCAGCTCTCCCCTTCCTTCAGTCCGTGGCGATTGACCATCTCCTATCAAAGTGGGGGGGATCCATTCCACACCTGGTGGATGGAGTGGAAAAAAACAACAAACAAAGCAGTAATGTGCCTTCCCAAAGAACAGTAGTCTTTTTTGATTCGCTTCAGTTGGTTTCACGAAGGTGTTAGAGTGTTCGGACTGATATATATATATATATAGAGAGAGAGAGAGAGAGAGAGAGAGAGAGAGAGATGATCAGGCATCTTTTACCCGTTTTTGTCTTGTTTGGTGTATTTTTTTGTTGTTGTTGTTGTTTCTCTCTCTCTCTCTCTCTCTCTCTCTCTCTCTCTCTCTCTCTCTCTCTTTTTAATTAAGTAGATAATCAGATTGAATGTTCTCTGTTCCGGAATATTTCAACCTCTCTGTCCCTCTCTCTATCACACATAATTATGTGCATGTATTGCACCCCATTACACACACACACACACACACACACACACACACACACACACACACACACACACACACACACACACACACACACACACACACACACACACACACACACACACACACACACACACACACACACACACACACATACACACACACACATACACACACACACACACACACACACACACACACACACACACACACACACACACACGAATCGCTGCATTACATCCTTCATAACGTCATCCAAAATCTTCTCATGATTCTGGCGTGCTAACCAGTGGCTTGTAAGAAGCGGGTTTGTGACTCCTGTGTGTTAATAATGAGTGAAGCAAAACAACAACAACAACAACAAAAACCCCACGCTCGCGGTCAAACTGATAATCAGCTTCAGTCGGTTAATGAAGGTAATGTCAAGGATGTTGTCGAGTTCGCTTAATTAAAACAGTGTTGGTCGTGGCTGCTGATGAAGCTGTTTGTGACGACGAAGCTGGTAGCCTTGGTGATAAGGATGATGATGATGATGATGATGATGATGATGATGATGATGATGACAACGTTGTTTGAGAGTGGTGGTGGTGGTTGAGGTGGTGGTTGTGGTGGTGGCGGCGGTGGTGGCGGTGGTTGTTTTGATGGTTGTGATGGTGGTCGTAGTGGTGGTGATGGTTGTGAAGGTTTCAACAGTGTTCTCGTGTGTGAATGTATGGATCTGAATGTATGTGTGTGTCTGTGTGTCTGCGCGTGCGTATGCATGTGGTGTTTGTGTATATGTGGGTGGGTACGCGCGCGCGCGCGCGCGTGTGTGTGTGTGTGTATTCTATCTGTGTCTCTGTGTCTGTCTCTGTCTGTCTGTCTGTCTCTCTCTCATGTTTGTACTTCATCATCGTCATCAACGTCATCGTCGTTATCATCATCTTCAATATCATCATCATCGTCATCTCTCTCTCTCTCTCTCTCTCTCTCTCTCTCTCTCTGATTGCACTACAAAATCTAAACACATTTTGTCATAAATGCAAGTATTATGATTATGCACCTGTAAATGTTTACTGCGCATTTGAGTGTATTTGAATGTAATGTGTGTATTTATATGACCTTTTGTTACCTTGTGAATATTTTGATTTCAATTCTCTTAGCCCTGAGGGCTGGATGTAAAAAAAAATTAAATAAATAAAGCATATGCATGCTTATTACACTTCCCTCATTAAAAAAGATTCGTTCGTTCGTTCGTTCATTCGTTCTCTCTCTCTCTCTCTCTCTCTCTCTCTCTCTCTCTCTCTCTCTCTGACCCCCACCAAAAATCCTAACAACAACAACAACAGCAGCAACACGCAAATGAAAGCGAGGTCCATTCAACATATCACTCCACTGGACTGAAACAGATAACAGCCGTCTGCTCGCGCGTCGCCGGACACGTGACAATGAGAAAAGAATCCCTTGCGACCTAAAAAAAAAAAAAAAATTTTTTTTTTTTAAATCTGGTAACAATCGTCTGTTGAAGGCGACGAATGAGAACTCTGTGTGTGTGGAGGGAAGGGGTACGGGAGGGGCGGGGGGGGGGGGGTGGAGGGGGACTACGCAGCGATTATATCATCACATATTATTAGAAAGCATAGCGCTTTGTTTTTAATGTTCTCCATGCGAAAACACGCGAAGGGGGGTCCAGGCACTAACAGGTCTGTACATCTGTTGCCCTGAAAAAAAAAAAAAAAAAATCTCCACCCTTAACCCACTAGGTGCAGTGACCGGAATTCCAACCAAAGACCCTGAAATTAAAAGTGCAACGCTTTTACCACTAGAGTTGTTGCGCCCGTCCTGTGAATTGTCTCCAAAAGAAGAGTCTGTTCCCGGGGACTGCTTCCTCCACCGTCAACAAATTGTATTATTGCATAGTATTACTTCTTGTGACAATTTCTCTGTCTTCTATTCTTCTGCTTCTTCTACTACTACTACTACTTCTACTACTACTTCATCACCATCATTTTCTTCTTCTTCTTCTTCTTCTTCTTCTTCTTCTTCTTCTTCTTCTTCTTCTTCTTCTTCTTCTTCTTCTTCTTCATCAACATCATCATCATCATCATCTTCTTCTTCTTCTTCTTCTTCTTTTTCTTCTTCTTCATCATCAACATCATCATCTTCTTCTTCTTCTTCTTCTTCTTCTTTTTCTTCTTCTTCGTCATCGTCATCGTCATCATCATCATCATCATCATCATCATCTTCTTGTTCTTCTTCTTCTTCTTCTTCTTCTTCTTCTTCTTCTTCTTCGTCATCGTCATCATCATCATCTTCTTCTTCTTCTTCTTCCTCTTCGTTCATGGCCAGCGACTCCCACGTTCACTCATACATACGAGTGGGACTTGAATGTGTATGACCGTTTAATTCCAGCCATACTCCGTTTTCGGTGGGGGGGGGGGGGGGTTCGGGGAGACAGGGAGGGGGATTCGAGAGGGGGGCGAGGAGGGAAAGGGGGGGGGGGTAAGGGGGAGGGGGGGGGTTCTGTGTTACATTCGGGCTGCTCCCCCCCACCCCCACCCCCATCCCCACACCCCTCCGGAATGAGCACGATCGCCACAGTGTAGCGTCACCGTGCTTTGTTTTGTGGGGTTTTTTTTTCTTCTGCCTATTAGTGTATTTGTTTTACTATCAAGGTAAGATTCTTCAGCGGAATTTCACCTAGGACATCTCTTTTTGTTGTCGCGGTTCTTTTTCGAGCGTCAAGTGCACGCTGCATACTGGAACTCGGTATATCTTCTCATCTGAATGACTTAGCACCCAGCAGATCGCCAGTCAAAGGTCTAGCCGAAGGGGGAGTAAGAAGAAAAAATCCTGGTCCTTAGAATTACATGGGAATCGAACCCGTGGACACTCGCTTCCTAATCAGGCACATGACCACCGGGCCACCCACCGCTCCACCTTTGAACGCAACACCAGAAATAAATGTACAAACCACTTCTTCTTGCTCTTGTTCTTGTTCTTGTTCTTCTTCTTCTTCTTCTTCTTCTTCTTCTTCTTCTATCGAAACACTTCCATTTCACCACCCAACAAACAAACAAACAAACAAGCACGCGAGCAAAATCAAGACTTGGATCAATTCTCTTCACCCATACCATCGATCATAGATTGCCCAACAACAACAACAACAACAACAACAACAACAACAACAACAACAACCCAGTTTCCAGAACATCATTCCGCCGCTTGCCTCCCTTTCCTTGTGGCGGGAACGAGGTTGAGGATGAGGAGGTGGAGGAGGAGGAGGAAGGAGAGGAGGAGGAGAGGATTCTGAATTGATGTCTCTTCTGAATGAATGCCCCCTTTCTTTCTTTCTTTCTTTCTTTCTTGTGTTCACCTTTCAGTTTCACATTTTCATGGAGGCGTCACTGTAGTTCTGACAAAGCCACATACACTGTATCACATAGCAAGTGGAAGCATCAGCATCCACGCCACAACAGAGCAGACCGGTACTACCTGCTGACTCGTCGAGAGGAGGTAGCCATTTTCAGGCTCAGGACAGGCCACAACCGCCTGAAACACCACCTATACACGAAACTCCGTATCTATCGGCGACACAGAGCAGTGCCCCTGCAGAACAGGCAGCCAGACAACAGACCATCTGCTGCAGTCCTGCCCCGCTCCACCAAGCGCTCCGAGAGAAAACCTGGCCCGACCTACGACGTACTGCCGCCTTCGTCGAGGAGACAGGGGTATCCACCTGATAAATGACGAACGAGACAACTGTATCACATCTGCTAGGCAGAAAATTCCTGACCAGGAGCACAATCCAATGCGTTTAGTCAGGCTTTGAGTGCATGCATAGGATTATATTTGTGTACAGAGTGGGTTTTTCCCCCCCACATAATTTTGCCCAAGAACAACACTAACGTTGTTGCCATGGGTTCTTTTTTGGTGCGCCAGTTCCGCGCTGCGCACGGGCTCTCGGTTTATCGCCTCATCCGAATAACTAGATGGCTCAGGTTGATTTTCCAGTCCAACTTTGGATAAAAGGACGAGAGCGGGATTCGAATCCAGACCCTCACGGACTCTGTACTGGCAGATAAGCGTCTTGACCATTCTTCCACCTTTCTCACTGCGCTTAACTAAACACCAGCAGATCAAAACAGTTGTCCCACGAATGCAATGTTTCAGGTCTGTATGAACAGTGGATGAGAAGCAGAATGGCGTACGTTCCTCAGCGCAGTAGTTAACAAACAAACAAACAAACAAGTCCTAACATATCAGTATATGTGTGTGTGTGTGTGTGTGTGTGTGTGTGTGTCTGTGTGTCTGTGTGTCTGTGTGTGTCTGTGTGTATGTGCGTGTGTGTGTGTGTGTGTGTGTGTGTGTGTGTGTGTGTGCGTGTGTACGTGTCCGTTGTGTGTGAAGGGCAATGAGCCGAGAGAGAAACTGCATTCCGAACGTGGGACAACGTGTGGTACAACATGTTTTCACCGCAGTGCACGCTGAAGACTACGTGTGCTGCTTGCTGTTTTCTTGTCGGTTTGTTGTTGTTTTTTTCTCACTAAGTGAACACTATAACTCACAGAACGGGAAATAAAGAGTTCACTTCTATGTGTATGTGTGTGTGTGTGTGTGTGTGTGTGTGTGTGTGCGTGCGTGCGTGCATGTGTGTGTGTGTGTGCGTGTGAGTGTGTGTGTATGTGTGTGTGTGTGAGTGTGTGTGTGTGTGTGTGTGTGTGTATGTGCGTGTGCGTGTGTACGTGTCCGTTTCGTGTGAAGGCCAATGAGCCGAGAGAGAAACTGCATTCCGAACGTGGGACAACGTGTGGTACAACATGTTTTCACTGCAGTGCATGCTGAAGTCTACGTGTGCTGCGTGCTGTTTTCTTGTTGTTGTTTTGTTGTTGTTGTTTTCTAAGTGAACACTACAACTCACAGAACGGGAAATAAAGAGTTCACTTCTCTGTGTGTGTGTGTGTGTGTGTGTGTGTGTGTGTGTGCGTGCGTGTGTGTGTGTGTGTGCGTGTATGTGTGTGTGTGTGTGAGTGTGTGTGTGTATACGCGCGCGCGCGTGCGCACCCGTGTGTGTGCCAGTGCGTGCATGTGTGTGTGTGTGTGTGTGTGTTTTCTCACTAAGTGAACACTACAACTCTCAGAACGGGAAATAAAGAGTTCACTTGTGTGTGTGTGTGTGTGTGTGTGTGTGTGTGTGTGTGTGTGTGTGTGTGTGTGTGTGCGCGTGCGTGTGTGTGTGCGTGTATGTGTGTGTGTGTGTGTGTGTGTGTGTGTGTGTGTGTGTGTGTTTTCTCACTAAGTGAACACTACAACTCTCAGAACGGGAAATAAGGAGTTCACTTGTGTGTGTGTGTGTGTGTGTGTGTGTGTGTGTGTGTGTTCTCACTAAGTGAACACTACAACTCTCAGAACGGGAAATAAAGAGTTCACTTGGAGTTCACTTGTGTGTGTGTGTGTGTGTGTGTGTGTGTGTGTGTGTGTGTGTGTGTGTGTGTGTTTTCTCACTAAGTGAACACTACAACTCTCAGAACGGGAAATAAGGAGTTCACTTCTGTTCAGTACAGTTTCTCAGGGAGGTGTACTGTGTTCGGGCTTGTCCATACAAACGCTACACAGTTTCAGTTTCAGTTTCAGTAGGTCAAGGAGGCGTCACTGCGTTCGGACAAATCCATATACGCTACACCACATCTGCCAAGCAGATGCCTGACCAGAAACGTAACCCAACGCGCTTAGTCAGGCCTTGGGGGGAAAAAAGGTGAATAAATAATAGATACATACATAAAAAAAATAATAATTACTACTAATAATAATAATATGTATAAGGCGCAAAAACTTGATGAAGTCAACTATAAGCGTACATAAAAAAATAAATAAATAAATATTTTAAAGTAATAATAATAATAATAATAATAATAATAATAATAATAATTTTTTTTTTTTTTTTTAAACAACAATGATGATAAATAAGCAAATAAATGTAAAACATGGAGACACACAGCATCTGTTA
>NC_134876.1:60629308-60634308 GCF_041734735.1 Babylonia areolata
GAAAGAGGCACGTGCATTGTACACCCGGTTTCTTCTTCTTTTTTTCTCTTTTTTTTCTTCTTTTTTTAAACTTCCTGTATTTCTTCCCCGTGAACAAAACAGAGACAGATGGACATAAACAGAAGCAGTGTGGCAAAATGTGTCTCAGACTGACATACAGACAGAGCGACAGACAGACAGACAGACAGATAGAGGAGGAGATAAAATATCTTTGACATACATTATGTTCAATTATTAAGCGTGTAAATCAATTTTTTTTTTTTTCTTTTTTTTTTTTTTTCTAAGGAAAGACCCATTATGTCCTGTCACTTGAGAATTGTGCAGATGTGCGGTTTTTGTTTCGTTTTATTTTCTCGCTCGAAACAAAATGTATCAAATTTCATTCTACCCCCTGTTGTTTAGTCACAATGTATATTTTCTCTATTGCTGTAGCTTCCGCAAACACAAGAGTGTGTACATTCTTGTGTGTGTGTGTGTGTGTGTGTGTGTGTGTGTGTGTGTGTGTGTGTGTGTGTGTGTGTGTGTGTGCTTGCGTGCTTGCGTGTTTGCGTGCGTGCTAAACAGAATGAATGCCTACGGAACATTATGCAGTGTGTGTGTGTGTGTGTGTGTGTGTGTGTGTGTGTGTGTGTGTGTGTGTGTGTGTGTGTGTGTGTGTGTGTGTCTTTAAAGTCCACGCTGTTGTTCGTTTCTTTCCTTCTTTCTTTCTTTCTTTCTTTCTTTCCTTCTTTCCTTCTTTCTTTCTTATTTATTTTCTTCCTACTTTCTCTTCCTCACCTTCTTCTTCTACCTCGTCCTAACCATTTCCACTTTTCTTCCTTTTGTTATTGTTGCATCTTGTCTCCCATTTTCTTCGTTTTGTTCCTCTTCTTCCTCTTCTCCTTATCATCTTCTTCTTCTTCTTCTTCTTCTTCTTCTTCTTCTTCTTCTTCTTCTTCTTCTCCTCCTCCTCTTCCTCCTTCTCCTCTTCTCCTTCTCTTCTTCTTCTTCTGCTGCTGCTGTTTCTCCTCCTCCTCCTTGTTCTCCTCCCTGTTCTCCTTGTTGTTCTTCTTCTTGTTATTCTGCTCCTCCTCCTTCTCCTCCTTGTTCTTCTTGTTTTTGTTCACCTCCCTGTTCTCCTTCTTGTTCTTCTTCTTCTTCTTCTTCTTCTTCTTCTCCTTCTTGTGTTTTTTTCTTCTTCTGCCGCTGCTCTTCCTTCTCCTTGTTCTCTTTGTTCTTGTTCTCCTCCCTGTTCTCCTCCTTGTTGTTGTTGTTGTTCTCCTCCTCCTCCTTTTTGTTCTCCTCCCTGTTCTTGTTCTCTTCCCTGTTCTCCTCCTCCTTCTTGCCCTCCTTGTTCTTGTTCTGCTCCTCCTCTTTCTCCTCCTTGTTCTTCTTGTTCTCTTCGCTCTTGTTCTCCTCCCTGTTCTCCTTCTGGTTTTTTCTTCTTGTTGTTGTTCTGCTCCTCCTCCTTCTCCTCCTTGTTCTTCTTGTTCTCCTACCTGTTCTTGTTCTGCTCCTCTCCTCCTTGTTCTCCCTCCTCTTCTTCTTCATCATCTTCTTCTTCTTCTTCTTCTTCTTCATCATCATCATCTTCTTCTTCTTCTTCTGTTGATTAAAACCAGGCCTGTGTGTTACGGACACTATACTTCTTCTTTCGGCCATTCAGTTTCTTCCGCAGATTGAAGTGTTGCTTGGTGACGGGTTGTTACAGTGCAACACGTGTATACAAGCCTCCTCCATCAATACAAATAAGGCAACTCTGTTTCTTCTTCGATCAATTAAATCGAGCCATCGTTAATTAGAAAGAAAAATTATCTGTCTGTCTGTTTCTCTGTCTGTCTGTCTGTCTGTCTGTCTTTCTCTCTCTGTGTGTTCTTCTCTCCCTGCCTGTGTCTATGCCTAATGTCTGTCTGTCTGTCTGTCTGTCTGTCTCTCTCTCTCTCTCTCTCTCTGTTCCTCTCTCTCTGCCTGTGTCTATGTCTGTGTCTGTCTGTCTGTCTCTCTGTCTCTCTCTCTGTCTCTCTCTCTCTCTCTCTCTCTCTCTCTCTCTCTCTCTCTCTGTGTTCCTCTCTCTGTGCCTGTGTCTATGTCTGTGTCTGTCTATCTCTCTCTCTCTCTCTCTCTCTCTGTTCCTCTCTCTCTGTCTGTATCTCTGTCTGTCTGTGTCTGTCTCTCTTCCATCCCCGTGTCTCTCTGTCTCTATCTCTGTCTCTTCCCCCCGCTCCCCCACGCCCCCCCCCCCCCCCCCCCCCCCTCTCTCTCTCTTTCTATCTGTCTCACTCTCGCTGTCGCTCTAATTGTCTTTTGATGCAACTGTTTGTTTTTGTGTGTTTGTTTCTTGTGGTTTTATGCTGTTGCGTCAATGGCATTTCTGAGTAACAAGCAAACGAGATTGATTATCTGCACTCATTATGATCCTTTTACTGAACGATCTTTATGTGTGTACGGCTAAAAAGGTCGAGTGAAATTCAATATGCCCCCTCCCTCCAACCCATCCCCTCCCCCACCCTCCTCTCCCTCTTCGTCTCCCTCCATTCCCACCCTATTTTCCCCCACCCCCACCGTCTTGGTTATGTATCATTCCCTCTTGTTTGTATTTTGAATTCTGTGTGAGCTATGATCATAGCAAATTTCATATTCTGTTTCTGCCCAGTTTCCAGCGTGGGCATGAAATAGATAAACCCACCCCTATGCCAGAACAAAAGATAAAAAAAAGAAAAAAAAGCAAAAAGCAAAACAAACAAACACAACAGGGTCTTCTTGTTAAATCGATATATATATATATATATATATATATATATATATATATATATATATATATAAACAAAAAAATTGTAGCTGCACTAAGTTTGCGTAGCTTTGCTAATTTTTTACAGTCAACGCTATTTCTGTCAGGTCAGGGGCATAGCCCTTGCTACTGGTGCCATGTAACCCAGTACTACCTGTCGCATGTGAAGTCTCCCAACGACGGACCAAGCGGAGGAGGAAACCTTTCCCAACGGCTGTGAAGGCGGAAGAGGATGACCAAAGGGCAGGGGGAGCTCTTATCCTTGGCTCGAAGTCCTCCTAGGAATCGGAACTCCGAAGAAAAAACCTGCATCTGCCGAGGCCGTCCTACACGTGGCAGTATCTGCACCTGTGGGACTGTGAGCGTCGGTAGGCGAGAGAGTGGGGAAGGGACTACACAACTCCTCTTCACTTAAAAAAAAATAGTCACCTGTGCTGGTCAGGCAATGTCGGAAAAGCTGGCCATTAAGGAGAAGCGTGAGCGAACGAAGCAGGGCTCAACTTCTGGAGATGTTTTCCCTTGCAACACCTGTGGGAAGTGCTGCGCATCCAGAATCGGCCTCTTCTCCCATATAAGGACACACACCGACAGATAAGCCTGCTTGCCTACTCATCCGTCGGACCGACGGGAGACTCCATCACACTATTTCTGTAGATTGAGTGAAAACTGCATTCGCCAATCAATCTCGGCGCTGCCAAGATCGCATGCACAACCCAGTCAAGATATCCCGTCGCAAACTAAATTCCTGCCTTAAAAAAAAAAAATCCCCGGAAAAAAAAAACGAGTAAAGACACAAACAAAAAAAATGAAATAAAATAAAATTCTGGGGTCAACCATCCTCTGTGACAAAACGCTTACCCCCACCCCCCCCCCCATCCCCCTCTCCCCCTCCACACACCCCGACTCCCTACTACCCCCACCCCACCCTCTTTCCCCCTAAAACATTATGCACCTCGGTTTCCGCTATTCGACCATCGGAAGAACGGGTTCACAAACTGCTGATCTCTCAGGACAATAATTATTAACATCCCCCTTTTTCCACGATTTCCTTTGGGACCAGCGCAGGGTGTTTTCTTACATTCTTCCTGCTCAAGGCTCAGATGACTCCTCCATCTCAATCCACAAAGGTGCTGAACGGAAAGAAAATAATAAACAAAGGAGAGAAAGAAAGAAAAAAGAAAGAAAGAGTAAGAATGAATGGAAAAACTATGTAAGGAAGAAAGAAAAACGAATGAAAGAAAGAATAAAAGAAAGAAATTAAGTATTAAAAAAAAAAGAAAAGAAAGAAGGAAAGAAGGGAGGATAAGATAACAATAGAACGAAAGAGAGAATGGATGTAAGGAAGGAAAAAAGAAAATAGAAAGAAAGAAAGAAAGTAGGAAAATGAGAAAGGAAAGAAAGAAAGAAGGGAGGAATGAAGGGAGGATAAAAGATCAATAGAACGAAAGAAAGAAAGGGAAAAAAAGGAAGAAAAAAGAAAGGAAAGAAAGAAAAAAGAATAGAAGAAAGAAATTAAGTAAGAAAATGAGAAAGGAAAGAAAAAAAAGAAGGGGGGGATAAAAGAACAATAGAACAAAAGAAAGAATGGACGTAAAAAAAGGAAGAAAGAAAGAAAAAAAAGAAAGGAAAGAAAGAAAGAAGGAATAAATGAAAGAAATCACGTAAGAAATTGAGAAAGGAAAGAAGGAAGGAAGGATGAATGTCCAACGGAACGAAAGTTAGAATGCAATGAATGGAAGTAATGATATGCCTACTCAAACAGCACTAAATGAATTAGAAATAATAATAATAATAATAATAATAATAATAATAATAATAATAATAATAATAATAATAATAAATGCTAGAGGAAAAGGAAGGAGCGTTAACAAAAAAATAAGTATATAAACTGCTTGCATGTATCAGATGACTATTGAAAAAGCAAAAACTTGAGTCTTTTTCTTTGGAAAAAAAAACCAAACAAACCAAAAACATACATTGTGACTCGTAGTTCAATGAAACCTAGGCGATATCTTTGACACTGTGATTGTTAGGGAGATTTCATTTATTCTGGAAGTTTGTAAAAAAAAAAAACAACTTGTTTCCAAAAGAGAATCCACTATTGAAAACGGGGCTGTGAACAGATTGGGAGGAGTTTCAGTTTCAATTTCAGACTGAGTTTCAAGGATGTGTCAGCATACAGACCGATCCATATACGCTACACCACATCTGCTGAAAAAGAGGAGCAGATGCC
>NC_134876.1:60639308-60641808 GCF_041734735.1 Babylonia areolata
GTGTGTGTGTGTGGAAGCGTGCATGGCTATGCTGATCTTAGTGATGATGTGGCTGATTTTTTTTTTTTAATTGATGTTAAGATGTTAAATCCTCCCATGCCATGTTTGTTTAAAATTTGGTTGAATGTTTTACAGATCAGTATCAATCTATATTGATTTTACCATTATATTAATCTGATCATGTGTATATACAATAATTGTACATGGGTGCTTGCATACGGGTGGGTGTGTGCGTGCGCGCGTGTATGTGTGTGTTTTAAATGATGATGGAAATTTATCGGACTTGCTTTTGCTATGACTGAGTTGAGTGTTATTTTGTTATGTATATGTTGTATGTCAAATTTTACCGTTTTTGCTTATGGTTTGTATGTATCACAGATTTCACCACACTTAATTTCTGTACGAGATAATAAAGGTATTCTGATTCTAATTCCGATGTGTGTATATATGTGTATGCGTCCGCGCTGTTCATGTTCGTGTTTTCAGGTCTTTTTTTTTAAGTTATGCATGCGTTTGAATGACTTGTGCGAAAGCGCTTTAGTCTGTCTATGAACAAGATTCAGCGCGATATAAATATAATTAATTAATTAATTAATGCATTAATATGAGTACCCACCACATGAGTACTTGCACTGCATTTCGATTACGCGTCTGTTTTGACCAGGTTATAGAAATTCAAGTTACTGACTGTGGTGTCAGTGTGTGTGTGTGTGTGTGTGTGTGTGTGTGTGTGTATTCGCGCGCGTGCGTGCTTATGTGTGTGTGTATGAAAGCATTAGAAATGCGTTTTATAAAAACCATGTGTGATAGTACTAAGCAGTAGCAGCAGTAGTAGTAGCAGCAGTATCAGTAACAGAAGTAGCAGAAGTATATAATCATTATTAATTTTATTCAGCTCCTTTGTTTGTCACTGATTATCTTATGTATGACAGGTCTGACGTCTGGATAGAAAGACTAGAACACAGGCGACCCTTAAACTCTTGTGGAAGATGGAAAGATTGTAAATAAATAAATAAATAAATAAATAAGAACCTTGTATAAAGTACTCGGCAGGTGCTTTATCCATGCAAAAACTACGACCGAAGTATCAACATTCTAAGAGGAACAACCCATGATAAACCATAAGACAAATGACTGTATTGTCTCCCTTGCACAGCAACCCTGTCTGCGTCGCGACAGAAAAAGAGAGGGGGGTGGGAGGGGACGGGGATGTGTGTTGGAGGGGGCCGGGGGAGGGGGAAGGGCGGGGGGGGGGGGGGGGGGGGGGGGGGGGAGACAGACAGGCTAACTGACAGAGAGGAATAACCCCAGAAAAGCCATCAGACAAATGAGCTACAGGATTGTCTCCCTTGCGTCGCAACCATGTCCGCTGAGAGACTATTGAATACATTTTATTTTCTGAGGGTAATACAGTAAGCAAAATAATGCTGCTTTTTTTTCCCCCCATGCAGCCCTCGAAGTGGAAACAGTAGCATTAACAAAGGGGGAATCATTATATCAGTACAGCATGCATATTATAGTCATGGATACATTAATGGTAATTTGACATTTACAACATTAGTGGAGAATAAGAGGAGAGAGATAAAAGGGGGTTCAGAGAGAGAGAGAGAGTACAAAAAAAAAGGAGGGGGGTCAAGATAATGATCAATCAATGAATAAAATGAAATGACATAATATATTTTTTTAACACCAAAAAATAAGGCTAAAATAAGCATGCACATGTTACAAAAAACAGTAATAGAAATAACTCCATTTAAATAGTTGTGGGAGGAAAAAAAAGGGGGAGAGAGAGAGGATTGAGTTGAACTGAATAAATCTCATTTTCTGAGGGTAATAGAGAAAGCAAAATAATGCTAGAGAGAGAGAGAGACAGAGAGAGAGTGTGTGTGTGTGTGTGTGTGTGTGTGTGTGTGTGTGTGTGTGTGTGTGTGTTGTGTCTTTTACTACAACAACGACGATGACAATGAAAATAAATAAATAAATAAAATCAAAAACACTTTATTAATCCACATGGAAATTAATTTGTGCAATCACAGGCTCGTTGTAAACACCAACATAAAATAAGCATGCGCAACATAAAAAGGGATTATCATTATTGTGGTGTGTGTGTGTGTGTGTGTGTGTGTGTGTGTGTGTGTGTGTGATGAAACCAATTTAATTTCTCCTGTTTGATGTTGACGCGTTATTACGCCGGTGCACAATCGCTGTAACAAAGTACAGGAATCACGTCCACCGCGAGCCCCCCCCCCCCCCCCCCCCCCCCCCCACCCAAAAAAAAAAGACATTCCGATTCATCGCCATGGTAACAATATGAAGCCTTGTGTCGGTTTTTATCGTCGTCTTCGTCTTCTTCATCATTTTTGCTTATCTTATTTTAGTTCATTTTGGTTTATCTACTTTCATTTCTACAGTGCGGTGGTCTATTTTCGTTGTATCTTATTTAACCCTTTCACCGCCAGTTAATTCAGAGTGCAAATTCCCTTGTGCTATAAACACAGAA
>NC_134876.1:60646808-60666808 GCF_041734735.1 Babylonia areolata
GAATCCCAAACTGAACTGCAGGAAAGATCAGCTTAGCGCTTGTTTAACGCTGAGCATAAAACAGTAACTTAATACAGATAGGTTATATAAATTATATGATATGTTGCATTGGTGACATGGTAATAACGCGTCCGCCTGCGAAGCGAGACGTCTCAAATCCAGTGTTGGCCTGCAGGTGACGCGTCCGCCTTGGAAGCGAGAGAATCTGAGCGCACTGGTTCAAATCACACCGGCAGTCGCCAGTACTTTATCCCCCCCCCCCCCCCCCCCCCCCCCCCCCCCATTCCACTGGACCATGAGTGGTGGTCTGGACATTGGTCAGTCGGGTTACACGATAATCTGAGGTCCCGTGCAGCATATACTTAGCGTACGTAAAAGAACCCACGAATACAAGTGAGTCAAACCCACTCGAAAAATACATGTGTGTGCGTGCGCGTGACAAAAAGCCTGATTGAATGACGCATGAAAAAGAATGATAAGCTGTCTAAAGGCAGCTTTGTTAGTCGGCTTTAGCCAAGGCAGACAGCCTGTTATGTAAAACGCCGTGATTTGTAAAGCGCTTTGAGGGAACACATTATCAACTGAAACATAACACTATGTGTCTGTGATCGAAGGCAGGCGCTAGGTATGCATTACTAATAATGATGGTAATAATAATGACAAAAACAACATTACTGCTACTACTACTACTACTACTACTACTACTACTACTACTACTACTACTACTACTAATAATAATAATAATAATAATAATAATAATAATAATAATAACAAGAATAATGATAATAATATTGATGAGAAGAAGAAGAGTAATGATAATAATGCGTGTATGAATATATTTCTACGTGTGGAAATGCCAGTATTTCATTTATTGTTGGCAATGTATTACCAACTTTCTCTACCACAACCACCACCACCCTCCCCCCCAACCCATCCCCAACCCCAACGGGAAAGCGTGTGTGTGTTTGAGGGGGGTGTGTGGGGGGGGGGTGCGTGAGGGGGTACAATTCAGGAAGGGGTGGCATTCTCATAACTGACACCGGGCAGCAGCAGCAGCAGCAGCAGCAGCAGCAGCAGAGATAGACAGACGCCACTCTACTCCTGATCCCCCTTGTCAGTCAGTCAGCCCGCTGAGCGCGCGCTCTGGTTATTCTGGTTATTCTCACCACCCACCCACCCAACCACCCACCCCCAACCCCTCCCCCACCCCCTGTCTGTTACTCGGTGGTGGTGGTGGTGGTGGTGGTGGCAAGCAGTGGTGGTCAAATCGATGACCAATTACTCTGCCACCAAATGCAGCAAAAGTAATGAAAATCGGGAAGCAGGAGGGGCGGGGGGGGGGGGGGGGGCGAGGGAGGGGGTTGGGGGGGGGGGTCTTGGGGGGGGGGGGCGGAGAGAAAGGGGGTGAAGGGGAAGGAGGGAGGGGTGCTGGAGGTGTGGGGAGGGGTAAGGGGTGGTGGTGAGTGGGGGGGAAAAAGTAATGAAGAAAGGTTTATGTATGGGTGTAGATAGAAGAGGGTACATCCTAGTGGTGCTGGAGTGTGTGTGTGTGTGTGTGTGTGTGTGTGTGTGTGTGCGCGCGCGCGCGCGTGCGTGCGTGTTCGTGTGTGTGTGTGCATGTAATAGCCTCTGCGTGTGTGTGTGTGTTAGTGTGTGTGTGTGCGTGTGTGTGTACCTCTGTGTGTGTGTGTGTGTGTGTGTGTGTGTGTGTGTGTCTGTCTGTCTGTCTGTCTGTCTGTCTGTCTGTCTGTGTCTGTGTGTGTCGTTTTCTGTGCCTGAGTCTGTGTGTCAGTGCGTGTCCGTGTATGTGTGCGTCTGTGTGTGTGTGCCTGTGTCTCTGTGTGTGTGTGTCTGTGTGTCTGTGTCTGTCTGTGTCTGTGGATTCTCATCTTCTCTTGGCATGCTTCAGCACTCACGCGAATCTTATCGCTGTCACGCATATGTTGGGGGGTGGGGTGGGGTGGGGTGGGGTGGGGTGGGGTGGGGAGTGCTGAGGTGGACTGATACCCGTGAAGTGCCGTAGCATTGGCTTGGCTGTAGAGAGCACGACACGCTATTGCTTGACCAGGGGTTCTTAGGTTGCTCGCTTGCTTGCACTGTATTCAATCCAGTCCCGTCCAATCAAAATCCGATCCAAACCAGTTGAGTCCAAATGAAAAAAAGCAAACAAACAAACAAAAGTTAAAAATGAAATAAAACAAAATAACATAAAAACATTCGTGCCTGATGGCGGTTTACACGATTACGAAGATCAGTCAGTGGGAAGGTATCCACCCATCATTTTTTTTTTAATGTCTGTTCTGTAGAGGCCATTATTGTATTGTATTGTATTGTATATTATTGTATTGTATTGCATTGCATTGCCAATCCAAGTATAGTATTGTATTGTATTGTGATATATTGTATTGCGTTGCATCATATTGTATCGTATTACATTGCATTGTGTTCTATTGTGTTGTATTGTACTGAGCTGAATTGAATTCTGCAGCATCGCATTGCTTTGTATTGTATTGTATTGTATTGTCACAACATGCTCATCCGTACGAAATCTGGGCTGCTCTCCCCCGAGGAAAAGTGCATCACCACAAAGAAGCGCCATCTTTTTTCTTTCTTTTTTTTCATTCTTTCTTTCTTTTTCCTGTCATCAAGTATATTTCTTTAACTATCAAGTTGGATGTTTCTACAGAATTCTGCCAAAAGACAACCAACACTTTTCTTGTCGTGTTTTTTTTTTGTTTTTTTTAATCGTCTCATCAGAAAGACTAGCACCCAAACCCACTACATAAGGTGTAGTAGAGAGGGTTGGGGTGGTTCGAGGGGTCGGGGGGTGTTGGGGTTGGGGGGGGGGGGGAGTAGAGTTAAAAGCTCAGTCCGTGTGTGGGATTCGAACCCAGTGGCACTCGCCTCCTAGTTTGGCGCATGACCACTTCGCCACCTCTGCACATCCTGGACCAACTGACAGGCTCTTTCGTGTGTACTTCAAAGACATGGTTAACCAAACAGGTGTGTCCGTTTCAAAGCACCAAGGAGCATCAAAAACGTGCTGGGACGACTGCTTGGAGAATAGATAAAAAAAAATTGTTTCAGGTTCATTCACACACAAGCTTGGCTGATAAAAGAAGTCCTTATTCGTTCCTCCTTGAAAACTTTCCGTCATTCATGGTGCGAAAGGAACCATAAAAGTATCAATGTAAGAGAATGTATATTTATATATGTATATACTTTTCAGAAACATGATGCCGCTATTGTATGGACGACTGGTTCTTAAACGTTAACGACATATTGTAGAACATTATATTACGCTTATTAAACAACACTGGAATGAATTTTCATATAATGTACATATTTTCTTTGCTGTGTATGTTTTATTTATTCTTTTTTTTTTCACAAGGTGCGGAGTGTGTGTGTGTTGGGGGGGGGGGGGGAGAGCGTACACAATAGAGAGAGAGGGGGGGAGAGGGGCGGAGGAGCGCACGTGCGCACACAAGAAGATGGATTGAAGGAGTACAAAACTGGATATTCTATCAGTATTCAAACCAGTAGCTTAACAGAAACACTTGTTGTAGCGACAGAGAGGCGCTTCCAACTCCCAAATCAACCACAAGTTTTCTTCTTCTTCTTCTTCTTCTTCTTCTTCTTCTTCTTCTTCTATATTTGTATATATGTGTGTGGAGATATGGGCATATGTGTGTGTGCTTGTACAAGTAAGAGTTCATGTGTGTGTGTGTGTGTGTGTGTGTGTGTGTGTGTGTGTGTGTGTGTGTGTGTGTGTGTGTGTGTGCCGTGGAAGCTGTGATACGTAGACTAGAAATGAATGTGTGGAGGAGGGGGGTGGAGGGGGTGCGGGGTGGTGTGTGTGGTGTGTGTGTGTGTTGGGGCTCATGTACGTGTATATGTGTTTGTGCTTTCATATCTCTGGAGCTGCATGTTCGGTGCGTGTCTGTTGTGCATGTGTGGGTGTGTGTGTGGATGTGTGTCTTCATGTTTTACATTTATTTGCTTATTTATCATCATTGTTATCTTTTTTTTCTTTCTTTTTTTACATTATAGTTATTATTTATTTATTTCTTTGTGTAAGCTTATCTATCATTTATTCACCTATTTTTTTCCTCAAGGCCTGACTAAGCGCGTTGGGTTACGCTGCTGGTCAGGCATCTGCTTGGCAGATGTGGTGTAGCGTATATGGGTTTGTCCGAACGCAGTGACGCCTCCTTGAGCTACTGAAACTGAAACTGAAACTTCTTCTTCTTATATATATATATATATATATATATATATATATATATATATATATATATATATAATGCTACCAGAAAGTATAAAACAGAAATGTTGAATCAAATCATAGCGAGCGAAGGGAGGGGAAAAAACAACAACAAAAAAAAACCACACACACACACACACTCCGAGATCTCTCAAAAGTCACTCTGACCTGACCCGTCCGCTATATTATATATAGGACCTTCTCCCCAGGAATCAATCATCAATTATCGGCAAATAAATTTCCTGTGCTTTCATGCCTGATCGACTGCGATCAGTGGCTCCATAAGATGTGGGGGGTCGGGGTGGGCGGGCGTGGGGGGTGTGTGTGTGGGGGGGGGGTTGAGGACGAGGAGGAGGAGCAGCAGGAAGAGGAAGTAGGAGGAGGAGATGGAGGAGGGGGGGACGAGGTGGACGAGGAGGAGGTGGAGGGGACTTATCTCCTCTCGTTATTTCCAGCAAACTGCTGTTGGCTGGTTTTCAATGCCAAGCTCTGTCTGCTTCGCTAGGAACTGGAAAGCGGTGTTTCCGATTGGTTGATTTGTTTTGTTTTGTGTTATTTTTTTTATTTGATTTTCAATAGGTCGTATGGATGTAAACAGAATGGAAGTGTTTGGCTGGCAACGGGGGAATTGTATCTAAATTCTTTCTTCCTTTCTTTCTTTCTTTTTATTATTTTCTGTTATTATTTCTATCACTTTCATCTCTCTCTCTCTCTCTCTCTCTCTCTCTCTCTCTCTCTCTCTCTCTCTCTCTCTCTCTCTCTCTCTCTCTCTCTCTCTCTCTCTCTCTCTCAAGGCGGCAGATATATAAGTCAGCCATTGTGCTAATATCTCCACCGTTGGAAAATAAAGATTCATTCATTTCTTCATTCCTTCCTTCATTCGTTTATTTCATTCATTCATCCATTCTCTCTCTCTTTCTCTCTCTGTCCTTTTTTCTTTGTTGTTGTTGGTTGTTGTTGTCAGGCAGCTTGTCGGTCTGTGTTTTCTTTCCTTTTTTTTCTGTCTTCTTAAAATTTTTCTTTCCATCTTTCAATCTTTCTCTCTGTCATTCTATGGTGAACGCTCAGTTTTGTCACCATCGGGTTTGTTTGGGTTTTTTTTTTTCTGAGCATAAAAACAATGAAGACGTCTGGCAAGGACAACTTTGTTTTGCTCTTTGTTCTATGTCTTTTCTTTGGTCTGTCGCGTTTTTGTTTGTCTTTCTTTCTTTCTTTCTTTCTTTTTTTCTTTCTTTCTTTCTATCGTTCAATCTTTTTTTTCTTCTGTTGCTTAACTGTTCCTTTTCATTCTAGTTTTCATTCCTTTTTCTTTCTTTTCTTTCTGCCTGTCTTCTTTTTTTTTTTTCCTCCTGTAATTATTTATTTCTCCCTTTCTTTCCCCCTCTCATTCTCCTTTTTTTGTGCATAATTCTTATTTTCTTTCTATTTGTTTCACTCTTTTGGTCTGCCCGCCTTTCTTTCTTTTACTCTTTCTTTGCCTATCTTTCATATCTTTCATATTTGTGAAACTGCATGTTTGGTGCATATCTGTTATGCATGTGTGGGTGTACGTGTGAATGTGTGTCTTCATGTTTTACATTTATTTGCTTATTTATCATCATTGTTGTCTTATTTATTTATTCATTTATTTATTCATCATTATTATTATTATTATTATTATTATTATTATTATTATTATTATTATTATTATTATTATTATTATTATTATCATTATTTTATTATCATTATTATTACTACTACCTTTATTACATTATAATTTTTTTTTTTTTTTTTTTTTTTTATGTAAGCTTATCTATTATTTATTCACCTTTTTTTTTTCTTTTCTTTTTTTCTCAAGGCCTGACTAAGCGCGTTGGGTTACGCTGCTGGTCAGGCATCTGCTTGGCAGATGTGGTGTAGCGTATATGGATTTGTCCGAACGCAGTGACGCCTCCTTGAGCCACTGAAACTGAAACTTGCCTATCAGTTATCTTTTCTTTTTTCTTCCTCCCTTTCTTCTTTTCTTTCTGTCTTTCTATCGCGAGCGCTTAATAGTGCTGCCATTGGGTTTCTTTCTTTTTTTCTCAGTGTAAACAAAGTGTTGATGTCTGGCTAAGGAGAGCATTTTGTTCTATCTTTGTTCTTTGTCTTCTCTTTGGTCTTGTCAGAGAGCCGCTTTCTTTGTCTTTTTTCTTTCTTTCTTTCTTTCTTTCTTTCTTTCTTTTTTTCTTTCTTTCTTTCTTTCTCTTTCTTTCTGTCCTTCTTTGTTTGTTTGTTTCTTTCTTTCTTTCTGTCTGTCTTAACTGTTCCTTTACTCTCTTGTTTTCATTCTTCCTTGCTTTCTTTCCTTTTTTTTTCTTTTTCTCCTGCCTGTCTTCTTTCTTTCTTCCTGCCATTATTTCTTTCTCCCTTTCTTTCTTTCTTCCTCTCATTCTTCTTTTTTTTAACAAAACTTATTTTCTTTCTATCTATTTCATTCTTTTGGTCCGCCTGCCTTTCTTTCCCTTGTCCTTTCTTTCTCTATCTGTTCCTTTTCTTCTTCTTCTTTCTCCCTTTCTTCCTTTCTTTCTCCCTTTCTTCCTTTCTTTCTCTCTTTCTATCGTGAACGCTTAAGTGTAAACAAAGTGAGGATGTCTGGCTAAGGGGAGCATTGTTCTATCTTTGTTCTTTGTCTTCTCTTTGGTCTGTCAGAGAGCGTATTTGTTGCTTGTCGTATGTATTTCTTTCTTTCTTTCTTTCTTTCTTTCTGTCCTTCTTTCTTTGTTTGTTTGTTTCTTTCTTTCTGTCTTAACTGTTCCTTTACTCTCTTGTTTTCATTCTTCCTTGCTTTCTTTCCATTTTTTTTTTGGTCTGCCTTCTCTCTTTCTTTCTTCCTGCCATTATTTCTTTCTCCCTTTCTTTCTTTCTTCCTCTCATTCTTCTTTTTTTTATATATATATAATTCTTATTTCCTTTCTATCTATTTCATTCTTTTGGTCCGCCTGCTTTTCTTTCCCTTGTCCTTTCTTTCTCTATCTGTTTCTTTTCTTTTTCTTTCTCCCTTTCTTCCTTTCTTTCTCTCTTTCTAACGTGAACGCTTAAGTGTAAACAAAGTGAGGATGTCTGGTTAAGGAGAGCATTGTTGTATCTTTGTTCTTTGTCTTCTCTTTGGTCTGTCAGAGAGATTCTTTGTTGCTTGTATTTCTTTCTTTCTTTCTTTCTTTCTTTCTTTCTTTCTTTCTTTCTGTCCTTCTTTCTTTGTTTGTTTGTTTCTTTCTTTCTTTCTTTCTGTCTTAACTGTTCCTTTACTCTCTTGTTTTCATTCTTCCTTGCTTTCTTTCCTTTTTTTTTTGGTCTGCCTTCTCTCTTTCTTTCTTCCTGCCATTATTTCTTTCTCCCTTTCTTTCTTTCTTCCTCTCATTCTTTTTTTTTTTTTAACAAAACTTATTTTCTTTCTATCGGTTTCATTCTTTTGGTCCGCCAGCCTTTCTTTCCCTTGTCCTTTCTTTCTCTATCTGTTTCTTTTCTTTTTTCTTTCTCCCTTTCTTCCTTTCTTTCTCTCTTTCTATCGTGAACGCTTAAGTGTAAACAAAGTGAGGATGTCTGGCTAAGGAGAACATTGTTCTATCTTTGTTCTTTGTCTTCTCTTTGGTCTGTCAGAGAGATTCTTTGTTGCTTGTCGTATTTCTTTCTTTCTTTCTTTCTTTCTTTCTTTCTTTCTTTCTGTCCTTCTTTCTTTGTTTGTTTCTTTCTTTCTGTCTATCTTAACTGTTCCTTTACTCTCTTGTTTTCATTCTTCCTTGCTTTCTTTCCTTTATTTTTTTTGTTTTTGGTCTGCCTTCTCTCTTTCTTTCTTCCTGCCATTATTTCTTTCTTCCTTTCTTTCTTTCTTTCTTCCTCTCCTTCTTTTTTTTGTAACAAAACTTATTTTCTTTCTATCTATTTCATTCTTTTGGTCCGCCTGCCTTTCTTTCCCTTGTCCTTTCTTTCTCTATCTGTTTCTTTTCTTCTTCTTTCTCCCTTTCTTCCTTTCTTTCTCCCTTTCTTCCTTTCTTTCTCTCTATCTAACGTGAACGCTTAAGTGTAAACAAAGTGAGGATGTCTGGCTAAGGGGAACATTGTTGTATCTTTGTTCTTTGTCTTCTCTTTGGTCTGTCAGAGAGATTCTTTGTTGCTTGTCGTATTTCTTTCTTTCTTTCTTTCTTTCTGTCCTTCTTTCTTTGTTTGTTTGTTTCTTTCTTTCTGTCTGTCTTAACTGTTCCTTTACTCTCTTGTTTTCATTCTTCCTTGCTTTCTTTCCATTTTTTTTGTCTGCCTTCTCTCTTTCTTTCTTCCTGCCATTATTTCTTTCTCCCTTTCTTTCTTTCTTCCTCTCATTCTTCTTTTATATATATATATATATATATATATATATATATATATATATATATATATATATATATAAAACTTATTTTCTTTCTATCGGTTTCAATCTTTTGGTCTTTCTGCCTTTCTTTCTTTTATTCTTTCTTTGTCTGTCTGTATCTTTTTATCGTCTTTCTTTATTTCTTCTTTTCTTTCTGTCTTTCTATCGAGAACGCTTACTATTATCATTGTGTTGTTGTTTTTTTTGTTTGTTTTTCTCAGTGTAAACAAAGTGAGGATGTCTGGCAGGAAGAGCATTGTTCTGTCTTTGTTCTTTGTCTTCTCTTCGGTCTGTCACGGACCAGCTTTGTTTGTTTTCTCTCTTTGTTTGTTTCTTTGTGTGTTTCTTTGTTTCTTTCTGTCTGTCTCTCAACTGTTCCCTTTGTTTCGTTCTAGTTTTCATTCTTCCTTGTTTTCTTTCCTTTTTTGTCTGTCTTCTTTCTTTCTTTCTTCCTGTAATTATTTTGTATTTTGTATTTCTTTTTATCACGACAGATTTCTCTGTGTGAAATTCGGGCTGCTCTCCCCAGGGAGAGCGCGTCGCTATACTACAGCGCCATCCATTTTTTTGTATTTTTCCTGCGTGCGGTTTTATTAGTTTTTCCTATTGACGTGGATTTTGCTACAGAATTTTGCCAGGAACAACCCTTTTGTTGCCGTGGGTTCTTTTTTTTACGTGCGCTAAGTGCCTGCTGCACACGGGACCTCGGTTTATCGTCTCATCCGAATGACTAGCGTCCAGAACACCACTCAAGGTCTAGTGGAGGGGGAGAAAATGCCGGCGGCTGAGCCGTGATTCGAACCAGCGCGCTTAGATTCTCTCGCTCCCTTTCTTTCTCCATCTCATTCTCCTTTTTTACAGTTCTTATTTTCTTTCTATTCATTGCAATCTTTTGGTCTTTCTGCCTTTCTTTCTTTCTTTCTTTTATTCTTTCTTTGTCTATCTGTTGTTGTTTTTCTCTTTCTCCCTTTTTTTATGTTTTTCTGTCGTGAACGCTTGATAGTAGTGTCACCATCGTTTTTCTTTTTATGTGTGAACAAAGATGTGAACGTCTGGAAAGGCGAACATTAATTTTCTCTCTTTGCTCTCCGTCTTCTCTTTGTTCTGTCAGACAGCCGCTTTGTTTGTCCGAGTTTGTTCTCTCTCTCTCTCTCTCTCTCTCTCTCTCTCTCTCTCTCTCTCTTTCTTTGCTTTTTTTAGCCTTTATTCCTTTCTTTCTTTATCTCCTGTTTTTGGTTGTTATTTTTTTTCTTTTCCCTTCCTACCATTAGTTGTTTTTTTTCTTTTTGCACTTCTTTCTTTCTTTTTTTCTTTCTTTTTATTTTATTTTATTTTTTACTGTTTGTCCCCGTCAGAGAGTTGGTCTGTCTGTCCTTTCTGTCATTGATTTTTTTTTCTGTTTCTTTTCTTCTTTCTTTCTTTCTTTCTTTCTTTCTGTCTGTCTGTCTGTCTGTCTGTCTCTCTTTCTTTCTTTCTTCCTTTCTGTCTCTCTTTCTTTCTCTCTCTCTCTCTCTCTCTCTCTTTCTCTCTCTCTCCTCTCTCTCTCTTTCTTTCTTTCTCTCTCTCTCTCTCTCTGTCTCTCTATCTCTCTCTCTCCCTCTCTTACTTTCTTTCTTTCTTTCGAAATCGTTCAGTTATCTCCGCCCTAACGTGACAAGTAAATTTCAGACGGCTGACAAGAAGATTTGTTTTCTGGCTTCAGATTCCTCCTTTCTTCCTGCCAGATGATCAGTCTGTCTATTTTGCTGTTGTTGTGTTGTTTTGTTCTTTTATCTTCTTTGTTCCTTCCTTTTTCTGTCCTTTTCTTTTCTTCTTTTACCCATTGTAGTCTCCTTGTGTTAATCTATCTATTTATCTATCTAAGTGGAGTGATGGCCTAGAGGTAACACGTCCGCCTAGGAAGCGAGAGAATCTGAGCGCGCTGGTTCGAATCACGGCTCAGTCGCCCCGATATTTTCTCTCCCCCCCACCCCCCCACCCGCTGAACTAGACCTTGAGTGGTGGTCTAGACGCTAGTCATTCGGATGGGCCGATAAACCGAGGTCTCGTGTGTAGCATGCACTTAGCGCACGTAAAAGAACCCACAGCAACAAAAGAGTTGTTCCTGGCAAAATCCTGTAGCAAAATCCACTTCGATAGGAAAAACAAATAAAACTGCACGCAGGAAAAAATACCCCCCCCCCCACCCCCCCCCCCAAAAAAGGGGGTGGGGTGGCGCTGTAGTGTAGCGACGCGCTCTCCCTAGGAAGAGCAGCCCGAATTTCAGACAGAGAAATCTGTTGTGATAAAAAAGAAACGCATATACATATATACAAATCTATCTATCTATATATCTATCTACTCACTCTGATTGTATTTCTGCTAACAGTCTTTCCCTCTTTTACATCTATAATCTTTACTAATCACAATGGATTGTTCGCCCAAGATTTCTCGTCTATCCCATGATGTCTCTCTTACTTTGAGAGAAATGAAATCGTGGAACTCCCACGTTTCAGAATCGAACTCGAAAGAAACCTTTGGAATATGACTGAACTTACCAGGTATAAACACTCAGTCTTCCTCATTTTGATATCGACGAGTACGTGTGATGGCACTGAAACGGTACGTTGCTCATGTTTGGAGAGAGTGATTGAACGAACGAACGAACGAACGAACGAACGAAATTTTATTTTTCCAGGGTATTGAGACAAGCGTAATGACAAGAACGCTTTTTTTCCCCACCCAGCCCCTAGGGAACAAAATCAAATAAAAATTAAAGTTATCCATCTATGCCACTGAAACGGTGCAGATGACAGGGCAGCTTTGTTTCTATTGATGATGATGATGAAGGATGAGGAGGATGACGATGACGATGACGATGTTGCTATGGAAGTCCATTTTAGTTTGGGACTACATGACAAGGCTGTACTCTACGCTTCCTGTCATAATTTTGTCAACAATTGAGAGAAAAAGAGACGGGGCGAGGTGGGGGGCGAGCGGGTGGGATGGGGGTGGGGGATATGCAGACACATAAACAGACAGAGACATAGACAGACAGACAGACAGACAGACTGACTGACTGACAAAGACAGACAGAAATGGTGTGTTGTTGACGATTTTGGAGAGAGAGAGAGCAGATGGTCAAATATAACGTACATCGAAATACACAAAACAGATAACAGAAATGAAAGAAAGGGGTGTGGGGGCGGATAGGAGAGGAGGTGGGGGGGGGGAGGAACCCAGAGGAAATCGACGCACATGCAGGTTATCACCACATGAAAGGGTGTGCGGAAGGTAGGTTGTTTACCTTCTCTCAGATCCACCAGGAATCATAAGAAATTAAAGAAGTAAGTAAGAAAGAAAGAAAGACAGAAAGAAGAGAGAGGGAGAGAACTGGGCACTCAGAAAAGGTTTTTTTTTTTTTTTTTTTTTTTTTTTTTTTTTATTCAAGGATTAAGAATTTAGGCATGGTCCATTCTTCCAATCTGTCCTTGCAAGCAAATCTACGTCAGTTACAAGAGAACACATATAAGAGAGAAACAGACAGACAGACAGACAGAGCAGAGCAGATGATCCAATATAACGTCAATCAAAATACAAAAAAAGACGACAGAAATAAAAAGAAGGAAAAGGGCCAGTGGAAATCGACGTACAGACAGGCAATTACATCAAGAATCGTACGAAACAAAAGAAGAAAGAATATTTTACTGATAGCCAATTTCTATGTATACAAATGTAGAATCAACAAAATAAGACCAACATTACAAATGTTCGTAAAAGATCTCAAACAGGCATAGGAAGTGGACGAGTATGCCTTTAACATAACTATGGAACATAACAAAATTTGTGCAAAAATAGTCTCTAATTACCATCATCAAAATATTGCAAGCGGAAGGCGCTTATACTGAAGAGGCGAATGTTGACAAAGAATACCACAATTCTGACGACGGAAGCTAAAGGTTGGGTCATTCAGACACCCACTGGACATCTGATGGGTCTGTGTAGAGGAGAAAAGAGGACTGGCCGTACTGAGTGAGATAAAATGACACAATGGAACAATGTTATTGAAAACGTATTGTTCAGCTTACATTATGCTGTTGTGGACTTTGTCAGTATTTAGAACATCATTATGTCTTTACCCTGTTCCTTCTAATACACACAGTATGTACAGTTTGTCTCTGTAAACCTTTGTCTGAATGAAACAAAATGTTGGGAAAAAAAAGAAGAAAGAAAGAATGAGAGGGTTTGGTTTCTTATGGGGGTGGGGCAAATGAGTAAGCTACAACCTTCTTTTTACTATATCCTCAGAGAGAGAGAGATAACGAATGAACGAACGAACGAACGAATGAAAATCAATTTTGCGAGGGTAAAGGAGTAAGTACAAAGCACTTTTTTTATATCCGGCCCTCTGGGCAAGAATAATAATTAAGAGAAGGAAAAAAAATGAGTCAAATTCACAACAGCAACATCACAATTACATAAGCGTGTACAAACGTAAGCATAACGCTATAAATGAATAGCAACAAGGACAATACGGACAAGAGAGAGAGACAGAGACAGAAGGAAAGAAATGTAGTAAAGAGTATCAGTTTCTGTTTCATCCATGTACGCTACACCACATCTGCTAGTAGATGCCTACCTAACTAGCAGCATAACCAAAACGCGCTTAGTCAGGCCTTGAGTGCATGTATAAAATCATATATATTATCAATGTACCCTATCAGAGTGGATTTCTTCTTCAGAATTATTTTTGTCAGACGAAAACACTCTCGTTGCCATGGGTTCGTTTTAAAACTCTTTCCATACGAACGGCGAAAGAGACGACGTTAACAGCGTTTCACCCCAATTACCATCATCAAAATATTGCAAGACGGAAGGCTCTTATACTGAAGACGTGAATGTTGACAAAGAATACCACAATTCTGACGACGGAAGCTAAAGGTTGGGTCATTCAGACACCCACTGGACATCCGAGGGGTCTGTGTAGAGGAGAAGAGAGGACTGGCCGTACTGAGTGAGTTAAAGCGCACCAAGTACGTGCTGCAAACGGGACCTCGGGTTGATCGTTCTCCTCCGAATGACTATACGCTCAGTTTGATTTTCAAGTCAAAACTGGGGAGAGAAAAAGACGAGAGCGGGATTCGAACCCAGACACCCAACCACAGACTCTGTACTGGCAGATGAGCGTCTTTACCCACTCAACCAACTTCCTCCACAGTTTCAGTTTCAGTTTCAGTAGCTCAAGGAGGCGTCACTGCGTTCGGACAAAAACCATATACGCTACACCACATCTGCCAAGCAGATGCCTGACCAGCAGCGTAACCCAACGCGCTTAGTCAGGCCTTGAGAGAAAAAAAAGGTGAATGAATAATAGATAAGCTTACATAAATAAATGAATAAATAAATAATAATTATAATATAGAAACAGGTAGTAGTAATAATAATAATAATAATAAATAAATAAATAAGACAACAATGATGATAAATAAGCAAATAAATGTAAAACATGAAGACACACATTCACACATACACCCACACATACATAACAGATATGCACCAAACATGCAGTTTCACAGATATGAAAGCACAGTCAAATACATATAAACGTACATGAGCTCCAACACACACACACACACACACACACACACACACATTACCCTGCACCTCAATAAAGAAGAAGAAAAAAAACAAAAACAAAAAAACAGGTAATCGCTACATGAAAGGACGGAGGAAAAGCCGGTTCGTTTACTACCTGTGACATCCATTAAGATGCATGTATATCATTGCCGAGTTGCCCGAAAAAGGCCGCCATGTATCTGTTTACTAGACGGAGCTTGCGTCATACATCCACCACTTCAAAAGCAAAGACTGACGACCGGCAGACGTTCTAGGAGGCTGACCGGACAGATGAATTGGCCGGTAACATGGCTGTGAGTGCTGATGACGATAACGATGATAATGATAATGATGGTGGTGGTGGTTGTTGTGGTGGTGGTGGTAGCGTTGTGGTGGTGATCTCGTTCGTGTGTGCTTGGGAGAATCTATTGGGAAGTGGAAGAACACAAAAGAAGAAGAAGAAGAAGATGATGATGATGATGATTGTAATAGTACAATGATGATGATGCTGAAAAATGAAAAGGGTGAGGAAGAGAAGGAAAAGGCATAGAAAGACACAACACACACACACACACACACACACACACACACACACACACACACACACACACACACACACACACAAAACGCAACACAACACAACATTACATGTCACAACACAACACAACTCAACACAACACAACACTAAACAACACAACACACTCCTCCTTACCTTTCTTGAAAGCGGACTTCTTCCTGGGCTTACTCCCGCCCTCTCCTCTCTCTCCTCCACCTCCACCTTCCCTCCAACTCCTGCTACCCCTCCCCGCCTTCTCCTTCGTCGGTGGCCCCTTCACCATCCTCCCTCCACCGTCACGGCACTCTCCCCCGCCTCCCTCACCATCACCACCACCACCATTACCACCACCACCACTACCACCGCTTCCTTGAGACAGCTCATCCACTTGCACGTTCTCTCTGACCATGTCATGAACGACACAGGTGTTCAGCGAGGACGTCTCATCCTCCGGAACCATGGACGCCTTAGGGGAGGGGGGGTAAGGTGGAAATGCCGTCTTGATCGTGGAGGGGAGACCTTTCCCTTCAGCGGAGGACCCTGCGGACTGCGGACGAAGCAAAGGAGGAAGCTTGGCGGTGGAGCTGACCTGAGTGACGTGCTGCTGGGAGGGGGAGGAGGTGGACAAGGAAGAGGAGGAGGAGGAGGAGGTAGGGACATTGTTCGTCGCAGCCGTCCCTACTACCACCACTTCCTTCTCTATGGGAGGAAGAGGAGCAGCAGCAGTCGAAGATTCCTTCACAGGGGCAACAACAACAACAGCAGAAGGATAAGGAGAGGTAGCAGTAGTAGAGAGGCAGGCGTTGTCGTTAGTGTTAATGTCAGTGTTGGTAGTATTGTTGGTGGTGGTTGCAGCGCCAGCCTCGTTGTTGTCCGGGCTTGTCGTCGTCTTCGTCGTCGCCGCGTGGTCCGAGACGTCGTTGGCTAAAACTGCCGATACCGGGGAGGAGCAGCGGCTGTTGTTGCTCCGGTGGACGTTCTTCAGGACGACGACCTCGTTGTTGGCGGCGGCGGGGGCTGCTGAGGGAGGTGGAGCAGGAGCAGGAGCAGGAGCTGGAGGAGTCTTGGTGGTGGAGGACTTCTCGTTCTCGGCCCAGGACAGGCTGCCTCGCTGTCCAGGGGTCAGCTGCACGTGCGTGCTCTCCCCGTGGGGCTTCGACACGCAGCTGCCCATCCTCCTGACTGAAGGCTGCTGGTGCAGGTGCTGTTGCTGGTGGTGATGATGGAACGACGCTTCTTTTCAGGCTTTTGAGTCTGGGGTGAAAAGAAGAAAAAGAAGTAGAAGTGGTGGTGGTGGTAGTAGTGGTAGTAGTAATAGTAGTAGTAGTGGTAGTGGTGGTGGTGGTGGTGGTGGTGGTGATAGTAGTAGTAGTAGGGGTTGGTGAGGAACAGGAAGAAGAAGAAGAAGAAGAAGAAGAAGAAGAAGAAGAAGAAGAAGAAGAAGACATTGTGGAATAAATGGTGAAGGAGGAGGAGGAACAAGAAGAGGATACGAACAACAAGAAGAAGAGGAGGAGGATAAAACATTGTGTTAAAGTACGGTGAAGAACAGAAGGAAGGTGGACCAAAAAAAACCAAACAACTAATACACCCAGGGTATTTTAAAACCACAGCAATTAATAACAAAGATCAAGTGTAAAATATGCTAACAGAGCAAACGTGCTGTACACTATGGTAAATATTATATTTAAAAAAAATATATATATATTTATATTATAATAAAACTTCGAGAGTGAAATATGTTTATAGATCATAGTCGTGTGTAGCATAGGACACACACACACACACACACACACACACACACACACAGATTTTTTGTTTGTTAACACGAGCGTACGTCTTACCTACACGCCTGCATGTACGCACAAGCACACACAGATCAGTCAGTATTGCCATTGTAACACAGTGCCAAGTGTGTTTCCCAATCTGTAATCGATACATGAAATTAATTCCTATCGTTTTCTTGTACCTCTCCCCCCCTCCTCCACGGGGTTTCCTGAATGAAATAAACTCGTCTTGTCTTGCCTCATCTTATCTTGTCTTGCCTTGTCCTGTCTTGTCTTGTCCTGCCCTGTCCGGTCATGCCTTTAAAAAGAAAACAAAAATTCTTGTCTTGTCTTGTCTTGTCCTGTTTTACCGTGTCTTGTACTGTCTATTCATGCCTTTACAGATAAGACAACAACACTTCAACTCATTGTGTCTCCTTAACTCAATGCGCAGGGGAAAAAAAGAAGAAAAAAAAAAAACGGTTCAGATCCGGTCATGTCATTGTCCAGACACCCATCCGGCTAGTTAGTCATCGCTATGAACTGCGCGCATATGCAAACAACAGACTGAGCGGAACAGAATCTCCTTTACTGCACCCATTTCCTGCTTCAGCAGAAAAGAAGAAGATCCGACTGTCGTCTTTATAAAAAAAAAAAAAATAATAATAATAAAAAAGAAAGAAAGAAAAAAAGACTGGATCAGTAAACGATCATAAATGATAATCTCCTTTGCTACCGATGATAGATATATAGCAATGAATTTGAGGGCGGGTGACGAGAAAGACGACCACCATCACCTTCCCTGACCCACGCTTCCCCCTCCTTCCTCACCCTACACCCACTCCCCACCCCCACCCCCCACGCCCCACCCCCCAAAAAAAGGGAGGTGGGGGGTCGGGGGGGGGGGGGGGCGCAGCAAAGAACTATTCAGTTGTTGCTGTTGTTGTTGCTGTAATTTTCATAACGCAATGCTTCTCAATATTACGCGATGTACACAGAAACGTATAGATTATTACTGAACCTTTGGGGGTTGGTTACATTTTCCAGCGGGCACTTGAAGGAATTGCAGCGTCGACATTTCACCAGCAGTGTTATTGTTGGGCACCAAAAAAAAAAAAAAAAAAACAGAAAAAAAACAATCACACAGGGCATTGTAGGGGGTTGGGTGAGGGGGAGGGGGGGAATTATCGAGCACACTGGAAGAGAAATCGATTTTACATACAGGGAGATCAAATGGAGCACAGAGAAAATCATGCCGAGCGCGGAAGATCCATGCTGAAAACATGGAAACCATTCCGGGAACAGCGAAGTCCTGTTTGGAAACCGAGGAGAAGTCACGCATTCACAGGCATACACACGTACAGACACAGACACACGGGCACAGACACAGACACACACACACACACACACACACACACACACACACACACACACACACACTAACTCATGCATACACCCACGCACACACTCATACATACACACAAGCATATACTGACGATTGTACACACACACACACACATGCACACATAAGCGCGCACGGACAAGCACACATACATACATACATAACATACATGCACTATGATGGATTTTACAATATATAAAATCTGAGTCTGATTCTCAGCCAGAACTTGGGCCTGCTCCGAAGCCACACGCGCACGCACGCACGCACGCACGCGCGCGCTCACACACACACACACACACACACACACACACACACACACGCGCGCGCACACACACACACACACACACACACACACACACACACACACACTCACTCACTCACTCACTACGACGAACATTCACCTCTGTACTCTTGTAGTAGAAAGTAGGAAAAGGATTCACGACTGGATGCCATAGTGCTTGGGATCCTTAGTGGTAGAAGTATTGATGCAGTGACCGGGGCACACACACACACACACACACACACACACAGAGAGAGAGAGAGACGTGTGATCACAGTCATAGATGCGGTGACCATGAGACAGCTTGTGAGGCTGCTTGTTCATGGTAGTGGTTGGTTATATATATAGAACGGGTCTCTGTATTCGTTCGCTTTGCTCCAGAGCAGTCTGACGGGGGTTTGTTGGTCAAGCTGAAATCGTTATTCTTTTTTTTCTTTTTTTTTTTTTTTTCAAAATTCTATCTTTAGGTTACTTTTTTTTTTCTCTTTTTGTTGGTCAAACAACATAGACCGTCCATCCTGTTAGTGTTTATATAGATTTCAGTTCTGAAATAATATGTACTTGTGTTTCTTTAAATAGTCGTCTTTTATGTTAATAGACCAAACCAACACATTTCCGTAAATAATCTCGCATATTAGTTACGATTACACATACAAACTCACAGACTCACATACAGACACAAACACAGACATGGACAGACACAAACACAGACAGACACATAGACACACGCACACACATCCAAACACACACCGCGAAAGTAAATGGACAGGAACATATTATGAGAAGTAGATAATTTGTCAATGCGAATGGCCTTTTTTTTCTTTTTTTTTTTTTTTTTTTTTTTTTTTTTTTGCTTTGCATGGTTTGAAAATTACTGCTTATGATTTTACAGATCAGCCATGTACAAACTCACACGAAAAGTGTATTAGCTCACGCGACAGAAGCGCACGCATAAACACTGACACAGAGACACACAGACACAGACACACACAAACATAGACACACACACACACGCACGCGCGCAGCGCACGAACTCCCGCCACCCCCCACACCCCCTTCCCAACCCCGCTTCCCAAACAAACGTGAATGTATGTTGTAATTCAAGCTTTAAACCCAGCAAACACCGGGAAACCAGATACAGTTGAGGAGATCAGGACACCAGAGTTTAGTTTGCCGTGGAAATAACACGAATCTCTACTGACTGGGAAGATCGTTATCTCACAGTAATCCAGACAATGTGCCACTGTCCGCAGAATTAAGGCGATTGATGCCAGAGTCGAACGAGGGTTGTCGATTAATTAATTGTACAGATGGGATCATCGGCCTTCTGGTCTGGAAACCTGAGCTGGGCTGTGTGACGTTTTGGATCAGAGGTTTCTTGGGAGGGTATGGGGGAGGAGGGACGGAGGGGGTGCGGAGGGGGGATAGAGGGGCGGGGGGGGTGGGGGGGGGTGAGCGGGTAACAGGGGGAAGGAGGGGGTTGGGGGGGGGCGGTTATACTATTATGTGGTATGTATGTGTGGGAGGAGTGGTGTGTGTGCGTGTATTGTTGTTGTTGTAATGCTGTTTCACAAAATTGTATTTCTAGTGAGTTTAGTTTGCATCTTTAACATATTTCATGATCATTATTCCTAAACACTATTCATGCCACACGTGTTATTATATAAACTTGCACCAATCCTCATGATACAACCATGATTTTTTTTTTATGCACATTAATACTGACATTAAAAAAGGGAGTGTATGAAGGAATGTTTGGCGGGGAGGTGGAGGT
>NC_134876.1:60694308-60706808 GCF_041734735.1 Babylonia areolata
GTGTCACTCAGTCAGTTGATCAGTCAGTCGGTCTGTATTGTATTGTATTGTATTGTATTGTATTGTATCGTACTGTATCGTACTGTATTGTATAGCATTACACTGTATTGTATTGTATGATATTATATTGCATTGTATTGCATTGCATTACTTTGTATTGCATTGCATTGCATTGTATTGAATTCCATTGCAGTGAACTGCATTGTACGTATTATATTGCATTGTATTGCATTGCAATACATTATACTGCATTGTATTGTATTGTATTGTATGACACGGATGACAACGATGGTCATCATCGATCTCGATGGACACACATCATTGTATTCTGTAGCATTGTATTGCACTGCATTGCATTGCATTGTACTGCATTGTATTGTATAGTATTGTACTGTATTGTATTGCATTGTACTGCTTTGTATTGTATTGCATTGCATTGTACTGCATTGTATTGTATTGCATTGCATTGTATTATATTACATTGCATTATACTGCATTGTATAGTATTGCATTACATTGCATTGCATTGTACTGCATTGTATTGTATTGTATTGTATTGCATCGTATTGTATTGCAGTGCATTGTACTGCATTGTATTGCATTGCATTGTATTCTACTGCATTGTGTTGTATTGCATTGCGTTGTATTGAATTGTATTGCATTGTACTGCATTGTATTGCATGACATTGTATTGCATTGCATTGTATTGCACTGCATTGTATCATATTCAACGTTACAGTGAAAGCGCCGTCTTTTTTCTGCCTGCAAGTGCATGTGTTTTCCTAACAAAGTGGATTTTTTTTTTTTTTTACAATTTTTGCCAGGGACATCACTTTAGTTGCCGTGAGCTCTTTTACATGCGCCAAGTGCATGCTGCACACGGGACCTCTGTTGATCGTGTCATCCGAAAGACTAGCGTCCAGACCACCAGACACAGTCTAGTGGGCTGGGGAGGAAATTCTGGTAGGGTGTGGTGGGACTGGAACCAGTGCGCTCAGATTCTCTCGCTTCCTACTCGTCACCACAAGTCACCTTTTCACATGTCAGTATGTCAGTCAGTTTCTCTCTCTCTCTGTCCTCTGTCTGTCTCTCTCTCTCTCTCTCTCACAGACATACATACACACTCTCACTCACTCACTCACCCACTCACTCACTCACTCACTCACTCATTCATTACCTCTCTCTCTCTCTCTCTCTCACATACACACACACACACACATACACACTCACTCACACACACACACACACACACACACACACACACACATTCATTCACACTCTCTCTCTTTCTCACACACACACACACACACACACACAAACACACACACACACACACACACACACACATACATACATACATACAAACAGACATACACACTCATTCATTCACTCATTCATCCACTCTCTCTCTCTCTCTCTCTCTCTCTCTCTCTCTCTCTCTCTCTCTCTCTCTCTCTCTCTCTCTCCCCCTTTCCTACTTCCTGCCCCTTCCACATCTAGCTCTTCCCCACAGGGCACTCTATTTTCGGTCCGGAGAATCGATACATCAGTACAGAACAGAAACTCCAACTGTCCAGCAGGGTCACACAGAGAGAAAAAAAAAAAAAAGTGTACGTGTTGACCTCAGTGTGCGCTGCTGTCTGACTTTCTCGACTGTCCTCTTTAAACTCCGACCCCCAACGCCCCCCCCCCACCCGCCCCCACCCCCACCCCCATTCCCCCACCCCTCGGATCCCCCGCCTCCCCCCCCACACACACAACCCCCCCCCCCCCCCCACACCCCTCCGACCCCCCATCCACCTTTCTCTCCTTCACAGCCCCTCTCTTCCTCAAAGACATTGTGCTCTCTCTCTCTCTCTCTCTCTCTCTCTCTATATATATATATATATATATATATATATATATATTGTTTCTTTCTCTTTCTTCCTTTCTTTCTTCCTTTTTTCTTTGAATTTCCAGCATCTGTGTCCAAGAATGGCGTGAAGTGAAGACTTGGGAAATATTTGACATACGTTCAAATATTGATCACTGAAGCTAAAAAATCAACGACGTGACTTCTGCAATCATGTTTGGGTTTGTTTTTTTCCGTTTGCGTGCTTGTCTGGAGGGGTGGGTGGGTGGGTGGGTGGGCGGATAGGGGTGTTGGTGTTTGTGGTGGGGATGGGGGAGAGTGAAGTTTGGATTGGGTGGGTGGGTGGCTGGGCAGATGGGGTTGTGGGCGTGTGTGCCCGCTCTGTCGGACGTGTGTGTGTGTGTGGATCTGTGTCTGTGTGTGTGTGTCTGTGTCTCTGTCTGGGTGTTGGTCATTAATTCATCGTCTCTTCACCTAAGTGAAAAATATCTACACACACACACACACACACACACACACACACACACACACACACACACACACACACACACACACATCACACACCACACACGCACGCACAGACATACACACATATATACACACATACATACACACATACATAAACATATCTGTGTATATATGTACATATAGATCCCTCTCTCCATATATCTCTCTCTTTTTTTCACTCTCTCTCTCTCTCTCTCTCTGTCTTCCCAACAAAACCTTTTTTCTTTCTTTCTTTCTTTTTTTTTAATTTTAAGGAATCGATTCGTTGTAACACTCGTAAACATGTCTAAAGCAGTGGAGGGAGTGGGGGGAGGGGGGAGGGGAGAGGGGGAGTGTACATCCTTTGACATTTATGTTTGGACGGAGTTTCAGCATAATCAACAAATTCAAAAGAAAAAAACAAAAAAAAAAAAAAAAAAAAAAAAAAATGCGGTCTTGCATCGCTTTCTCAGTAAATTACGGCCATGCCTCAGCCCCTCCCGTACCCCCCCCCCCTCCCCCTTTCTTTCTTTCTTTCTCCTCCCTGCCCCTTCCTCCACCCCCCCTTCCCATTCCATGCTGGTGGTGATGACGAAGGAGAGATGCGTCCACTCTCTTCCCCTTGTATGTCATGTCCTGTCCTGTCCTGTCCTGTCTGTCTGTTTTATAGCATCTCTTTACTAGAGGCATATGAACATTACACGCCTGTTTTGATATATATATAGAGAGAGAGAGATTCGTTTCATCTGCATATTTATGTTGGTTGGTCGTCGAGTGAAAGAAAAAGCTACTAATAAAAGAAAACGGCAAAAAAGAGGACGTTATCACACACACACACACACACACACACACACACACACACACACACATATATATATATATATATATATATATATATATATAGATAGATAGATAGATAGATAGATAGATAGATATAGTGAGAGAGAGAGAGAGAGAGTATTGGTTGTTTTATTCATGCTAAAAGTGAATGAGTATATGTGTATTTCTCTTGAATGTAAATTAGACGTATTCACAAGGGGATTTTTTTTTTCGCTGCCTCATCATCTGCACCGTTTCAGTGGCATTACTCCCACGCCGCTCATTTAGATTCCCCCATACACGGCCACACCTGGGTTCGTCCGTCGCAGTTCCAGCGTCGGCAGTCCAAAGGGAACCATCGATGTTAGGTCGCCAGGAGGCCACACACCAGAGGAGACCCTGCACTGCTGCTGAGTCACTTCGGTGGTGTTCAGTGGTGCCTGTTTTGTTTTAACGTACTTAGGACACCACCTACTAAGCCCCACTACTAACGACAATAATGGCTTAGTCGCGGAGCCAGACTGAGTCAGCGTCCCTCCCAGAGTGGAGACCGCCACCACATCCCTCAAACAGCAGCCCACCATGAATCTGCCGAAACTGACGACATTGACAGGACTCACCTCAAACACGGAAGTGGAGGGGTATCGAAACTGAGGTCACCATGAGAGCAGGACATGAAAGGCCACAGACTTTGAGACTATTTTGTTTATATTGATGACGATGAAGGAGGAGGAGGATGACGATGATGATGACGATGTTGCTATGGGGGTCCATTTTGGTTTGGGACTGCGTGACAAGGCTGTACTCTACGCTTCCAGTCATAATGATATCCCGGCGTTAACCAGGTCCTGAGTGACCAGACACTTGCAGTGTTGGTCAGGTAATTAGAGCAACACACCTAAAGACGCATCCTTGAAGTGGATGACACTCGACTGTGTGGTCCCAGTCTCCCCATTTAAGCCCACAGCACACTCAACTCTGGGTAGGAGCCGGCCACGGGCCGAAAAACCCACCTCCGCTGGGATTCGAACCCGCGTCCTCCCAGCCGTCAGTCCGCGACGCTGACCACTTCGCCACGGCGGCTGGTCACAAGGGGAATTTTGTAGACAAGTCGACCTTCCTCGTTGAAGTAGTCTAAATCAGAATGCTTTCATCATAATTTTCAGCCAAAAAATGATTAAAACAAACGAGTCGACAGGTGTTTTGTTTCCACTTGTGAATTATGAATGAAATTCAAAAACATTTGGTGGCGGTGGTGGGGTTTTTTTGTTGTTGTTGTTTGTTTGTTTGTTTGTTTTTTGTTGTTGCTTTTTTGTTGTTTTTTTTTTTTTTTTGTTTTTTGGGGGTTTTTTTGTTTCTTTGTTTGTTTTTGTTTTTTGGTTATTGTTTTGTTTGTTTTTTTAGTAAAGATTTTGTAAGTATCATTTTCTTATTTCTTCAAATGTTGCACAGCCTAATAGGTGGGTTATCTTTTTTTTCTTCTTATTTGTGAAGATATGGCCCGTGACAATACAGACTGTGTAGTGTATACTTTTCTCTACAGAAAAGTAGTATTTTGATTTTTTTTTTTTTTTTCATATTCATTTTCATTTGATAAATAAGGTGTTGAACGTACTTGTGTACAAATAATCAACGTTTTTAGGTCAATCAGCAATTTTGAGTCTCGAAACAGACTCGGGAATATCACTTTATTCAGACAAAATTTGAGAGTGGTGGCCTGTAATGGCCTGTGATAGCCTAGAGGTAACGCGTCCGCCTTGGAAGCGAGAGAATCTGAGCGCACTAGACCTTGAGTGGTGGTCTGGACGCTAGTCATTCGGATGAGACGATAAACCGAGGTCCCGTGTGCACCATGCACTTAGCGCACGTAAAAGAACCCACGGCAACAAAAAGGTTGTTCCTGGCAAAATTCTGTAGAAAAATCCACTTCGATAGGAAAAACAAATAAAAATGCAGGCAGGAAAAAAAAAAAAAAAAAAACATGGGTGGCGCTGTAGCATAGCGACGCGCTCTTCCTGGGGAGAGCAGCCCGAATTTCACACAGAGAAATCTGTTGTGATAAAAAGAAATACAAATACATAATACATATTCTTACAAGCAGAAGTGTAAACATGAAATGGAAAAAAAAAGTAAATCTGTGAGAGGAAGAGAGTCAAAGTCGAACTCGAAACGTCTGTTCAGTTTTGGACACGCCCCCCGTCTTGAATGGGATACAAGAAACTTGAGTAATTCACACGGATTAGCATACCGGCTTGTTTGAATTCTTTTATTCACCATAAGCACAGAGAGAGAGAGAGAGAGAGAGAGAGAGAGAGAGAGAGAGAGAGAGAGAGAGCAAAGTCAAAGGAAGCCTGATGAAATAATCACCTTTCCACTGTTTAAACAGACACAGACACAGACACACACACACACACACACACACACACACACACACACACACACACACAATCCGCACGTGCGCTCGCACTTATGCGCACCTTTAAGGTGAAGGTACATCAGACTAATCACCTATTCTAAGGACAACAGCACTCAGCGGGGACTGTCACGAACATCCATCGATTCACTCCAGCCACTCAGCTTATTGTTAATCAGTGTGCAGTTGTGCGGACACGTCGCTTTTGAAGATTTATTAAACCTTTCCCTCTGTCTGCTTCTCTCTGCCTGAGACTCACTCTGTGTGTGTGTGTGTGTGTGTGTGTGTGTGTGTCCCCTTCTCTTTCTCTCACAAATACGCCCCTCTCTCTCTCTCTCTCTCTCTCTCTCTCTCTCTCTCTCTCTCAGTCAGTTATATCCTTCTTTTTTCTCTCTCTCTCTCACTTTCTATCTATCTATCTATCTATCTATCTATCTATCTATCTGTCTTGATTTAGTATTGTATAGTGTAGACCCTATTCAGGGCGGGGACAGGATATAAAAAAAAGCACACTAGTGCTTATCTATTATCCTCGAAATAAAGAATTTTGTCTTCTCTCTCTCTCTCTCTCTCTCTCTCTCTCTCTCTCTCTCCGTCCCACACATACCTCTCCCAATATAGTGCTGGCTTGTTTTTGTTCACAGTTCCAGATCGACCTTCGCTACACCCGTGTCTCTGACATCTCACTTCCAAGGTTGCTTTGATGTTTGACAATCATGCACACCCCTCCATCAATCAATGGACCAGTCCTGACATCAGCACGTCTCCCTCTCTTCCTCCCTGTTCACGTTTCCACGTCAACTTTTCACTGAAACAGCATCTGTGACCTCTTTTTGTCCAAGGTTGCCTTGATGTTTATGTCCGAACCATAAGCGATGACATAAATGAAATATCAACAATTCAGTGCAAGCCTTCGGGATGTTACACTGTTAGGAACAAGTTCCCGGTAATGTACATGTGTGAAAGGATATTAAATCTGGAATCTGCTGTCGGTCTGTCTGTCTGTCATTCTGTCTGCTGTCTGTCTGTCTGTCCGTCTGTCTGTCTGTCTCAGTGGGGTGTATCTGTGTGTGCATGTCTGTGTGTTCCTCTGTGTGTGTCTGTGTATGTATGTGTTTGTGTATGGCTGTTTATTTTTGTGTATTTATCTCATAGTCTTTCTTTGTGAGAATGTGTGTGTATGTCTGTATGGGTATGCACGTGTGTGTGTGTGTCTGCATGTCTGTGTTTGTGTGCATGTGCATATGTGTGTGTGCATGCATGTGTGTGTGTGTGTGCGTGTGTGTGTGTGTGTGTGTGACTTGTTCATACGTTCTTTGCTGTTGGAAGCAAGTTACCAACACAGAAGCCTGACGTATCCTGAGGCTATGGCCTCAAAACGTGTTATTGGCTCTTGTTCAGCCATGTTCCACTCTGTCAACGCTGATTCAATGCAAACATTATCGGCGTCTGTCAATAGTTCGTGGTGCTTCAGTGCCTGACTTGTGTGCAGAACAAGAATAGAACAGTGTATTCACGAACTCGCTCATGCCTTTCAGAGTTTGTTGTGGAGCAAAAATGACCATGTGTCCACCCCACCACCCCTACCTTCTCCCCCACCTCCCTCTCTCTCCATGTCCCACACATACCTTTCTCAATACAGCGCCGGCTTGTTTTTGTTCACAGTTCCAGATCGACCTTCGCTACACCCGTGTCTCTGACATCTCACTTCCAAGGTTGCTTTGATGTTTGACAATCATGCACACCCCTCCATCAATTAATGGACCAGTCCTGACGTCAGCACGTCTCCCTCTCTTTCTTCCTTGTTCACTGTTCTACATCAGCTCTTCAGTGAAACATCATCTGTGACCTCTTTTTGTCCAAGGTTGCCTTGATGTTTATGTCCGAGCCTTACGTACCTGACACAAAAGATTGGCAATATCACTTAAATATCAAACCACATCTGTGACTCTTTCTAAGGTTGCCTTGATGTTAATGTCCAAACCATAAGTGATGACATAAATGAAATATCAACAATTCAGTGCAAACCTTTGGGATGTTACACTGTTAGGAACAAGTTCCCGGTAATGTGCATGTGTGAAAGGATACTAAATCTGGAATCTGCTGTCTGTCTCTCTGTCTCTGTCTCTGTCTCTCTCTCTCTCTCTCTCTCTCTCTCTCTCTCTCTCTCTCTCTCTCTGCATTTATATATTCAATGCCTTGAAGATACGACAGGAATTCTGTGACAACAGTGATGAAAGTTAGAATTAATTTACTGTGCACAAGAAGCACTTTTGTTCTACAGGTTTGAGTTAGTATATATTTTACATGTTGTTGTCGCTGCGTGATCACCATATTGTGTACTTTTGACCTCTTTCTAGTGGCTGGAGGCCTGGAGATTAAAATTTTGTTCTTGTTCTTGTCCTTGTCCTTGTTCTCTCTCTCTCTCTCTCTCTCTCTCTCTCTCTCTCTCTCTCTCTCACTGGGGCTGTATCTGTGTGTGTATGTCTGTGTGTGTCTGTCTATGTATGTTTGTGTGTTTCTGTTTATATATGTGTGTATATCTCAGTCTTTCTCTGTGAGAATGTGTTTGTATGTCTGCATGGGTATGCACGCCTGTGTGTATGTCTGCATGTCTGTGTTTGTGTGTGCTTGTGTGCATGTGCATATGTGTGTGTGTGTGTGTGTTTTTGTGTGTGTGTGTGTGTGTGTGACTTGTTCATACGTTCTTTGCTGTTGGAAGCAAGTTACCAACACAGAAGCCTGACGTATCCTGAGGCTATGGCCTCAAAACGTGTTATTGGCTCTTGTTCAGTCCTGTTCCACTCTGTCAACGCTGATTCAATGCAAACATTATCGGCGTCTGTCAGTAATTCGTGGTGCTTCAGTGCCTGACTTGTGTGCAGAACAAGAATAGAACAGTGTATTCACGAACTCGCTCATGCCTTTCAGAGTTTGTTGTGGAGCAAAAATGACCATGTGTCCACCCCACCACCCCTACCTTCTCCCCCACCTCCCTCTCTCTCCATGTCCCACACATACCTTTCCCAATACAACGCCGGCTTGTTTTTGTTCACAGTTCCAGATCGACCTTCGCTACACCCGTGTCTCTGACATCTCACTTCCAAAGTTGCTTTGATGTTTGACAATCATGCACACCCCTCCATCAATCAATGGACCGGTCCTGACATCAGCACGTCTCCCTCTCTTTCTTCCTTGTTCACTGTTCTACATCAGCTCTTCATTGAAACATCATCTGTGACCTCTTTTTGTCCAAGGTTGCCTTGATGTTTATATCCGAGCCTTACGTACCTGACACAAAAGATTGGCAATATCACTTAAATATCAAACCACATCTGTGACTCTTTCTAAGGTTGCCTTGATGTTAATGTCCAAACCATAAGTGATGACATAAATGAAATATCAACAATTCAGTGCAAGCCTTTGGGATGTTACACTGTTAGGAACAAGTTCCCGGTAATGTGCATGTGTGAAAGGATACTAAATCTGGAATCTGCTGTCTGTCTCTCTGTCTCTGTCTCTGTCTCTCTCTCTCTCTCTCTCTCTCTCTCTCTCTCTCTCTCTGCATTTATATGTTTAATGCCCTGAAGATACGACAGGAATTCTGTGACAACAATGATGAAAGTTAGAATTAATTTACTGTGCACAAGAAGCACTTTTGTTCTACAGGTTTGAGTTAGTATATATTTTACATTTTGTTGTCGCTGCACGTTCACCGTATTGTGTACTTTTGACCTCTTTCTAGGGGCTGGAGGCCTGGAGATAAGTTTTGTTCTCTCTCTCTCTCTCTCTCTCTCTCTCTCTCTCTCTCTCTCTCTCTCTCTCTCTCTCTCTCAGTGGGGGTGTATCTGTGTGCGTATGTCTTTGTGTGTCTGTCTATGTATGTGTTTGTGTGTGTCTGTTTATATATGTGTGTGTATATCTCAATGTCTTTCTCCGTGAGAATGTGTGTGTATGTCTGCATGGGTATGCACGCCTGTGTGTATGTCTGCATGTCTGTGTTTGTGTGTGTTTGTGTGCATGTGCATATATGTGTGTGTGTGTGTGTGTGTGTGTGTGTGTGTGTGTGTGACTTGTTCATACGTTCTTTGCTGTTGGAAGCAAGTTACCAACACAGAAGCCTGACGTATCCTGAAGCTATGGCCTCAAAACGTGTTACTGGCTTTTGTTCGGCCCTGATGGTTCAAGAAAGCCAACGACGGAAACTGAAAACTACATCCACTACTGATGATTCTCTTCTGTTGTTCACATTACTGGTCGGCGTGCAGCTGTCAGGGTGAGTCGGGGGTGGGGGTGGGGGTTGGGGGTCAGGGGCGGGGGGGAATCTATATGTTTGAAGGGTTATTTCATATCCCTCTCATTTTGTCTCTGTCTCGTACTATCACCATCTCTCTGTCTCTGTCTGCTTGTCTCTCTCTCTCTCTTTTCACCAAAACGCACAAGAATATTCACTTATTTATTCACTCATTCATTCGTTTAGTGACTTAATAATTTATCTATTTATTTATTATTCGTTTATCTTATTTCATTTTTCTATCTATATGTCTGCCTGTCTAGTTAGTTAGTTTTATTTGTTTGCGTGCGCGCGCGCGCGCGCGCGCGCGTGTGTGTGTGTGTGTGTGTATGAGTGTGTGTGATGTGTATGTGTGTGTGTGTGTGTGTGCGTGTGTGTGTGTGTGTGTGTGTGTGTGTGTGTGTGTGTGAGTGTGTGTGATGTGTGTGTGTATGTGTGTGTGTGCGTGTGCGTGCTAAAGCGTGTTTCTGTGCATGTGCGTACTTCTTTCTTTCCCGTACCTTTTTAATTAGTCGTTACGGTGACACTCTAACCTCGCTTCCTCATCAACAGTGGCTGTTGTATTGTATTGTATTGTATTGTATTGTATTGTATTGTATTGCATTGTATTGCATTGTAATGTATTGTATTGCGATGTGTTGCGTTGTGTTGCATTACGTTGCGCTGCATTGCGTTGTGTTATGTTGAGTTATACTTTTGTCACAGCATATCTCCCTATGTGATATTGGTGCCGTATCGTATCGTATCGTATCGCATTTCGTTTCGTTGTGTTGTGTTGTGTTGTACTTTTGTCACAACGCATTTCATTGTGTAATATTCGGGCTGCTCTCTCTCCGGGGAGCCCAAAAATCAGGCGAATCCACCACATCCATCATCTGTGTGTGTGTGTGTGTGTGTGTGTGTGTGTGTGTGTGTGTGTGTGTGTGTGTGTGTGTCTGTGTCTGTGTCTGTGTGTGTGTGTGTGTGTGTGTGTTGTGTGTGTGTGTGTGTGCGTGAGTCCAGGACTGCTTCACCTGTGGCCAGGCAGGTCTTGCACGCTTCATACAAAACATGATCGGCTCTTGTGCCGCAGTAGTGGCCTCCTTCAGGAAGTACCACTGAGGACAGGAAATTGAACAATAAAGTGAACTTCCTGACAGAGGACTGACTGTTTACACAACTTGGTCCTTGGCACTGTAATGGATAGCTTCTGGGAAGAGAGAGGGAAAGAGAGAGAGAGAGAGGCAGACAGAGACAGAGACATAGAGAGGGACAGAGAGAGACAGAGACAGAGAGTGACAGATGCAGAGACCGAGACAGAGGGACAGTGACAGAGAGACTGAGAAAGAGAGTCACACACAGCTAGAGACACATAGACACAGACACAGACACAGACACAGACACACACACACACACACACACACACACACACACACACAGATTTTCAAAGAGATTCTGTCCGAACAACTGCGCACTGATCAATAAGCTGAAGAGCCGGATTAATTTAAAATGATGGCTGTACGTGACGTGAAAGTCCTAACAGAGTGCTGCGGACTCTAAAATCAGTGTGGACAGTCTGACATATTCCGAGTTTAGAAGAGCGTGCAAAAATTGGTGAGTGCATACATGCGGGTGCGTATATATATATATATATATATATATATATATATATATATATATATATATATATATATAAATCAAATCAGGCAGACAGACCAGCGTCAGACTTCATCTGTGCCCTCTGCCACAGGGACTGTCATTCCCGCGTTGGACTGGCCAGGCACACCCGACGCTGTACCAGAATAAACACCTAGAGCGCAACTCTATAGTCTTCCGAGACTGAAGGATGCCGACTGATATACATATATATATATATATATATATATATATATATATATATATATATATGGGGGGAGACAGAGACAGAGACACACAGAGAGAGAAAGAGAGAGAGTGTGTGTGTGTGTGTGTGTGTGTGTGTGGAGCGCGTTACCAAGGTGACGTTTTTTATGACTTATTTCTAAACACGCTCTTTCTCGCCCAGGACCAGATTGCCATCGAGGACATCAAGAGGCTCAGAAGGACTGGACTAAATCTCTCCTCGTGGCCTCATGAACGCATTTTATTTTTCATCTAACTGCACACCACAGCTGGCGTGCATGCGTTAGTGAGGATGTTTGACGTGATCCGGCATCTTCGGGGAAACGTTGACAAGGAAAACGATCCAATTGTGTGTGTGTTAGAGTATTCGACTTTGATCTTCTGATTCACTCTCAAACCCAGAACAGATAGATACACACACACACACACACACACACACACACACACACACACACACACACACACACACACACACGCATGGTGGTGTTGCATGGAACACTCATAAACAAAAGATCGTTGGACACTAGAGTGGAGCGGGGGCCCAGTGGTGACACGCCCGACTTGGTAAGCAAAATTTCTACGTGTTCGAGTCCTGTACATTTGTATTTGTATTACTATTTTTTTGTTTTGTCACAACTGATTTCTCTGTTTTTCGAGCTGCTCTCCCTAGCAGGGAGAGCGTGTCGCTACACTGACAGCGCCACCCTTTTTCTTCTTCTTCTTCTTCTTCTTCTTCTTCTTCTTCTTCTTCTTTTTCTGCCTGCAGTTTTATTTGT
>NC_134876.1:60711808-60714308 GCF_041734735.1 Babylonia areolata
GAGGATGGAGGAGGAGGAGGAGAAGGAAAAGAGAAAAGAAGAAGAAGAAAAAGAAGAAGGAGAAAAAAAGTGAGAGGAGGGGGGGAGAAAGAGGAGAAGAAGAAGAAGAAGAAGAATCTTCCGTGACAAACATATGCCACATGAGGAGGAGGAGGAGGAAGGAGGAGGGAGGAGGAAAAAGAAGAAGGAGAAGCTTCGCCACACACATACAACACAATGGAAGGAGTAGAAAAACGAACGAAACGAGGTTTTTTGTTTTGGTATTGTTTGGGGTGTTTTTATTGAGGGAAGTGGAATAAGCATACATGTGCTTTTTTTTCATCCAGCCCTCAGGGCAACTAAAAAATGAAAATGAATCAAAATATTCATAAAGTACCAAAGAAATTTAGAAGTAAGGGCATGACATTCACATACACATTTAAACGTGCACATGTACATAATCCTGATACAAACATCATATTATAAAAAATGAAAATGAAGAAAATACAAACAAACAAGAGAGGCAAGGCCTTCAAGACTCACTTGTGGCAAATTAAGTCCCCTAGCATTAATTACAGAGTAATTTCCCTTTTTTACTATCTGCAACAAAACGTTTGCAAAATAAATGAAACTTCCATGCTTAGCAAAAGAAGTTCCTGTTTGAACAAGAAATGATATTAATGACTGCTCTTGTTGTTGTGTCAGAATATCAGATCAAAGTGCCAAGTTTAGAGAATACAAAAAAATATAAATATAACAGTAAATGCAGTTTGCATATAGTTAGGCTTTTTCTTCTTTTTTTTCTTTTTTTTGTGCCCATCCCAGAGGTGCAATATTGTTTTAAACAAGATGACTGGAAAGAACTGAATTTTTCCTATTTTTATGCCTAATTTGGTGTCAACTGACAAAGTATTTGCACAGAAAATGTCAATGTTAAAGTTTACCACGGACACACACACACACACACATACACACACACACACACACACACACACACACACACACACACACACACACACACACACACACACACACACACACACACACACACACACACAACCGAACACCGGGTTAAAACATAGACTCAGAGGGACATATAAATAAAGGGGGCGCGGAGAGAGACAGACAGAGAGATAGAAAGAGAGTGAAAGAGAGAGAGAGAGAGAAAAGGAGAGAGAGAGAGAGAGAATGAACGACAGAACGAACGAACGGTCAAACAAACCAACCAACCAACGATTCCCTTCTCCTTTTCCATCACGGGCCATTGTGGCCACACAGCCATAATATACGCCATCAAACGAGAATCGCTCCATCAGTCTTCACCCCCCCACACACACACGCACACACACACACACACACACACGCACACACACACACACACACACACACACACACACACACACACACACACACACAGCCCCCACCGGGCCAACACACATTACGCCTCTTCAGTTCAATGGACAAAAAATGATAAATGAATGACACAAAACACAATCAACATTCAGACATTTCTCATTTGATTGATGTGATGTTATGTGATGTAGCAACTCAAGTAGATTAAGTGAGTGTGAGTGAGAGAGAGAGAGAGAGAGAGAGAGAGAGAGAGAGCGCACATACAGAGAGAGAATCAGACAGATAGAGACAACAAAGAGAGAAGGGAGGGAGAGAGGCAGATAAAGAGAGAAAGGGAGAGAGGGTGAGGGAGAAAGACTGGCAGATAGACAGAAATCAGTGAGGAGAATCAGAATCCGAAATTTAGGAGTAAGGGGAGAGATGGGGAGAGAGATGGGGGGTGGGGGGGGGGGAAGAAAGAAGAAAAGAAACAACGAAAGAAAGAGGGATAGAGTGAGAGAAAGAAAAGATAGAGTGGGACAGATATAGAGGGAGTATCGGAGCGAGTTGGGGAGGGGGGGTGGGACAGATGTAGAGGGAGTATAGGAGCGAGTTGGGGAGGGAAGTGGGGCAGATATAGAGGGAGTATCGGAGCGAGTTGGGGAGGGGAGTGGGACAGATATAGAGGGAGTATCGGGGCGAGTTTGGGAGGGGAGTGGGACAGATATAGAGGGAGTATCGGAGCGAGTTTGGGAGGGAAGTGGGACAGATATAGAGGGAGTATCTGGGCGAGTTGGGGAGGGAAGTGGGACAGATATAGAGGGAGTATCGGAGCGAGTTGGGGAGGGGAGTGGGACAGATATAGAGGGAGTATCGGAGCGAGTTGGGGAGGGGAGTGGGACAGATATAGAGGGAGTATCGGAGCGAGTTGGGGAGGGGAGTGGGACAGATATAGAGGGAGTATCGGAGCGAGTTGGGGAGGGAAGTGGGGCAGATATAGAGGGGGTATCGGAGCGAGTTGGGGAGGGGAGTGGGACAGATATAGAGGGAGTATCGGAGCGAGTTGGGGAGGGGAGTGGGACAGATATAGAGGGAGTATCGGAGCGAGTTGGGGAGGGGAATGGGACAGATATAGAGGGAGTATCGGAGCGAGTTGGGGAGGGGGGCAGACAGGGAGACTAGAAAAATT
>NC_134876.1:60719308-60734308 GCF_041734735.1 Babylonia areolata
GTAAGACAGAAACAGCAGCGAAAGGCAGCGTAGTTGTCTTAATTAAGGTGGCCTGCGTTGGGTTACGCTGCACAGCAACAACAACAACAACAAAAACAACGACAACAGAAGAACAGCCAGAACAAGAACAAGAAGTACAAGAAGAACAAGAAGCCGAAGCAGAAGAAGAAGAAAGGCAAACGGAAGGACATGTAGATAAAAGGGATCAAAACGAAGAAGAGAGAGAGGAAGAGAAACGAAACGAAACGAAACGAAACGAAACGAAATTTTATTTTTTTCCAGAGTAATGAGATAAGCAACTACATATGATTTTTTCCACCCAGCCCTGGACATAAAAAAAACACAAGAAAACAAAAAACAAGGACAAAAACGCAAAATCAAGCATAAAAAAAAGTACCAGATCGAGAGAAAAAAAGAGGGGGGGGGTGGAGAGAAATAATCCATAGACCACAAGCAAAATTTCATACACACTCACGCACTCGGGGGGATGGGGGTGGGGGGGGCATTACAAAGGGAGACAAATAAATTATATAGAAAAAAAAGAGAAAGATATATATATTGATTGAGAGAGGGGGAAGGGAAGGAGAGAGAGAGAATAGACGAAAAAAAAGGTATGTGATAGAGAGAGAGAGAGAATAGACGAAACAAAGATGAGAGAGAGAGAGAAGAGAGAGAGAGTGTGAGAGACAGACAGACAGACAGAGACAGAGAGAGACACACACAGAGACACACACACACACACAGAGATAATAGACGGGGCGGGGGGAGACAAAACTACAGACAGAAAAGAAAAGAAGGAGGAAGTTACTGGACAGCGAAGAGAAGATCGCATGTCTTGAGCATGACGTAACATAAATGGGAACATTTGTGGCCTTCTTCTTCTTCTTCTTCTTCTTCTGCTTCTTCTTCGTTCGAGGGCTGCAACTCCCACGTTCACCCGTATACATGTACACGAGCGGGCTTTTACGTGCATGACCGTTTTGTTTGTTTACCCCCGCCATGTAGGCAGCCATACTCCGTTTTCGGGGATGCGCATGCTGGATATGTTCTTGTTTCCATAACCCACCGAAAGTTGACATGGATTACAGGATCTTTAACGTGCGTATTTGATATTCTGCTTGCGTATACACACGAAAGGAGTTCAGGCACTAGCAGGTCTGCACATATGTTGACCTGGGAGATCGGCCATCGTGGCCATTCTCCCAGCAATACAAAAACAATACCCCCCCCCAACCCCCCACCCCGGGGCATAAAAAAGTGTGAATAGTTAAAAACATATTGAAAGAATATCAAGACGTGATTATCCAAAAGAGCTGGAAACCAAAAAAAATACCCATCAAACTCAGCACTAAATGGATAGAAAAGAAAGGAAGAAGGAAAAAAAAGGGGAATATCACAAGACCACTAGCAGGAGAGAGAGAGGGGGGGAGAGAGAGGGGGAGAGGGAGGGAGAGAGAGAGGGGGGAGATAGTGGGGGAGAAAGAGAGAGAAAGACAAAGACAGACAGAGAGAAGGTGAGAGAGAGAAGGTGAGATAGAGAGCGGGGGGGGGGGAGAAAGACAGAGGAAGAGAGACAGACAGACAGAGAAAGACACACACACAGAGGGAAAGGCAGAAAAAGACACAGAGAGAGAAAGACAGAGAGAGACAGAAGGAGAGAGAGACAGAGAGAGACAGAGAGAACTCAGAACTGTTTTAATGCAAGGCCACCGACCTGTATACATATAAATGCACGTGTTGTACACACACACACACACACACACACACACACACACACACACACACACACACACACACACACACACACACACACACACACACACACACAAAACCAACCTTGAGTTGGATGAACAAATAAAATGTTAGAAAGAATAAAGTTATAATATAACAAACCTAAATAAGCAAGGGTAATTTATAAACATATCTTTCATCTAAGACTGAACACTTTCTGCTCTCTGTTTTAACACAAAAGAGAGAGAGAGAGAGAGAGAGAGAGAGAGAGAGAGAGAGAGAGAGAGAGAGAGGAAGTGAAGAAATGAGACCAGCAGAAAGAAGAAGAGACAGACAGTCAGACAGACTTCAATGTTGTTGTTTTTTTCGGTCTGATTTGCTTTCCTATCATTCTGAATGTCACTGCACGAGATATCGGTACGGTGATGGCAGCCGTGGGATTTGGATTGTATAACTTGTTTGGAGTATGTTTGTTTTGTTTGGGGATTTTTTTTTTTTTGGGGGGGGTTATTTGTTTAATGTTTCTGGCTTTTTTTTGCGATTACTGTTTAGTTTGCTATTACTGTTTGGTACGGAAATATTTCCAAGGCAGAAGTTGCAGCCCTTAACAGAATCGTAAAAACTGCCACCAAGATTACCGGGGCTGATCTACTTTCTCTAGAAGACATATATTATAAGCGGCCACTCAAAAAAGCAAAATCAATCAGCCAGGACGAATGACATCCAGCTTTTGGGATTTTCGAGGTGCTCCCCCCTGGTCGACGGTACAGAAGTATAAGGACGAAAACCAATCGCTTCGCCAATAGCTTTTTCCCCAAAGCAGTCAATGCCCTGTCTCTCGTGAGATAAATGGAATTTTTTCAACCAACAACCATCTACCTGAATATCTAGTCACCAGCCCCATCCACATGTAATATCCAGCTTCTGTTCAAACCTGTGTGTGTGTGCATGCGTGCGTGTGTGTGTGTGTGCAGTGCGTGCATGCGTGAGTATGCGCAAGTTTTTATATTGATATGCACTTGTACGTATCTTATTTCTACTGTATCTGTGTTTGTATATCATTTTCAATTTATGTTCGTGTCTTGTTATGTACTATCACCCCCAATATTCCTAGTGACCCCGGTACACTTGGTAATAAAGATCTATTCTATTCTATTCTTTTCTATTCATTCATCGGATGTGGTTGCAGAGTATAAGGACTACTATAGTCATCATGCCAACTGTGAAATGATTTGCTGCTGCTTCTGGGATCATTGTGTTAGCATCTCATTCGACAGCTAGCTAAGTCTGGCGTACCAGGTCACCACGCTGCACGGTCCAGTTCATTTCAATTTCATTCTGAGTGCTGCGAACCACAGACACGTGGCTATATCTGGGCTGAAAACTAGAAGAAGAAGAAGAACGATAAGAACAACAACAAGAGCAAGAAGTAGCAACGACAGAGGGGGGGGGGAAGAGACAACAACGAATAAACAGATAAAACCGTACAAAGTAATACGTGACCTCTTTCTACATTAATATTTGCTTCCATTTGCAGATTCCCTGAAACAGCTCTTTCTCGTGGTCTGACTAGGGGGAAGGCGATGAAGGGGGGGGGAGCGTGGGGGGAGTGGTGGGGGATCCCTCCCTCAAAACCTCCCCAACTCCTACACACAAAAAAGTGAAACAAAAAAGGACTGAAGAAAATCATTTAATGTTATTGGTGACCCGACCACATATGTTTTTTTAGACCCCAGTGTTCGTGATTTTTTCCATACACACACACACACACACACACACACACACACACACACACAACACACACACACACACACACACACATACGCATGCACGCACACGCACACACGCACGGAAGCATGCCAGCATGTGTGAGAGAAGGTGTATGGTGGTACGATCAATAAAATCGATTCATCATTAATCAGAAAACTCTCTCTCTCTCTCTCTCTCTCTCTCTCTCAGTCTCTCCCCCGCTCCCTCAAAACCCTCCACTACCACCACCACCACCACCACCAACCCCCACCTCCCCCACCCCCCTCATCCTTCCGTTTCGTCTGCTTCAGTCGTATAGCAGTTGTGTGGTAACACAACAGTCTTTGATCACAAGAGCATTTCTCCTTCCTCCCTCACTCCGGGCCCGCAACGCAGCCTTACTCCCTTTGCTAAGCAATTTCGAGGAGTTTTCCCAACGCGCGTAACCTGAAAGACCCCCGCCCCCACAACCACCATCCCCCCCTTTGCGCTCCCCTGTCATCCACTACCCCCTACCTCCCTACCCACGAGCCCTCCACCCCCACCCCCCACCTTCCATCTCTCCGCTTCCTTGGTGCCTGCTTGCATCCTGCTGAACAGAGAGCTCCCCCACCCCTACCCCCTTCACCGCCCCCCACCAAAAAGTCCTAGTCGGTACTTTGATCATGTCAGATAGTTGGGTTTTTTTTTTTCTTCCCCTTCTAACAGATCTCCTATATAATAATTGAACGTGCTGTGCTAGCAAGCAGTTCGTTGTGCTTCAGCTGTAGAGTCATTTATTTCCGGGCACTCGTGTTCTTTGTGTGAGAGGGGGTGTGGGGGGGGGGGGGAGGTGGAGATGGTGGTGTGGTGTGGAAGAGGGAGGTGGGGGAGGGTGCCTTTCTGGGAGAGTGCACCAGAGTGCGTTGAGGTAGCTTGCTTGCAACTACACTTCTTTGCTTCTATCTTCTTCTTCTTGCTTCTTTTTCTTCTTCTTCTTCTTCTTCTTCTTCTTCTTTTCTTCTTTTGTTTTCTCTCCTTTTTTTTCTTTTTTCTTTTCTTTTTCTTTTTTTTTATTCCAAGGGAGGAAGTTTATCTTGGTCATGATCCATTTTCCTGGTGGTACCCTGGTGGTAAGGACGAAAGGTGGTTGGCTGGCGGTGCAGGGTATTAGCTTTCTCATTGGGCTAAGTGAATATTTCCATAGACGTGGACTGAGAAAAGGATGAGCGTCGTTAAAATGCCAGCGGTGGATGTTTTAGCTTGATTAGTTACTGTGTGTTTCAGTGGAGTTAAAAAGTCAAATTAATGGGTGAAAAAATTGAATGTCCTGTGTCTTGAAGCAAGCTTTTGTTTTTTTTCCCTAAATCCAGTGAAAGCAATGTAAGATTCACACTCAGCTGTATGCCTTGTGAAACAATAATTGATTTGTGTGTGTGTGGGGGGGGGGTGCACATCAAAAGAGAGAAAGAAAGAAAGAAATGAATAAATGAATAAATAAATAAATAAATAAATAAATAAATAAAAACACAAGAAAACTAGAAAGGGAGAAAGGTAAGAAAAAAAAAAGAAGGAAAGAAAGGAATGGGGAAAAAACCGAAAGGAAAAAGAAAGAAGGAAAGAAAGAAAGAATGAAAATGAAATCAAAGAAAGAAAGAAAATCATATCAAATCAAAGGATAGTGTTATTGCCAAAGCAACTGCAGAGAGTCATCTCGGGATTGAAAACATCTGAAGAATGAAAGAAAGAAAAAAGAAAGAAAGAAAGAAAAGAAAACCAGACTGGAAAGAAAAAGAAAAGAAAATCAGACTAATGGTCTCGAATGTCGAACGTTTTCAAAACCTACAGACACCTAAATAATAATAAGTATAACAAATTATGAAACACACACACACACACACACACACACACACGCACGCACGCACGCACACGCACACACACACACACACACACACACACACACACACACACTCATAGGTGACTGAACAGTGAGGGGGAAAAAAAGAAAGGAGACACATATCCTCTCCCTCCACACATCTATGGCATTAATTTTCATGCGAACCTATCAGCCCAGCATTTCCATCATAGCTAGGCCGCCACCTCAAGTAATATCCGTTGTCTGTCGACTGATCTTGGAAGTGTAACATTTCATTAACTTTTGTCTGGCGGAATTCATCCGATGTGCATCGCATTACTGTTTCATGTGAGGCGAGGCAACTAATTGCGAATTAGTATGTGACGTTTATGATATGACATGATATGATGTGATGTGATGTCATGTCATGTGATAATGATGAGACATGTACTGTCAAAAGCTTACATTTGGGCCAACAGCAAAGTGAGAGCTGTATGATCAATGCTTTCTCCATTGCAAGGGGAAGTGCTATACAGCTTAGTCTTTTGTGGAGGACAATGACTCTCACACGAGGAGGAAAGACTGCACAGGCTGTTAGTGCTAACAGCTTTGGAGGCTTGTTGGCCTTTGGGAACCATCCCAACGCCGACTGTCCTTAAACCCTCTTCGCCGAGACAGTGGGGATGTAACTTGGGCAAGACACTCTCCACTATAATCAGATTCTAGCCCAGATAGTCGGGACTGCAGTTGCTTCCTCTGCTGTTCTGATGGTCATAGTCGGACACGACCATCAAATACATACATACATACATACATACATTACATGCAATAAGTGATGAAATGAGATGATTGTATGGGTTACTATATATGATATGATGTGTGATATCGTATATTATGATATCTATATGTGATGAGATGTATGAAATAATACAAGTATGATGTGATATAGTCGCATAAGACATTATGCACGACCATCCCAAGTCAGCCCGATGTGAAAAGAAAGAAAGAAAGAAAGAAAGAGAAAAGAAAAGAAAAGAAAGAAGCAGAAAAAGAACGACACACTTTTACTGGAATGTCAAGGGTAACCAATACTTGTTGACTGTTGACACCGTTTTTTTTTGTTTTGTTTTTAACACGTGGAAGTCATGGTTGAACTGTTCATAGGTGACGGGACGTTTCACTGAAGATGAACAGTACGGGCAAAACACAAAAAACCAAACGACGCACGTCCTCTCCCTCCACACATCTATGACTTCATTTTTCATGCACCCAGCCAGCATTTCCATCATAGCTGGCTCAGGACACGCCGCCACCCCAAGTAATATCCGTTGTCTACCGACTGATCTTGGAACTAAAACATTTCGTATTTCCATATCTCTTCTTGTTGGCGGAATCCGCCGAGTGCATCTCGCGTCTGTTCCGTACGATTACAAAGCAACAGACAAGGGATTAATATGAGATACAGATATATAAGTGGACGGATGGATGGATAGACAGACAGACAGACAGATGGGCAGGCAGGCAGATACATGCATACATACATAGACAGACGGGCAGGTAGAGATAGATAGATAAATATATACACACGCACGAACGCACACACACACACACACACGCACGCACGCATGCACACACACACACACGCACGCACACACACACACACACACACACGCACGCACACTCACACACACACAAACACACACACGCACACACGCACACAAACACACACACACACATATCACACACTCACACACACACACACACACACACACACACACACACACACACACACCATGGTATATCTGGGCCAGTCTTTTTGGCAGATTTTACCCCTCGGGCTAGAAAGCTAGGGGAGTAGAAAAAAATAATAATTATATAGATATAGATAGACATATTATATTTATATATAAAGACACACCGGCCTCCTGTTGCTTTCGCCCTGCTGTCTCAAAACCTGCTGACATCAAAGGCGATCACAGTGCATAATCAATAAATAATCCTCGCCACTTCCTGTGGTAGATTTATAGAAGCCGGATCAAAGGTCACTCGTTTAAGTTCACACGGAGAAGAGTACTAATTAGTATTAAAAAAAAAATCAAAAGTTAAAAATAATAACAAGAAAAAAAATATAGAAAAAGATAAAGCTATATATAGAGAGAGAGACAGAGAGAGAGAGAGAGAGAGACAGACAGACAGACAGACAGACAGACAGACAGAGACAGAGAGACAGAGAGAGCAGCGAATTAGCTGTGCATTACATATATATATATATATATATATATATATATATATATATATACCGCCAACGTTCGACGATTGAAAACGTATTTATCAAAAGGGTTCCAAACATTGCGACACCCTGGGTAATTAACTCTAAGACAGAGAATGCCTGGAGTCATTATTAGGCATCAATACCTTTCCAGCTGTTGTTGTTAAAAACAAAATTCTTAATGTTTTCGTGTGTTGATTTCTTTATTTATATCTATTAAATTTTAAATGTCAAGAAGGAAGAACGATCACCTGAACCGTGCAAAATTTATAAAGAAGAGGAAGAATGTATAAAATCTCTGTCTTTCTGTCACTGTCACTGTCTCTGTCTCTGTCTGTCTCTGTCTCTCTCTCTCTCTCTCTCTCTCTCTCTCTCTCCCTCTCTCTCTCTCCTTTCAATTTTTGCCCATGAGGGCTGGAAGCAAAACGGCAGTTGTGTTTACTCCACTACCTTGTGAAATATAAGTTCGTTTCGTTTCTTTTCCCCTTGTTTTTGTTTCGTTTCGTTTCGTTTCCCCTCTCTCTCTCTCTCTCTGGTTTTGTTACTGTTTTGATGTTTTCAACCCCTTGCTTTTCTCTCTTTTTTTTTCGTGTGTCAGCAATGAAAACCAGTTTGGGAGCATTGATGCACAAAAACAAGTTGCTTGTTACGTGATTTTTTTTTCTGACTTAGTTACGGGGGATGAAAGCTTCACATTAAAGCTCTCAAAGTTCAAAGAGTTGATTGAAATCCAGCTGAACCACCATCTACGCCTTTTTCTTTCTTTTGTTTTTAAATCTAAGAATATACCGCAATTCATTTTCGTCATTAATGAATCAACGAAGCTAATGATGAGCTCGTTAAGCTTTCCAGAAACCAGCCAATCGCAGCATGCAAGTGTATTCAAATCGAGCACCAGTATTCATCATGTTTTCCGCACTTGGGGAAAAATCAGCCGTAGGGTAGAAAGATCGAATCTCTGAAGAGCCTCGTGAGTTAATTGAAGGGATGGGCCATTATTTTTTCACTAGTTTACATTTGAATGAATATTCAGTTCAGTTTCATTACGCTTAATACACTTTATCGATCCCAATCCAGGACAATTTCACGATGACTAAAGTGCAGATTCCCAAATATACGGCGAAGACCACACACACCATGCCTGGGCACGATAATTCAAAAGTCTAGCTTCCCGAAGAGATAAGAAAGTCTGCAAATATAGACCATGGGTTGTGAAATAGACTCATTCAATAGCCGAATGGTTAAAGCGCTGGACTTTCAATCTGAGGGTCCCGGGTTCGAATCTCGGTGACGGCGCCTGCTGAGAAAAGGGTGGAGATTTTTCCGATCTCCCAGGTCAACATATGTGCAGACCTGCTACTGCCTGAACCCCCTTCGCGTGTATGCGCACGCAGAAGATCAAATACGCACATTAAAGATCCTGTAATCCATGTCAGCGTTCGGTGGGTTATGGAAACAAGAATATACCCAGCATGCACACCCCCGAAAACGGAGTATGGCTGCCTACATGGCGGGTCAAATAAACAAAACCGGTCATACACGTAAAATGTTACATGTCTGTCTGAGTGTGTATGTGTGTGTGCGCCTGAAATCTGATTAAATGACACAGGAAACGAATGATGAGCGCCCAGTGGCAGCCGTCAATCGGCTCTACCCAGGTAGGCAGCCTGTGGTGCAAATGACCCCGAGTTTGTAAAGCGCTTAGAGTTTGGTCTCTGACCGAGGATAGGCGCTATATAAGTATCCACATCAATCAATCAAACAATCATTCTGATCAGAAATGTCAAAGTTGCTGACCATTATATAGATCCTTCTACGGGGACTGCCACAATCGGAAATGATAGTGGAGATCAAGGCGATACCTAAGAGGAGGTATACTCATACCTGTATGGTTCGAGGGGTTACTGAAACGCATGAAAGAGAACTAGAATGCACAAGACGCCTTCCCACAAATATATTATGCGAATAAAGCACGTCTCATCTGGCAGGATGAAAAATGCTGGTGACAGCTGAGAACCATAAATTGGAAAGAAGAAAAAACTGAAAGGGCATGCCTTTTTCCCTCCCTATAATATGATTCAGAAGATAATTATTATGGATACCGAATAACTGAATATAATATGTATAGATGCATACGTGTGTGCGTGTGTGTGTGTGTGTGTGTGCGCGCGCGCGCGTGCGCGCGCGCTTATGTGTGTGTGTGTGTGTGTGCGTGTGTGTGTGTGCGTGTGTATGTGTGTGTGTACGTACGTGTGTGTCTGTGCGTGTGTGTGTGCATGTGTGTGTGTGCGTGTATGCGTACACTCATGTCTGAATATGTGGCAGTAAGGGGGGGGGGGGGTGTACATGGAAATTGGGTCACTATCTCACTCCTATACAATAACAATCAGGCGCGTGCATCTCTATCGATTAATCCATAACTGGGAAATCAGTTTTAGGGTTTGGCTGTAACATACAGCCAGCAACCTTTCAAACAGATCTCTCTCTCTCTCTCTCTCTCTCTCTCTCTCTCTCTCTCTCTCTCTCCACTTCATACACACACAAACACACACCGTACACCACACACACACACACGCACGCACACACACACACACACACACACACACGCAGCGTGGAGAACTGTCAACGATGGCAACGCACACAGCAATCTCCGCAGCCAAGTGATCTCTAGTGTTTGGTGGCAACAGCTGACAGTTGGAAGATAAGTTCCCTCTGTTCCCCAAGCCCGCTCCCCGACCCCCATACCCCCCCCCCCTCTCTCTCTCTCTCTCTCTCTCTCTCTCTCTCTCTCTCTTTCTCTTCCTCCTCCTCCTTCTCTTCCTTCCCCTCCTCCTCTTCCTCATTCTCCTTCTTCTCCTTCTTCTTGTTCTTCTTCTTCTTCTGTCTTCAATGGGGGTTTTTGTCGGGTCATGGTGAAAAGAAGCCGGAAGGTTGAACCCTCAGTGTAACATCCGAGGTCGAGTTCTCTCCTATTCCCATATCTCTCTCTACTCTCCCTTACACCTCTGTCTAGTCTGTCTGTTTGTGACTCAAAAGGTTTCATTCAATGGTAGGCCAAGAAAGGAAACGAGTGAACAATGTTAAGACAAAATTATATCAATCATGAAGATTAGTCATTCGGATGAGACGATAAACCAAGTGTCCCGTGTGCAGCATGCACTTAGCGCACGTAAAAGAACCCACGGAAACAAAAGGGTTGTTCCTGGCATAGTTCTGTAGAAAAATGCACTTCGACAGGAAAAAAACAACTAAAACTGCACGCAGGAAAAAATACACAAAAAAAAAAAAGGTGGCGGCCTTAGTGTAGCGACACGCTCTCCTTGGGGAGAGCAGCCCGAATTTCACACAGAGAAATCGGTTGTGATAAAAAGAAATACAAATACAAATACAAAGATGTCAAGTCTAAACACAGTGCAACACTGGACTCTCTACTACTATTAGTAGTAGTAGCATCATCATTGTTGTTGTTGTTATTATCAGTATTATTGCTATTATTATTATTATGAGGAGGAAGAGCAGGAGGAGATGTATGTATGTATGCATGGATAGATGGCAGTAGAATGTATGTGTGTATGTACGTACGTATCGATGGACAGATGGATGGGTGGATGGATATGCATGTATGTATTGTAGACTCTACTCAGGTCAAAAAGACGGGTTGTTTAAAAGAAAACAAATACAACGACAATGACACATCAGTGCTTATCAAGCTCTCCCTCTGTGTGTGTGTGTGTGTGTGTGTGTGTGTGTGTGTGTGTGTGTGTGTGTGTGTGTGTGTGTGTGTGTGTGTGTGTGTGTGTGTGTGTGTGTGGTGTGAACAGTGCTGCATTGTGCCAATGCTGGCGTTTCGGTTCTCCCTATCTTTCTTTCTTTGTGTGCTCGAGATCCCTCTCCGTCTCTGTCTCTCTCATTTCCTCACACACACACACACACACACACACACACACACACACACACACACGCACGCACGCACGCACGCACACACACACACGCAGGCACGCACGCACACACGCACACACACACGCACACACACACGCGCGCGCTCGCACGCGCACACACACACACACACACACACACACACACACACACACACACCGCAATTTCTTTCTCTTTTTTCCCTTCTTTTTTGTACTTTTTGTTCCAGGCTACTGTTATTTTACTGTGTGTGTTATGCAGCTGTTGTTGTTGCTGTTGTTGTTGCTGTTTTCCATTATATGTTTCTGTGTACCAACTAGCATTCTTTCATCCATTCTGCACCTCCAGCGGAGGTTCGTTGTGTTTGTAAAAGTTAATTAAGGTGAAGATTGATTGTCCCGTAGCCGTTTACCGGCCATCGGGAGAAGTGAACTCATATCCACCGTGTCTAGGGCTCTGCTCTGATAGGAAGGCGGAGGCCCGATCCTCTCCTCTCTTCAGGTTCTGCCGTTTTAACCACCCCCTAAAGTCAGGTACCCATTCACACTTGAGTGAGTGGGTGGGGTGGGCGAAAGGGGGGGGGGAGGGGTTATCGGAGTATCGTGCCTTTCCCCCAAAAAGGACAAAAGACCATGCCGAAATGTGGATTCGAACCTTTATGAATACTGTATATATATATATATATTGGATCAGAAATCCAACGCCGTAAAGATTCGGCCACGGTGCCTCAACATTTGTAACACCTGAATATGTGTGTGTGTGTGTGTGTGTGTGTGTGTGTGTGTGTGTGTGTAAGGAGGAAAGTGGCAGCATGGTTAAGACGCTCATCTGCTTATGCAGTGTCCAAGAGTGTCTGGGTCTGAACACCACCCAGTCTCGCCCTTTTCTCCCAAGTGTGACAGGACGAAAAATCAAACTGGGCGTCTAAGTCGTTCGAACGAGATGACAAACCGATGTCCCGTGTGCAACAAGCTCTGGTAAAGTTAAAAAAAAAAAAAAAAAAAGTTTCAGTTTCAGTTTCAGTAGCTCAAGGAGGCGTCACTGCGTTCGGACAAATCCATATACGCTACACCACATCTGCCAAGTAGATGCCTGACCAGCAGCGTAACCCAACGCGCTTAGTCAGGCCTTGAGAAAAAAAAGAAAAAAAAAAGGGGGGGGGGTGAATAAATAATAGATAAATACATAAAAAAAAGAACTACTACTACTAATAATAATATGTATAAGGTGCAAAAACGTGATGAAGTTAACTATAAGCGTACATACATACATAAATACATAAATAGATAAATTTTTTAAAAATAAAAAATTTAAACCCATGGCAACAAAAGGATTGCCCTCTGACAAAAGTATGTGGAAGAAATCCACTCTGATAGGTACACAAATAATTTGTATTTCTATTTTCTATTTCTCTTTTTCGTCACAACAGATTTCTCTGTGTGGAATTCGGGCTGCTGTCCCCAAGAGGAGAGTCGCGTCGCTACACTGAGAGCGCCACTTTTTTTTCTTTTTTTTCCTGTGTGCAGTTTTTGTTTTTGTTTTGTTTTTGTTGGGGTTTTTTTTGTTTTTGTTTTTTTTTGTTTTTGTTTTTTTGTGAGTGTTTTCTTTTTTTTGTTGTTGTTTTTTTGTTTCTTTGTTTGTTTGTTTTTTGTTTTTTGTTTGTTTGTTTTTTGTTGCTTTTCCTATCGATGTGGGTTTTTCTACATAATTTTTGCCAGGAACAACCCTCTGATTGTCGTGGGTTCTTTTACACATGCTGCACACGGGTCCTCGGTTTATCGTTTCATCCGAGTGACTAGCGTCCAGACCACCACTCAAGGTCTAGTGGGGGGGCGGGGGGGGGGAGGGCGGGGGCGAAGAGAAAATATTGGCGACTGTACCGTGATTCGAACAAGTGCGCTCAGATTATCTAGCTTCCTAGGCGGACGCGTTACCTCTAGGCCATCACTCCACACACACACACACACATATATATATATATATATATATATATATATATATATATATCAAAGCCTGATTAAATCGCGCTGGGTTATGCTGCTGTTCAGACACCTGTTTAACAGTGGTGTCGCGTATATGGATTTGTCAGAACGCAGTGACGCCTCCTGCAGAATCTGAAACTGATTATATATATATTTTTTTTTTATTTTTTTTTTTAACTACATCAGCATGAAATCGGCATTGACAGGTAAATACACAAAAGAGACAGGCCTGGGCAAACAGAGAACGGCTGGTTACTGATATGCCTGTTCGATAGTTGCGCTCGCTCGCGCCGTGCGGTGTATAACTCTTTCATCTCCCTCCCTGTCTGTCTATCTGTCTGTCTGTCTGTGAGTGTGAGTGTGTGTGTGTGTGAGAGAGAGAGAGAGAGAGAGAGAGTGTGTGTGTGTGTGTGTGTGCGTGTGTGTGTGTGTGTGTGTCTGTCTGTCTGTCTATCTGTCTCTGTCTGTCTGTCTCTCTTTCTCTATCGTTCTCTCTCTCTCTCTTTCTCTCTAATTTGCTGTAATACATTTTGTGGTCGGTTTTTTTTTTTTTTATCCTTCCTGCTGTATTCTCTTCACATGATGCGTATTCAGCGTGTGCAAAATGTGTATAGGTCAGTGGCCTTGCATTCTTTCTTTGAGTTCTCTCTCTCTCTCTCTCTCTCTCTCTCTCTCTCTGTGAAGCATCCACTCTCTCTCCCTCTCTCTCTCTCTCTTCCCTCTCCATCTCTCTCTGAAAACAGCAGCCTGGAATTGACAAGGGCAAAAAAATCGACATGGCGAGACAATGAGAAGCATCCCAGCTCACGCCCGTGTAAGATGACAATTATGACGTATGTGCTGTTAATGTGCCTCTGTGTGTGTGTGTGTGTGTGTGTGTGTGTGTGTGTGTGTGTGTGTGAGGCTCTCTTCTGTGTGTTTTTCTTCTTCTGTTCCCCTCTCTAACCCTCCAGTTTATTTCTGTCTCCTCTCTCTCTCTCCCTCCCTCTCCTCTCTCTCTCTCCCTCTCTGATGCTCTCCCATTCCCCCCCCCTCTCTCTCTCCGATGTTTCCACCTGTGTATCTATCTATCTATCTATCTATCTATCTATCTATATATATATATATACCCCCTATGTTCCGCCTCTCTCTCTCTCTCTCTCTCTCTCTCTCTCTCTCTCTCTCTCTCTCTCCGATGTTCCCACCTCTGTTTCTCTTTATCTCTCCCTTTCTCCCCCCCCCCCCACCCCCCCTGAAGACTACAGCTTGAAAGCGACAAGGACAAAAAAGAAATCGATGTGACAAGACACTAATAAGCACTTCAGTTTGCACCCGAGGAGAATGACATTAGAACGTGTCTTATGTTTTTCTGTCTGTGTCTGTCTGTCTGTCTGTCTGTCTGTCTCTCTCTCTCTCTCTCTACCTCTCTCTCTAAAACCAACAACAACAAAACATGTATTATAATCACAGCCACACATAGTGTAAACATAAAACGTCAAACAACGCTCATGAGCTGTCTTGCAGAAATCCACACACACAAT
>NC_134876.1:60744308-60759308 GCF_041734735.1 Babylonia areolata
ATACATCAATACATGATGGAACGAACGTGATGTTATATATACAGCTCGACGGTACATAAAGACGTCTGTTCATGAAGATGATTCCCTTTTCCATGCATTCAGCAGTTTGTTTGGTTGTTATAAGCAGCAAATGTGATTATGAGATCCGACAATATCATACTGAGAAAAAGACATATTCAATTACAGACGACAGGGGGGGAAAAAAAGAAGAAGCATTGAGCTTTTCACGACAATATTCCGTGGAATACTTAAAAATAATTTAGATTAAAAAAAAACATTTTGAGCGAAATATTGTTTAGAAAAACACAGTTACAGTGTGTATGAGTATTTCCAAACGTGTGTGTGTGTGTGTGGGGGGGGGGGGTGTGCGTGTACGTGTACGTGTACAGGTTGTGTGAGTGCGTGCGTGCGTGCGTGTGCGTGTAATATGTGTGTGTTTGTGTGTGTGTGTGTGTGTGTGTGTGTGTGTGCGTGTACAGGTGTGTGTGTGTGAGTGCGTGCGTGTGCATGTGTGTGTGTGTGTGTGTGCGGTGTGCAGGTCTGCACTCGAGTGCGCCTGTTTACAAGTTAGCCTAGAGTCAGGTGTGTATATGTTCCAGTAATGGGTTGTTGTCGTTGTCATTGTCTTTGTTTTGTTTTGCTTTGTTTTGTTGGTTTTTTTGTTTTGTTTTTATCTGCAGCTGCTTGCGTCATCGTGTAACTGAATGATTTCCCCAAAAAATAGTACATTGAAACCTGAAGGACCAGTCTAACAGGACAGACACCATGAAAAAAAAAATAAATAAAGAGAGAGAGAGAGGGAGGAAAAACAAAAGCTTTCAAGCTTACAGACAATAACTAACAATCATAACATGACGCAGAGGAATTTTTTTTTAAAGCATAATATGAATAACACTGTAGAAATACAGTACAGAAAAAGAGAGAGAAAAAAAACAACAGCAAAAACAGACATGATTTGCACATTTAGTAACGTGACGTCTTGCTCTCTTTTAATGCGCATGGAATGATCACACGTAGGCCGCTGCTGTAAAACAGAGAGAGAGAGAGAGGGAGATAGAGAGAGAGGGGGAGAGGGAGAGAGAGAGAGGGGGGAGAGAGTGAGGGAGGGAGAGAGGGAGGGGGAGGGGGATAGAGGGAGAGAGAGAGGGGGAGAGAGTGAGAGAGGGAAAGAGAGAGGAAGAGAGAGGGGAGAGAGAGGAGGAGAGGGAGAGAGAGAGGGGGGAGAGAGGGAGAGAGAGAGGGGGGAGAGAGAGAGAGATAGGTGTGGGTGGGAAAAGATAGATATAGAAGGAAAAAGAGAAAGAGGGGATGATAGAGAGGGGAAAGAGAGAGGGGTGGGTGTGGAGAAGGAGGTCAGAAAAAGAAAAAAAAAAAAGATTAGAGAAAGCGGGGGAGAAGACAGAGAGAGATAGATGGATAATGAGAGAAGGCGAAGGAGAGAGAGAGGACGAGGACGAGAAAGAGAGAGAGAGAAATGTGGGTGGGAAAGAGATATATAGAAGGAAAGAGAGAAAGGGGGGATGAGAGAGAGGGGAGAAGAGAGAGAGGGACGGGGGTGGGGGGTGGGGAAGGAGGTAAGAAAGAGGGGGGAGGGAGGTGTAGGAAGAGAGGGGGAGAAGAGAGAAAGAGATAGAGAGGAGAGGAGGAGGAGTCAAACAGAAAACAGAAGGAAAAAAAAAACCATTGAGAGACACAGCAAGCAAAAATACGAAAATAATATTTTATCGTCTGTTCAGCAATGAAACATTTCGGACAAGATAGCCGTGAGACACATCTCAATAAACACTTATTTACACCTCACTTTTACTTTTGTTAGACAGACAGACAGACAGACAGACAAAGAAAGACAGGACAGGCTACCGGGGGTGGGCGGGGCGGGATGGGGGAAGGGAGAGAGAGAGAGGGAGGGAGGGAAGGAGGGAGAGAGAGAAAGAGGGAGAGATGGAGAGAGAGAGAATAGGAATGTCGGGGTGATGGAGGGAGGGAGAGCGAGACAAAATAGAGAGAGGAGGAGAGAGCGAGAGAGAGATGGAGAGAAAGAGAATGAGAGATTTTTAGATAGATAGATAGACAGATGGATGGATGGAGACAGAGGAGAGAGAGAAAGAGAGGGAGAGAGAGATGGGGGAGGGGGGGGGGTTGAAAGAATGAGACAGAGATATTGTCGGATAAACTGATATACATATTGACAGAGAGAGACAGACAGACAGACACACAGACAGACGTATCAGTTGTACGATTTTCAAACAAACAGCTGGAACAGTATCAGACAAAAAAATGTTTATCCGGATACTATAAAACCCACCCAAACTTCTTTAAATTCCACTACTTGAAAAAAAAAAAAAAAAAAAAGACTCCGTAAAAAAATGAAATCACATGTTTCTTCTATACGTTCTTATTTTCTTCATATTGTTCTCTGTTGAGAGGTTAAAAAAACAGACTTCTTGTCCATTGCTACGGCCAGGGTAACTGACATGTTAATGTACATTTGCGAGTGTGCTGGAGTAGGCTTGTTATTAATGCTTAGTTTTTCACGCCACTCTCTTTGTACGGTGTATGTACAGAATGCATGTATGGTATGTTTCAATGCCCCCATGGGACACTCGAAATAAACTTCCTGTTTGCCTTTGTTTGACACTTGCTCGAAAAGTATCACTGCCTATATATATATATATATATATAGAGAGAGAGAGAGAGAGAGAGAGACAGAGAGACAGACAGACAGACAGACAGACAGACAGGGAGAGAGACACAGACAGACAGATTTATACGGATACAAATAACGAATGTGCCAAAGCTTGCCGTGGTCACAGCACAAACATTTCAAACAAAAATGCATCCAAATCTGGATGTATGCATGCACACATGTTTGTTGTATCGCCCATCATCATAATTATCATCAGTGTCAGGGAGGTGGTAGGCTAGATGTTCCGTTAGCTTCATTCGTATCAACCTAACTAAAAAAAAAAAAAAAAAAAAATTGCATCATGCATTTGGTGTCACTGTTTCGTTACAACTGCAACTTGTCAATTAATGATACACAAGTTTCTCTGTGTTAATAAAGAGCCGTTTGTAATATATATATATATATATATATATATATATATATATATATATATATTGGATGCCAAAATGTGAACACAGAAATTCCATCAGAAATGTTACTGCAAGATAATATATATATATATATATATATATATATATATATATATATATATATATATATATATATATATATATGCCTTATCTATATTTTTCCACAAGGAACAAGCAAACCAAACAAACATACCCACAACACTAAGAAGCAGTATCCCCATAAGCAAAGTGTGTGTCTAACAGCGATCTTAAATCACAGAACAAAACTCCATCCGATGGATTGTAAAAAAATAAAATAAAATAAAATAAAAAAAAGCAAAAGAAGAGCCTCGGATGTTCAGTTTCACGAATGAACATCTGCCATCGAATATCATCTCTGAGAACAAAACAAAACAAACAAACAAAACTATCAACAACAACAAAAAAATTTTTGAGAATATAAGAAATGGAAAAAAGAACAACTGAATGATGATTTTTCCTTCCTCCTCAGCAGATCAACAAAAGGAAGCCATGGATGCAGGTTTTCTACGTAAAAGGAGGTAAGCCGAGAAACACGATATCCTAGTGAGGCATTCGGAAAACTGAATAGCCTCCCTTGCTCTAAACCATCGCACGCTGACCCTTTGAATAAACAGTTCAAAAATAAAAACATATTCCATGGAATGATCTTCTCTCTCTCTCTCTCTCTCTCTCTCTCTCTCTCTCTCTCTCACACACACACACACACACACACACACACACACACACACACACAAACCATAAAGAAAACTCCACACACACAAAATCCTGACTTTTTTCTAGTTTTTTTTTTTTTTCAACACATCAATCGCAAATACACAGAATCACAAATTATTCTCTTTAAAGCAAACCATTGATAATATCATGAAAAGTTTATTAGAGTAAATGAAATTTTGAAGAAAAAAAAAAGAAAAGAAAAAAGAAAAAGAAAGGATACAATAAAAACCTATCTTCGTCGAGAACAGCGGGTAAAAAATGTTTTCCCCACACTGATCCAAGTCAAAAAGACAACATCACGGATGAAGTACTGGAAATGATTCTGTGCATGACTCTGTGTGTGTGTGTGTGTGTGTGTGTGTGTGTGTGTGTGTGTGTGTGTGTGTGTGTGTATGTGTGTGTGTGTGTGTGTGTGTGTGTGTGTGTGTGTGTGTGTGTGTGTGTGTTCGTGTGTGTGTGTGTGTGTGTGTGTGTAGGTGCGTTCAAGAACGGAACGATAAAACAAAAAATGTGTTAAAAGTGGACGGAACGCAATCCAGAGACGTCATAATTCATCACAACAATAGCAGGCATCAGGTATGAATTATAACATCCACCCGTTGATATACATGCAAGGTGGATAGAAATATCACAGATAGGCTTACGTAAACAACCTTTTTTTTTTACCTAATTATGAGGGAAAATGTAATAATTACAACAAAATTACTGATAACGTTGGTGGTAATTGTGATGATGACGATGATGATGATGATGGTTGCTATTTTTTATTGATACTGCTGTTGCTTTTGTTTTTTTTCTTATATATTACTATTATTACTTTTAGTATTGCTAGTAGTAGTAGTAGTAGTAGTAGTAGTAGCAGCATTGCTATTGTCATTAATACTATCATCATCATCATCATCATCATAATTATCATCATTATTCATAAGTCATCATCATCATCATTACCATCATCAGTTCTTTACGATGGTTAATTCATAATAATAATAATAATAATAATAATATATAACGATTATAATGATGATGATAATCATTATCATCATCATCATCATCATCATCATTATTATGATTATGATTATTATTGTGCTATTGTGTGTTTCAAAGAGATAAGAAAAAAATCATCGTGCCCCAAAACACAGCAGTAGCCACACCGACCAACATTATAAACAACAACAACTATAACCATGACAACAATGCAAAACAGAACGCAGATTAAAAAATCTAAGGAATTAAAAATTTTAAAAAATATTTTTAAAATATAAAACAAACACTCGTACTAACTCCTGTTAATTGTGCCGAAACCCATATCAACTCTATTCTCCTTTATTAACATTATTTTCGTATCACCTGTTCCGAAACCACAATCCTCATTTACTGGTGTCCTTCTTTCTTTCTTTCTTTCTTTCTTTCTTTCCTTCCTTCGTTCATTTCATTCGTTTGTCTTGTTTTGTTGTGCTTTTCAGCACCGGCACGAATGCTTATATCCTGGTGCGGTTGAACATAATCATAACACCCATCCGATACGATAAAATCAATAAAAAAAAAAAAAAAGAAAAAAAAGAAATTAAAATACTCCATGTTTGACACTTTGACACACACACCCGAAAATCAAGCTCCGGGTAGGCTAAGCATGAATGAACAAGCTGCGTCGAATCAAATCAAAATAAACAAACAGAAATAGCCCAAGATAAACATATGCAAAAAATGTGGACGGAGTGCAAATAGAGGGAACAAAACAAAACAAAACAAAACAAAACAAAGCAAAAAAAACAAACAACAAAAAAAAACAAGCCACGAAGTGGAAACAGACAGTTCTGTGATATGTACAAGGTACAATGTTTTATTCTCCCTTTTTTTTTCTTTCTTTTCTTTTCTCCAAAGTATCATTTCAACGCGAAGTACTGTTAAACCATAGAAAGGCATGCATGCATACAAAAAGAAGAGCAATGTCATACATTAAATAACACAGAGCTGAAAGTGACGCTTGAAAACAAACTGCGTCATTTTCACGTCCTGTTTCTGACAGTTGGGCGTCAAATGGGCTCTCCCTGATTAATGCATGTTGATTAAATCCACTTTGACCGTGAAAAAAAAACCAAAAAAACAAAAAGGGGGGGGGGAAAAGAACGAGCGCGTTTAGTAATTAACGTGGTTTTAAATCCATCCATACACCAGTGAAGGACTGGACATATCGCAATGAAAATAAAAAAACTAGTTATAAATACCATTGTCAGGCAAATAAATAAATAAATAGATAAATAATGCAAGCTGATCGATGTCACTGAATTTTGCCTTTTGTATATTTAAACTTAATATATCGGGGGGGGGGGGGGGGGGGGGGTATAGACATGTTTCGGGGTGATTTTCTTTTTTTTTAATTTCATTTGACAGGAGTGGTATTACTGTTATTGTCACCAGATTTCGCTGTAGCAACGAAGCATGTCATAACACACACACACACACACACACACACACACACACACACACACACACACACACACACACACACACACTATTAATATATTGTTTGAACGATTTTTTGTCGAAAAAAAAATCAAAAGAACTTTTTGCATCATAGATTTATCACAGCAGCAAAAGAGAGAAAAAAAAATCAGCAGATCGGGTTGGCATCCCTGTTACCAATTAAAAATATGATCAAATTTTCTGTTTATGATGAGACTACCAAACTAACCCTCCCCAAAAACATACACTAAACATTGTTTTGTGTGAACTCCTTTTGAACTCAGCTGAACACGCTTGCAACTGGGCAGGCTTGATTAGATACAAGATTCCAATTTCATATTCTCACCCGTGATATTCTTTGCTTAACAAAATAAAAACTTTCAATACTCTGTTACTTCCAGCATTGCTCTTCATCCTCAGTCCTGTACCATTTGCCTACAAAACTCGATCCTCTATCGTGGAGAAACTATATCCTAAATTCTTAACACTGTACCACCCCTTCATTAGGATTAATTCTGCAACGGCAGCGATGGCCAGACTGAACAGGGTATGGAAGAGTAACATCAGATTCCGCACAAAATTCCTGCTCTACAAGTCACTGGTGGTCTCCATCCTCTTATATGGATGTGAGACATGGACACTGATGGCAGAAACAGAAAGAAGAATCCAAGCATTTGAAACCAAGTGCTTGAGGAGACTACTACACATCTCCTACAAGGAGCACAAGACCAATGACTATGTGCGGAACCTGGTCAGCAACCTTGTTGGGCCCCAGGAACCACTGCTGGCGACTGTCAAACGACGGAAGATGGCATGGTTTGGTCACGTCATACGACATAACACCCTCTCCAAAACCATCCTGCAAGGGACTGTAGAGGGAGGGCGCAGACGGGGGCGGCAGAAAAAAAGCTGGTCTGACAACGTCAAGGAATGGACCAAAATGACGATGCCAGATCTCCTCACGACAGCTGCCAACAGAACGGCGTGGCGAGCTATGACATCTTCCTCATGTCCCCCCAACGACCCCAGCGGTCGAGGGAATGAGTGAGTGACCCCTTCACCGTCAAACCTCTATCCTATTCAGACTATATTCTGCATTCCCAATAACACATCCTCTATCAAAATTATAGACACCATAGTCTGTGTTCTCAGCACTGCATACTTCACCCTCAAAACTCTATCCGTTAACCTGTAGACGATAAATTCTACTATCTTAACACTCTTATCCTTTATCCTAAAGACGTCATATTCTACAATTTCAACACTAACGTTTATCCCACTGACATAATAGTCTCCTTTTTTTTCTGCGCTGCACCCGTTCGCCTTAAAAACTATATCCTTAATCCTATAGACACAAAAGTGTACATTGTCAACAATGTACTATTTGCCCTCAACACTCTATCTTTTATCCTTAAGAAGCTGTATTTGGAGATCCCCAGCACTACCCTAACACTCTGTCCTATATTTCTCAGATACTGTATCTCATACTGCATATAGTGTTCAACATGATAAACACTCGTTATATTTTCACCAAAAAGAGTCGTGCATTAACAAAACCCGTGCACATTTTCTGAATTAAAAAAAAGAAGGAAAAACCATCAACACACACACACACACACACACACACACACACACACACACACAGTGCGACACTGGGAGAGAGCGAGACAGAGAGAGAGAGAGAGAATGCAAAGCTTTCTATCTAAATTTTACCCAGCCACACACACACACACACACACACACACACACACACACACACACACACACACACACGCACGCACAGATATAGAGACAGAGTGCGACACTGGGAGAGAGCGAGACAGAGAGAGAGAGAGAGAATGCAAAGCTTTCTATCTAAATTTTACCCAGACACACACACACACACACACACACACACAGATAGAGACAGAGTGCGACACTGGGAGAGAGTGAGACAGAGAGAGAGAGAGAGAGAATGCAAAGCTTTCTATCTAAATTTTACCCAGCAGCAACACACACACACACACACACACACACACACACACACACACACACACAGAGTGCGACACTGGGAGAGAGTGAGACAGAGAGAGAGAGAGAGAATGCAAAGCTTTCTATCTAAATTTTACCCAGCAACACACACACACACACACACACACACACACACACACACACACAGAGTGCGACACTGGGAGATAGTGAGACAGAGAGAGAGAGAGAGAATGCAAAGCTATCTATCTAAATTTTACCCAGCCACACACACACACACACACACACACACACACACACACACACGCACGCACGCACGCACGCACGCACGCACGCACGCACAGATATAGAGACAGAGTGCGACACTGGGAGATAGTGAGACAGAGAGAGAACGCAAAGCTTTCTATCTAAATTTTACCCAGCCACACACACACACACACACACACACACACACACACACACACACACACACACACAGGGAGAGATAGAGACAGAGTGCGACACTGGGAGAGAGTGAGAGAGAGAGAGAGAGAATGCAAAGCTTTCTATCTAAATTTTACCCCCACCCCCCACCCCCCCCCACCCCCACACACACAGGGAGAGATAGAGACAGAGTGCGACACTGGGAGAGAGTGAGACACAGAGAGAGAGAGAGAACGCAAAGCTTTCTATCTAAATTTTACCCAGCCACACACACACACACACACACACACACACACACACAAAACCTGAAATCTGATTGACTCCTTATCATGTCGCCCCCCCCACCCCCCCACCCCCACCCCCCTACCCCCTGTATCACAATGTGTTTTTCTCCAGCAGGGAAAAGACTCACTGATACTGTGTCACAGTGCTCATCACCCTTGTGTGACGCAATGTTCTCCATTTCGTGTTTACAGTGCTTTCCTCTGTATGTCACACTAATCTCCCATGAGTCCCACTACTCTCCACTTGTATGTCTCAATACTCTCTCCCGTGTCACAGGCGCTCCGCTGTGTGTGTCACAACACTGTCTCTTGTGTCATGGTCCTCCCAGTCCCCTGTGTGTGTGTGTCACAAAACTCTTTCTTGTGTCTCAGTTATATCCCCTATGTGTGTCACAAAACCGTTTCTTGTGTCTCAATTATCTCTCCTGTGTGTGTCACAAAACTCTTTCTTGTGTCTCAATTATCTCCCCTGTGTGTGTCACAAAACCGTTTCTTGTGTCTCAATTATCTCCCCTGTGTGTCACAAAACCGTTTCTTGTGTCTCAATTATCTCCCCTGTGTGTCACAAAACCGTTTCTTGTGTCACAATTCTCTCCCCCTGTGTATCACAACACTGTCTCTTGTGTCACGATTCTCTCCCCCTGTGTGTCACAACACTGTCTCTTGTGTCACGATTCTCTCCCCCTGTGTATCACAACACTGTCTCTTGTGTCACGATTCTCTCCCCCTGTGTGTCACAACACTGTCTCTTGTGTCACAATTCTCTCCCCCTGTGTGTCACAACACTGTCTCTTGTGTCACGATTCTCTCCCCCTGTGTGTCACAACACTGTCTCTTGTGTCACAATTCTCTCCCCCTGAGTGTCACAACACTGTCTCTTGTGTCACAATTCTCTCCCCCTGAGTGTCACAACACTGTCTCTTGTGTCATGATTCTCCCAGTCCCCTGTGTGTGTCACAAAACTCTTTCTTGTGTCTCAATTATCTCCCCTGTGTGTGTCACAAAAGCGTTTCTTGTGTCTCAATTATCTCCCCTGTGTGTGTCACAAATCTTTCTTGTGTCTCAATTATCTCCCCCGTGTGTCACAACACTGTCTCTTGAGTCACGATTCTCTCCCCCTGATTGAAACAACATTGTCTCTTGAGTCACAATTCTCTCCCCCTGTGTGTCACAACACTGTCTCTTGAGTCACAATTCTCTCCCCCTGTGTGTCACAAAACCGTTTCTTGTGTCTCAATTATCTCCCCTGTGTGTCACAACACTGTCTCTTGTGTCACAAGTATCTCCACCTGTGTGTCACAACACTGTCTCTTGTGTCTCAATTATCTCTCCTGTGTGTGTCACAAAACCGTTTCTTGTGTCTCAATTATCTCCCCTGTGTGTGTCACAAAACCGTTTCTTGCGTCTCAATTATCTCCCCTGTGTGTGTCACAAAACTCTTTCTTGTGTCTCAATTATCTCCCCTGTGTGTGTCACAACACTGTCTCTTGTGTCACGATTCTCTCCCCCTGTGTATCACAACACTGTCTCTTGTGTCACGATTCTCTCCCCCTGTGTGTCACAACACTGTCTCTTGTGTCACGATTCTCTCCCCCTGTGTATCACAACACTGTCTCTTGTGTCACAAGTCTCTCCACCTGTGTGTCACAACACTGTCTCTTGAGTCACGATTCTCTCCCCCTGTGTGTCACAACACTGTCTCTTGAGTCACAATTCTCTCCCCCTGTGTGTCACAACACTGTCTCTTGAGTCACAATTCTCTCCCCCTGTGTATCACAACACTGTCTCTTGTGTCACGATTTCTCTCCCTGTGTGTCACAACACTGTCTCTTGTGTCACGATTTTCTCCCCTGTGTGTCACAACAATGTCTCTTGAGTCATAATTCTCTCCCCCTGTGTGTCACAACACTGTCTCTTGAGTCACAATTCTCTCCCCCTGTGTATCACAACAATGTCTCTTGAGTCACAATTCTCTCCCCCTGTGTGTCATAACACTGTCTCTTGAGTCACAATTCTCTCCCACGTGTGTCACAATACTTTCCCCTGCGTCGAAACATTCTTCACTGTGTATCTTTTTTCGTTTCTTTCTTCTTCTTCTTCTTTTTCTTCTTCTTCTTCTTCTTCTTCTTCAAAAAGCAAACAGACGTACCGCTTCTCTACCACAATGCCCTCCCCTGTGTCACGATCCTCTCCCCTTGTTTATCACAATGCTCTCCCCTTGTTCATCACAATGCTCTCTTCTCTGTGTCGTCAATTTTTTCCCCCCCAAGACGTAAAATGCACGGACTGCCTCCGTGTCACGAAGTTCAACAAAACACGGTGTGTAGGGCACCACCTCATCAGAATCACGGTGTGAGTGTGCGTGCTGGCTGTCTGTCTTGGGCCAATCAGTACGTGTCTGACACGTCTGGGAACCCGGTCGCTTACTTTCACAGCTCGCGTTCACCAAAGTGTGTAATGTCATTCTACTGATGACAAATCTCCTCCAAGCATTACAGTCACTTCATTTCAAGAGATATACACACCGAAAAAAAAAAAGACCAAATTATTAGAAAACAAAAACAAAAAAACTCCCACCGCCACACCCCACCAATAACAAAAAAAAAACACACACAAAAAAAAATCAGATTCTCAATACGTCTTGTTTTCTATTACAGGAATGGGCACATTTGCTAAAACTGATTTCTCTTCATTCAAAAAAAAAAGCAGAGAAATGAATACATGAGAAACGAAAAAGTGGTCAGAAAAGGAGAATGTCAAAAACAAGAAAGAAAAAAGAAAGCAAGAAAGATGAACAAGAAGAAGAAGAAGAATACAACATCCAACAGCGCCTCGACATGTTTGTCCAAATGATCTCATTCTCTCCATGTCCATAGTATTTCCCAACCCTCCCTTCCCCCCTCCCTCAAAAAGAAAAAAATGGTAAACGGTAATAAAACAGCAAGGCGCCACCATTTTCCACTCTAAAGCGTTACTTATGCTCCCTCCCCCACTCACTCTCCATCCCTTCCCCACCATCAGCCGTATGGCCGAACATATCGATTTCAGCAGCGATACATACATAAATCTCAAAATAATAATGATTTAAAAGAAAAAAAAAAAAGAAAAAGAAACGAACCTTCACGAAATGGGTGAGAGCCTCTCTTAGATGCTCGTCCCAGCCCCCCCCCCCCCCTCCCGCCTCGTCCCCCCCCCTTAACCGTACATCCTTTCCAAGCTCTTCCTCTTCAGTCCACAATCACCTACCAACCCACCACCACCACCACCACCACCAAACAATCCACCTCCCTCCAACCCACCCCACTCCACGCCACATCATATCATCCTGTCCACACCCACTCCGCCATCTGACCCAACCAAGCTGATCACCCCCCCCCCTCCTCACCCCCACGCCGCCGCCCCCCCCCCTACCCCCCCACCCCCCACCACCCGCCCCCTCCCCTCCCAATCTCTCTCATCTATCTATTTACTCGATCATGATCTTCTCGTTCAGTTGCATGTCCTGCCCTGCCCTGCTATTAGAGCTGCTGCTCCTTCGGTTGTTCCCGTTACTGTCGAGGGCGCCCGTCCCGCTGAACTTGTCCCCGTCTCCTCCAGCACCGCCGCCCGTCTTCCCTTTGCCACCACCACCACCACCACCACCACCACTACCCGGGGTGTCCAAGGGAGCCACCCCTGCCGGCCGTGGCGCGTAGCGAAGCTTGAAGTTGGGGTCTTGACCGTTGCCCAGCTCCGAGACGTCCCAGACTTTGACGGAGCCGTCGTAGGAGGAGGTGAAGAGGCGGCCTTCCACCAGCTGTTTTGGGGTTTGTTTGGGACAAAAGAACAAACAGGGAGGTGAAAGGGCAAGTATGAGCAAAGAATACAGTGAACTACTTTTCTTTTTTCTTTTTTTTTTTCTTTTTTTTTTTTTTTTTGACCGACTAAGTTAAAAATTAACCATCTTTTTTTTCTTTCTTTTTTACGTTCCTTATGTACTACTGAACACATTGTACAGCACGTATATGTACGCTTTCATGTAGGCACACACACACACACACACACACACACACACACACACACACACACACACAAAGAACTCAAAATTGCTCACACACACGCTCACACAAATGCACATTCATGTACGCACGCACGCGCACACACACACTAACACACACGCTCGCTCGCTCTCTCTCTCTCTCTCTCTCTCTCTCATTATATCCATAGTTGCAGTGTTTTATCCTCATGTCTAAAAATGATATGATTATCGTCTGTTCGTATTCCCCTTCATGAGGGGCCCAGACCTAAAATGAATAAACCATCTGAATCTGAATCTCTCTCTATCTGTGTGTGTGTGTGTGTGTGTGTGTGTGTGTGTGTGTGTGTGTGTGTGTGTGTGTGTGTGTGTGTGTGTCTCACACACACACACACACACACACACACACATACGCAGATATATCCATATATATATATATATATAAACACATTGATTTATGATTACCTAGATCCTCAGAGCAGAGTTCCCTTTAATTATCCACAATGTTCAGCTATTACTGTTAAACCATCTTTCTCTCTCTCTCTCTCTCTCTTCTCTCTCTCTCTCTCTCTCTGTCGATACGTTAAGCCATCGACCACACATCAAATGTTTCTTCATTAGATAATATGATAAATGTTATAAATGATCATCGTTATTATGTTATAGATATTATATGTCAGGGTTGGGTTGTTTGGCAGTGTGCAGGGTGAGACTGCAATATGACATTGCAGTGTTATGGTTCGTGTCTTTCAAGCAGATGTATTACATATTATTGTAAGTATGTCTAACATGTTTAAAGTTGCTTTCTAAGTTATGTTTGATGTTTTAGCCTTAATTAACTGTCATCCCTTGTGTTGCCGCACCTGGAGTGATTGTTCTTTATGAGGTAACAAAGTTCTTCTTATATCATCTTATCATTACATATGCGTGTACAAAACGTTCGATTTACAGGGGGGGAAAAATCCTTATTTCAAACAACAAACTTCATGTACCTCTCTCCAAACAACATCACACATTCGTGCGCAAAATATTGGAACTACAGAAAGAAATCTAATAGTTTACACAATAAACGTCGAAATACCTCTCTTCGTTCATACTATAAATAACATCACACATTCATCTGAAAAACTTTGAGCAACAAGAATAACAATTTACTTTATGACTAGTTGGGAAGAAATCGCCTGACTTCTAGTATATACGAACTGCGGCTCTAAACATGAAGTGAACATTGGATTTCAACATGATGCTCTTCAGAAAATTTGTACAAAAGACTAAATTGATAATTCATTCTTCTCTTCTGCAGTTTGGTATTCCTGGATCAATAAAATGTCATGCTGTATTCGAATCTGCGGCTTTATTTAATTGACTTTTTTTTCGGTTTTGTTACATCCAGTGAGAAATAGAAAATGAGACGAATATAAACAGAGCAAAATCATTTCATAGTATTAATTGCACATCATATCATTTGGATTAAACATGCATATATTCGCACATACATACATGCATACAAGATACATACATACATGCACGCAAACAAGATACATACATACATACATGCATACATACATACATACATACATAATACAATACAAAGAAGCTTACGTTCTCATATACATCAAACTTACAAACAGCCAGACTGATATACATGCACCTGCATACCTAGATTTCGTACATGTACACTTGTTTTCCTACATTATGGCACAAAACATACGTAACTTTATCACATCATATTACATTAAAATGAAGTGTGAGATAAAGAGAGACACAGACAGACAGACAGACAGACAGCGAGAAACAGACAGACAGAGACAGCGACAGCGACAGAAACATAGAAATAGACAATGAGTATTCGCTGTTGTCTATTTTTTTAAAAGAATGTTATCACCTAGCAATGTCAGATATTAGTTAAATACAATACCAAATGATTCCAACCTGGATTTCTCATAAACTGTACCTCACTTCATGAGAGAACTTCGAGAACCCATGGAATTTATTAGCTACTTACCCAAGCACTCT
>NC_134876.1:60764308-60771808 GCF_041734735.1 Babylonia areolata
AAAAAAAAATTAATAAATAAAACAACAACAACAAAACAACAACAACTTTAGGAAGAGATGTTTTAAGTCATAAATCAATTTTTGTATTTGTATTTGTATTTCTTTTTATCACAACAGATTTCTCTGTGTGAAATTCGGGCTGCTCTCCCCACCCCCTTTTTTTTCTTCTTCTTTTTTTCCTGCGTGCATTTTTTTGTTTTTGTTTTTGTTTTTTGTTTTTTTCCTATCGAAGTGGATTTTTCTACATAATTTTGCCAGGAACAACGCTTTTGTTGCCGTGGGTTCTTTTACGTGCGTTAAGTGCATGCTGCACACGGGACCTCGGTTTATCGTTTCATCCGAATGACTAGCTTCCAGACCAAAACTCAAGGTCTAGTGGAGGGGGAGAAAATATCGGGGCGGCTGAGTACTGATTCGAACCAGCGCGTTCAGATTCTCTCGCTTCCTAGGCGGACGCGTTACATTTAGGCGATCACTCCACAAAAGAATCAGAAAACAATATACAAAGAATATCCAGAAAACAATCAGCGAGCGAAAACATACACTACTCTAGATCAAATGTACGCTACTTTAGATCAAACAGATACACTGCTCTATGTCAAACATGTGAATTTTCAGCCTTCCAACCATACATAGTTCCCTTCTTTTGATGGTGTCATCAGTGAGGTCACTATGGACGTGGTGGTGGTGGTGATGATGATGAGGTGTTCGAGGGTAGGGGTGAGGATGTGGGGTTGTCATCGATTCTTCATCGAGACATGGGAGGGCTGATGATTAAATTATTATTCAGGAGCAAGAGAGCAAGAAATAGAAAGTCTGGCTGGTCTCGGTAGGTTGTTTCTGTTCACATCGTGTTTAAGATGAGGTGTGCCATGTGGCATCGTCCTGTGAACTCTTCGAAATAGATTTTTTTTTTTTTTTATTGATAGGATGGCAACAACAATAACGATGACAATGATGATGGTGGTGATGAAGATGATGATGATAATCATGACGACAACGATGGCTACGAGCATAATAAAGATGATGATGACTATCAAGATGACAGCAAAGACGATGATGATGAAGGCTATCATTTCGTTTTTAGTCTTCGTCATTATCATCGACTAACAACAAAAACAACAATGATAGTGATGATGATGAAGACGACCACGACGTCGATGACGATGAGGAGGAAGAGGAGGAGGAAGAGGAGGAAGATAATTACGACGATGTTGAGAACAACAACGACGATGATGATTGTGACGACGATGCTGAAGATGTTCCTGTTCCACACGACCGCATTGAATGAAAGCAGTATAATTCAGGAGTGGGTATCGTGCGCACTTGATTACTCTTTTATTTGTATTTGAATTTCTTTTTATCGCAACAGATTTCTCTGTGTCAAATTCGGGCTGCTCTCCCCAGGGAGAGTGCGTCGCTATACTACAGCGCCACCCATTTTGGGGGGTATTTTTTCCTGCGTGCAGTTTTATTTGTTTTTTCCTATCGAAGTGGAGTTTTCTACAGAATTTTGCCAGGAACAACCCTTTTATTGCCGTCGGTTCTTTAACGTGTGCTAAGTGCATGTTGCACACGGGACCTCGGTTTATTGTCTCATCCGAATGACTAATGTCCAGACCATCACTCAAGGTCTAGTGGAGGGGGAGGAAATATCGGCGGCTGAGCCGTGATTCGAACCAGCGCGCTCAGATTCTCTCGCTTCTTAGGCGGACGCGTTACCTCTAGGCCATTACTCCACATTAGACGGATGGTGCCCACCGAAACGTTCAAGGAAAGAACAACGATGAGGAAGATGCTGATGATCACATCACGACGATGACGAGTACGACGATGATGATGATGATGATGAATCACCTCGGAAGAAACGAAATACCCTGGATGATTGCCACAGAAACGTCCAAGGAATGACTGAACGGTGTGAAAGACAAACGCAGAGTGCTCTGCGCCACAGTAAAGTAAGTGACTGATATCTTCACTCTCCCACCCCTGCCCCTCCCCCTTCCCCTCCCCTCTCCCTCCTAACCCCCCCACCCCACCCCACCCCTCCCCCCATACCCCTCCTTTCCCCCCCCTCCTCCTCTGCTTCCAGCCATACTGAAGACTTTCTTTTTTCTTTAGTTTAACGTCTTTTCACTGGTAAATGATATTATACAGGGAGAGGGGAGGGGTGGGGAATAGTACCTGTGTGTGCGCGCGTGGGGGGTTGGGGGGTGGAGAGAGGGGCGATAGGAAGAGGTGGTGGGATGACTGATACAGGAACAGAGACATAAAAAGTGGCAGAAGTTAACAAGAAGAACTACAAAAGATTGAACTAACTGAGAGTCAAGTATAACTATTTCAAACGTTCCTGTAACATGATTAAGCATAATCATAGTACAACAAAAATATAATCAATCAAAGGTAGATTGCCGACTGGACTTTGGTTCAAACATTCTGTGATCTGTCGGAGTAATAAATGATCATTCAAAACGTCTTCTAAGGACAAAGGCGTGTTTTAGTGGAAACTTGGTCAACGATTTTTTGAAAGACCAGTATTGTTCTGGGACACTCGACTAGTATGTGATAGCCATTAATTTCTTTTCCGCATAAACACTGTATGTGTGTGTGTGTGTGTGTGTGTGTGTGTGTGTGTGTGTGTGTGTGTGTGTGTGTGTGTGTCTGTGTGTGTGTGTGTGTGTTTTGGGGGTGTTGTTTTCTTGGGGGGGGGGGGGGGGTTGGCATACTGAAGACGCTGCAGGTCCTATTCGCATGTCTCAGTTATCTCCTGTACTCTCTGAATGTGCCGCTGCCGCCACCCTCCATGTCCTCTTGAGACATGTCAACAATCCTGCTACTGTCAATTGTGTAGCATCAGTTCCATTCGGAAATATCTGTCCACCGACGCAACATCTAGACTTGTCGTTTCTCTCATTCACTCTCTCGCTTTGACTACTGTAACTCCCTATTGTCTGGTTTGCCTGTTTCATCCATTCAGTCCCTTCAATGCATACAAAAATTATGCTGCCCTGACCGTCCTCAGAAAGAAAAGATCTGAGCATATCACTCCTATTTTACATCACTCCTATTTTGCAACATCTCCATTGGCTCCCTGTCTCACATAGAATAAAGTATAAGATCAGCACTCTATGTTATAAATGTACTTACAAATCTGCCCCTTCCTATCTCTGTGACTGCCTTCACCTCTACACTCTATCTCGCTCTCTACGATCGGCTTCGGATCCACTCTGTTTATGCATACCCAGATTCAAACGCTCCACTGTTGGACGCCGTTCTTTCTGTCTCTGGACCTTGCACTTGGAATGAACTTCCTCTTTCGCTTCGTCGGGTCTCCGCACTCAGCTCTTTCAAGTCTGGCCTTAAAACCCACCTCTTCACAAGATAGCCTCCCTCCCCTGCCTCTTCCTTGTCTTCAGTTTCTTCAGTTTTAGAGTTATGCATGCGTATGAATGACTGGTGTGAAAGCGCTTAGATTTGTCTCTGCACAAAATTCAGCGCTATATAAATACTATCATTATTATTATTAGATTTTTATTCTTTGTCTTGTTGCGCTGTTTCGTCTACCTACCATTCCCGTTTCTTCTATTCAGCTCCCACCTCCCTCTGTCTCTGTCTTTGTTTCTTTCCTTCAAACACACACACACACACACACACACACACACACACACACACACACACACACACACACACACACACACACACACACACACATGCCAACACACACACTCCATCTACAGATGAGTTGTTAAGATGTGTTTGTGTACAGATATTATCATCAGCGACAATGAACACATTTGAAATTCCCAACCAGTCTTGAGACAGTACAAGGGAGCAAAGGCACACAGATATCTGCTCTATGAACAAGACACTCAGAGAACAGTTTAGGGAGGACTATATGGAATTTTCCTGGAGACGTGCAAACTGTAAGTGATTGTGTGCTGATAAACACCGCTTGGATCTTTTTTTTTTTTTTTTTTTTTTTGAAACGTCTATGTTTCCCCCAGAAAGATGCCAATATTCCCAACAGTCCGAGTTCAAAGAGAAAGGATCTCAACGACTTTCTGACTTTCTGGCGTTGCTGTTGACCAACTTTCTAATACTCTTTTTTTTTTTCTTTTTTTTTTTTTTTTTTTTTTGCCTCTGAAGTATAATCTTCCAAACCAACTCTCCCATGTTTATGACACATGACAGTACGATAGGCCTACCGTAGAAGGAACGAAGGGATCAAAATGCTAAAGATACAACACAGAACAATGCACACTGCCAAGCGTTTCAACCACTGCCTGGGTCTTCTGCAGGCTGAAACAGAACATAAAAAAAGTAACAACGAACAAACACACAAAGACAGAATGTAGCACTCAGCCGACTCGATGTCAGCCTCTCACTTTACGAATAAATGCAACAGATCCACTACATTTCCTTCCATTTCTACGAGCAAGAATTATTTTCAAGTGTAGAACTATAAGTCTATTCTACAAGCATGAATGTGTGCATGTCACAAAGAATGAAATTTAAAAAAAAAAAAAAAAAAAAAGAAAGAAAGAAAAAAAGAAATAAACAAAAGGAGAAAAGGAACGAGTGTAAAACTAAAATCGAATGCGGGAGGTAACACTAAAGATTTGAAGGCGACAGAATCCAACGCTGAAACCTGCCAACACAGACATGGTGGGGATTCGGTGGATGGTTTCAAGCGAAGAAGAAGAGCTGTGACAGGGTAACAACAAAAAAAAAGAAACAATACTGTAAAACAACGGGACCTGTAAAAAAAAAAAAAAGAGAAATAACTATGACGGGACAGCAAATGGAAACCCTGCATGACAACAGGACTGTCAAAAGAAACAGAGAGACGAACTATGTAAAACAACAGGACTGTCAAAAGAAACAGAGAGACGAACTATGTAAAACAACAGGACTGTCAAAAGAAACAGAGAGACGAACTATGTAAAACAACGGGACTGTCAAAAGAAACAGAGAGACGAACTATGTAAAACAACGGGACTGTCAAAAGAAACAGAGAGACGAACTATGTAAAACAACAGGACTGTCAAAAGAAACAGAGAGACGAACAATATAAAACAACGGGACTGTCAAAAGAAACAGAGAGACGAACTATGTAAAACAACGGGACTGTCAAAAGAAACAGAGAGACGAACTATGTAAAACAACAGGACTGTCAAAAGAAACAGAGAGACGAACAATATAAAACAACGGGACTGTCAAAAGAAACAGAGAGACGAACTATGTAAAACAACGGGACTGTCAAAAGAAACAGAGAGACGAACTATGTAAAACAACAGGACTGTCAAAAGAAACAGAGAGACGAACTATATAAAACAACAGGACTGTCAAAAGAAACAGAGAGACGAACTATGTAGAACAACAGGACTGTCAAAAGAAACAGAGAGACGAACTATGTAAAACAACGGGACTGTCAAAAGAAACAGAGAGACGAACTATGTAAAACACCAGGACTGTCAAAAGAAACAGAGAGACGAACTATGTAAAACAACAGGACTGTCAAAAGAAACAGAGAGACGAACTATGTAAAACAACAGGACTGTCAAAAGAAACAGAGAGACGAACTATGTAAAACAACAGGACTGTCAAAAGAAACAGAGAGACGAACTATGTAAAATAACAGGACTGTCAAAAGAAACAGAGAGACGAACTATGTAAAAGAACAGGACTGTCAAAAGAAAAAGAGAGACGAACTATGTAAAACAACAGGACTGTCAAAAGAAAAAGAGAGACGAACTATGTAAAACAACAGGACTGTCAAAAGAAACAGAGAGACGAACTATGTAAAACAACGGGACTGTCAAAAGAAACAGAGAGACGAACTATGTAAAACACCAGGACTGTCAAAAGAAACAGAGAGACGAACTATGTAACACAACGGGACTGTCAAAAGAAACAGAGAGACGAACTATGTAAAATAACGGGACTGTCAAAAGAAACAGAGAGACGAACTATGTAAAACAACAGGACTGTCAAAAGAAACAGAGAGACGAACTATGTAAAACAACGGGACTGTCAAAAGAAACAGAGAGACGAACTATGTAAAACAACGGGACTGTCAAAAGAAACAGAGAGACGAACTATGTAAAACAACAGGAATGTCAATAGAAACAGAGATGAACTATGTAAAACAACAGGACTGTCAAAAGAAACAGAGACGAACTATGTAAAACAACATGACTGTCAAAAGAAACAGAGAGACGAACTATGTAAAATAACAGGACTGTCAATAGAAACAGAGACGAACTATGTAAAACAACAGGACTGTCAAAAGAAACAGAGACGAACTATGTAAAACAACAGGACTGTCAAAAGAAACAGAGAGACGAACTATGACAGGGTAACAAATGGAAACGCTGTAAAACAACAGGACTGTCAAAAGAAACAGAGAGACGAACTATGACGCGGTAACAAATGGAAACGTTGTAAAACAACAGGATTGTCAAAAGAAACAGAGAGACGAACTATGACGTGGTAACAAATGGAAACGCTGTAAAACAACAGGACTGTCAAGAGAAACAGAGAGACGAACTATGACAGGGTAACAAATGGAAACGCTGTAAAACAACAGGACTATCAAAAGAAACAGAGAGACGAACTATAACGCGGTAACAAATGGAAACGTTGTAAAACAACAGGATTGGTGGCAAGAAAAAAAAAGAAAAGAAAAAAATCAGTGAGCTGGGCTGAGGACCTGGATGGCTGTGATGGTGGAGGCATGGCCGGGCATGCAACGCAGCAGATCGCCGCTTTTCGCGTCGAACACGCGACACGACGCGTCCCCGCAAGCCGTGAACACTGTGTGTGACATCAAACTCCGTAAGCCCCGTGCAAGGGAGCGAACACACACAGTGAATGAACGCTACAACCACACAGATACAGCTCTGTTTGTGTGTGTGTGTGTGTGTGTGTGTGTGTGTCTGTGTGTGTGTCTGTGTCTGTGTCCGTGTGTCTGTGTGTGAAAGATGCAACTCTTGCTCAGAAGGATGTCCTCATTACACCTGGAAGATTACAATACACAGAAGGACGTCTTTACACCTGGAAGATTACATGACACAATATGACGTCCCTACACCTGAAAGATAACAAGACACACAAGGACCTTCCCGGACACCTGGAATATTTGACGAAATAGACAAATACCCACAAGCATGACAGAATAAAACTTGGAAGAACTGTTCCCACCAGTGTCTGTAAGAGAACGATGAAAAAAAAACAGAAAAAAACGAGATTTTATTTCGCCAAGGTTAACAAACAAAAAAACAAACAAAAAAAAAAAAGATACCGCAGGAAAACTGTTTTGGAATTGTTCATTCACGCATATTACACATGAATGTCGTACAAGAACACACACCAACCCAATGCATCCACTCCATTCAGAGTGATACACAGACAAAAGCAAGCACCAAAGAATGCTGCACCCACTCACATACATAAATAATGAAAGGTTACAAGACAGATAAAAGTTCCCGGGGCAGTGAA
>NC_134876.1:60779308-60781808 GCF_041734735.1 Babylonia areolata
TATATATATATATATATATATATATATATGCCTCTCTTTCTCTCTGTCACTGGTTGTCAAACACACCCATCCACACACACATACATACACACACACCACACACACACACACACACACACACACACAACACACACACACACACACACACACACACACACACACACACACACACACACACACACACACACACACACAGACTCTCCCCCCATGTACTTCCCATTCTATTCACCAACCCTCAACCTTCCACCTTCTTACCCCCGAAACTCTTCGAACCCCCCCGCCCCCAACCTCCTCCCCACCCTCCCCCACTGCGCGCGCGAACACACACACACACACACACACACACACACACACACACACACACTGAGCCCCCCAACCCCACACCCCTCCCGAGACAAACACCAAACAACCAACCAACCCACCAAACAAACAAAACAGACCTGCATGCAGATGACAGACCCTTGGTGCCCCTCGAACACCTTGAGGGCACTGCCCTTGTACAGGTGCCAGCTGCGGATGTTGAAGTCGGTGCTGCCCGTGAAGAGCGTCTTGCCGTGGGGGTCCACCGACATGCAGGTCACGGCGCCCTTGTGGCCCTTGAACGTCTTCAGCTGCTGGCCGGACTCGAAGTCCCAGGTGCGGGCCGTGAAGTCTGCGGAGCCGGTGATGAGGATGTCCTTGGAGACGTCCGGGTGGCTGAACTCCAGGTCGTTCTCGTCGGCCGGGATGAAGATGAGCGGGTAGATGCCCCGCTTGTGGCCCCGGAACACCCGCACGCACTCCCCGGAGTCAAAGTCCCAGCAGCGGGCGGTGCGGTCGTAAGAAGAGGTGAAGATGAAGTCCCCAGTGCAGATCATGCGGTACACCACGCTGGTGTGGCCCACCAGCACGTACAGACACTCGCACGTGCCCACGTCCCATTTGCGCACCGTCTTGTCGGCGCTTCCGGTCAGCACGAAGCAGTCTTCGATGACGATGCAGTTGATGTACTCGCTGTGTCCGCGCAGGATGCCGATGCACTCGCACAGCTCCGTCTTGGTGGACCACACCCGGGCCGTCTTGTCCTCCCCCCCTGTGGCCAGCACCGATCCGTCCTCGCTGAGCGCCATGCAGTTGATGCCTGAGTCGTGCTCGTGCAGGCTCTGCATCAGATAGCACCGTTCGTCCTTCTTGGAGCCGCAACCGCCCATGGTTGGTGGGTTGGTGGTGAGAGAAGGAACGAACGAATGAACGAATGAACGAACGGTTTTTGTTTTGTTTGTATGGAGAAGGGAAGGAAGGGGAATGAAATGAAAGCCGATTAGGCTTCCAGGTGGGCTTTCTTTCCTTATTTCACACGATGGAATCCGTATCAGTGATTCCCTCGAAAGCAAACGCCAGTACTGGACTCTACAAACCTCAAGGTACCTTTGCTGTGGTTTTACATAGGTACCCCAGCCCTTTACCCCCCCACAACAGATTTTAGTTCCGACTTCAAACTTCAAGAAAACATCCAAGTGGATTAACAAGGGTGTCTGCCTGTGACTCTGACACAAACTTCAGTGACGACTTTGAAAACTTTATGTGTCCAACTGTAAACTTCGAGATGACTTCCGGAGGATGTAATAAAAGCATCGGCCTGTAATCTTAATTCGAGTAGCAAGATAGTCTGATACACAGTATCAGCTGATACTCAGTTGATACTCCAGAAGGAATCCCGCAATTTTCTTATCTCGACTTCAAGAACAAAGGGGCTTCGCTCATGGAAAAGTTCGGTCTTTTAAAATACTTTTCTGAAAGATCGTATGAGGTATTTTCATATCACATTATGATATGAAGCCATTTTACACATTTAAGTGGCGGAAGCCGTCTGCAGTGTTAAACTGCCACCTTCTGATCAAGAAGATAACCCAGCAAGTTTATCGTTATGTTACAAAGTCGCTGACACGAAAAGAAGAGTGTTTATGTACGACTTGCTTTAAACTGAACAGAGATGCAAGTCTTTGCAGGCACGCTGTTTTGTTCCGATCACATGATTTGAAGGCAAAGGGCAGTCACTCGCAGTGAGTCCATTTTGAAGAACCGGTAGGTGACCCCAGATTTCTGCAAATTGAAAAACACACAGATTAGAGAGCATTCTGTTCATTAATGATTATTTTAATCGTTCCGTTTATCAAAATAAACCCAGAAGTCAAGAAAAAGCAACACTTTCATTGAGGAAAACGTTTAAAAATTATGCTGTTTTAATATTGTATTTGTTTTTTATGGGTGTGTGTGTGGGGGGGGGGGGGGGGGGGGGGTTCCGAGGACTGTATTTTAATTTATTTGGTTCACATGCAGTTTGGCACGATGCTAAATCACTGTTTGCTAAATGAGAATACGCGCTGAAAGCAACTAGTTGAGTAACTTTATTGTTGTATCACACGTAATCGTTTTGCCATGTAGATTCTGCTCAACAGTAATTATGCACGTTTGCTTTCAGAAATGGTAAGCACACACACACACACACACACACACACAC
>NC_134876.1:60789308-60791808 GCF_041734735.1 Babylonia areolata
ATTTTTCAAGGCAAACACGAGAGAGAGACAGAAAGACAGACAGGTACAGAGAGACTGAGACAGAGAGAGAGGTGGGGGGAGAGGGAGGGGCGAGAATCGAACCTAGACCCCCTAGACGGGCAGGTAAGCGCCTTGACCACTCTGCCACCTCCCTCTCCCAGTCCTTGACACGCAGTGTGGGCTGACAGCAGCAACAAGCTGCAAATCCAGCCATCGATCCCTATCAAAAACAGGACACCAGTCCAGGGAACCCGAGTAAACCGCCGTGGTCAGACTGTAGTGATGGAGGGGGATCTCTCGTCAAAGGGATTTAGGGGGGACTGGATAGGCTGGACGGCTCGGGGTGGGGGTGGGGGTGGGGGCTGGGGGGTGAGAAGAGAAAGGTAGGTAGGAGGGGAAAATGACATCAGAGCCGAACCTCGTTCTGAGCTTGTCTGCGATCTGGAGTGACGTGATGGGGATCGTTGTCGTTTTTCCGGTTCCTGTGCTAAAAATATCCTGTCAGTAAGAACTATTCACAGTACCAAGCTTACAGTGATAAGCTTAGCGCTTGTGTGTTCAGCGTACACCAAAATTATTTTGTCCTTTGCATGGGAGATACGTAGAACACGAAAAAAAATTGGATAAAAAAACAACTAAAAAAAACAGGTGGTTCGGGCGTATAGGTTTGATGTGTTGGCCTACTTATCCACGTGCGCAGTTACTGAGGACACCCCCCTCCCCCCCCTACCCCCAACCCCTCCTTCTATATTGGGCCTGAAAGTGCGTCATATGAAACAATATATACACAATATACAGTAGTGACTGATAACATACCTTTGCACATGAAAAAAACAAAAATACATACATTGTGCATCTAAATACACCAAGACAATACTACAAATTACAGATATGAACAATCACACACAGAGAGAGAGAGGGAGAGAGAGAGAGAGATTTGGCCGAGTATTGAAGAAGAGAGCTAATCATATACATATATTTATAGATATTATTAAGAGAGTGGATGTGGATTTTCCTTTTACGCTGTGAAATGTTAATAATATTTTCATTTGGGAAATAACGTCTTTTGTTTATGGGTTACATATTGCTTAGCTACTGCTCAGTTACGAAGGAAGTATCACAAATTGTGTATAGGCATTAAACAAAAGAACGAACACACACACACACACACACACACACACACACACACACAGAGAGACATACAATGCCTAACACACACACACACACACACACACACACACAGAGTAAACACGCACAGAGTAAACACGCACCCACAGTCACACACACACGCGCGCGCGCGCGCGTATGTATAAAATTACTGCATGGAGATTTCAGTAGAGTGTGAAGTGGGGTGGGCAGGAGGAGGAAGAATGCATGCAAACAAACAGCTACGCTTCATCACACCCAAAGGGCTGTTTGAACAGGTGAGTTTTCAAGTTTGTTTTTGAAAGAGGACAGCGTTGGAGAAGTGACGGAGATCCTGAAGAAGAGAGACCAGACAGAAGGTGCTTGATGCTGAGAGGCCATGGCCAAAATATCTTTCAAGAGGTTTGGGGGGGACTCGAGGGAGCTTTTTGAACGGAAAACCCTGAGAGAACGGGTAAGGGGAGTGATCTAATTGAAGCTAGATAAAGGACAGAAGATAAGTATCAGAGTTTGAGTTTCTGAGTTTGTTTATTCCCATTAACTCTTTTGAGTCATAGAGAAACAAGGAAACATGACAATAACAGGATGACGGCCACAGAGGAAGAGCGAGGATAATTTAAAAAGAAGAAACAAAAGGGGGGATAATATAAATGGGGGGAAAATAAAATGATATAAAAGGCCAAATGTAATCATCAGTCTGGTACAATGCAATAGGAATGGACAAATGCACAGATCACAACTTAGATTTACAATACGGCTCTGTATCTGACTAGTTGAGCCTGAACTGGGAACTGGGGGGTTAGTTGGAGCATAGCATTAATAATGACATGGTGTAACAAAATAAATTACACAATAATTATGATGTGAGAGATCCTTCAAAGTGGCGATAAGCCAATATGGCAATTATGTACTGAATTACGTACTGAATGAGTAACCAATGAGGTTGATGAAAGAGTGGGGTAACGTGATCCTTTCTTTTTTTTTCTTCTTTTTTTTCTTTTTCTTTTTTTTTTTCTTTTCTTTTTACGTTCTGAAAATGATTCTTGAAGCATTATTCAAAATCATTTGAAGGAATGACAACAAATCAGTAAGGACAAAAACTAGCAAGTAGTGAATTGTAGATGTCAATGCGACATGCACATGTTGTTGCATGTATCGAAAACAAAAGACAAGAAAAACACAACAAAAACAAAAACTCTCTAAGTGAAAAAAAGATGTCTGTGTTGGGTGGTCGAGCCAATGAGTTCTCTCAATCGTCAAACCGTGATGCTTAACCACTTCACCACCAGTCACTTTAATATTTAAATCCAGTCATTCATGTTTTTATTTCATTCAACGACTTTTCCAACAATAT
>NC_134876.1:60799308-60804308 GCF_041734735.1 Babylonia areolata
CAGATTCTCTCGCTTCCTAGGCGGACGCGTTACCTCCAGGCCATCTCTCCGAGTTATGTCGGGGCCAGTAAAACTGCGCTTAACTGACTCCCAGTTGTGTTGTTTTTGGACTGGCCTTATAATACGCCTCATTCGTGCTCGTGTGGAGTTGGTCTGATTTCAGTTTCAGTTTCAGTTTCTCAACGAGACGTCACTGCGTTCGGACGGACAATTCCATATACGCTACACCACATCTGCTAGGCTGATGCCTGACCAGCAGCATAACCCAACGCGTTTAGCCAGGCCTTGACTGCATATATATATATATATATATATATATATATATATATATACATATCTGTGTGTGTGTGTGTGTGTGTGTGTGTGTGTGTGTGTGTGTGTGTGTGTGAGAGTGGATTTCTTCTTACGAATTTTGCCAGAGGACAACACTCTCATTGCCATGGGTTCTTTTTCAGTGCGCCAAGTGCGTGCTGCACACGAGACATCAGCTAACCATCTCATCTGAATGACTAGACGCTCAGTTTGATTGTCCAGTCAAACTTGGGAGAAAGGGCGAGACCGGGATTCGAACCCACACTCTCACGGACTATGACTTGGCAGATGAGCGTCTGAACCAGTCTGCCACCGTCCTAGTTTGGTATGGCTCTTGAATGACTGGAGTCGAGAAAATATTATACCAACCCACACTGACACATCATGAAGCTCTTTCAGGACCAGGACTAAGGTGTGCTGGTTGCTGCTGTTTTCTTCTCACCGGCGATATAAGAACCTTTGCTTTTTGACTGCTCTTAAGAGTTTTGATATTAAAGATTAAAAAAAAATGATAAATAAAAAAAAATGGGGGCGTGGGGTCATTTTAGGACCAGAGTTGGACTCTTCCCTGACTAACGGAGAGTCATTTCAGGACAAGAGGTGGACTGTTACCGGACTATCAGACAGTCATTTCAGGACAAGGGTTGGACTCTTCACAGACTAACGGAGTCATTTCAGGACAAGAGGTGGACTCTTCCCGGACTAACGGAGAGTCATTTCAGGACAAGAGGTGGACTCTTCCCGGACTAACGAAGAGTCATTTCAGGACAAGGGTTGGGGTCTTCTCGGACTATCAGAGAGTCATTTCAGCACAAGAGGTGGACTCTTCCCGGACTAACGGAGAGTCATTTCAGGACAAGAGGTGGACTGTTCCCGGACTAACGGAGAGTCATTTCAGGACAAGGGTTGGACTCTTCCCGGACTAACGGAGAGTCATTTCAGGACAAGGGTTGGACTGTTCCCGGACTAACGGAGAGTCATTTCAGCACAAGAGGTGGATTCTTCCCTGACTAACGGACAGTCATTTCAGCACAAGAGGTGGACTGTTCCCGGACTAACGGACAGTCATTTCAGCACAAGAGGTGGACTCTTCCCTGACTAACGGAGAGTCATTTCAGGACAAGGGTTGGACTCTTCCCTGACTAACGGAGAGTCATTTCAGGACAAGAGGTGGACTCTTCCCTGACTAACAGAGAGTCATTTCAGGACAAGAGGTGGACTCTTCCCTGACTAACGGAGTCATTTCAGGACAAGAGGTGGACTCTTCCCTGACTAACGGAGAGTCATTTCAGGACCAGAGGTGGACTCTTCCCTGACTAACGGAGAGTCATTTCAGGACCAGAGGTGGACTCTTCCCTGACTAACGGAGAGTCATTTCAGGACAAGGGTTGGACTCTTCCCTGACTAACAGAGAGTCATTTCAGGACAAGAGGTGGACTGTTCCCGGACTATCAGAAAGTCATTTCAGGACAAGGGTTGGACTCTTCCCGGACTAACGGAGAGTCATTTCAGGACAAGAGGTGGACTCTTCCCTGACTAACGGAGAGTCATTTCAGAACAAGAGGTGGACTCTTCCCTGACTAACGGAGAGTCATTTCAGAACAAGAGGTGGACTCTTCACGGACTAACGGATAGTCATTTCAGGACAAGAGGTGAACTCTTTCCGGACTAATGGAATCATTTTAGGAACTTCCGCAGAACGATCCCTGTGGAGTTTTTGATGTTTTTTCTTCTTCTTTTTTTCTTTTTTTTTTTTTTAATTTTTTTTCTTTTTCTTTTTTTTCTTTTTTTTTTTCTTTTTTTTTTTTTTTGTTATCCATTATCAGTTCTTTCTCTTTGTAAAATCAACGACTTCTCTTTTATGAAGTCCACCAAGTAACTTTCATAAACTGCGGGCATAAATCTTATTCTAAATATTCATCTTTGGTGTCCCCGCCCCTCCACCCCCTACACACCCACACCCCCAACTATTCACCCACCGCCCCTCATCTCCAACCTTTTAAACGATAACATTCATATGTGAAAAAAAATCAGTACCTCAACAAATTGTCTGCAGCCAGCAGTATGTCTATGTGTGATGGAGTCTCCCGTCGGACTGACGGATGAGTAGGCAGGCAGGCTTATCTGTCGGTGTGTGTCCTCATATGGGAGAAGAGGTCGATTCTGGATGCGCAGCACTTTCCCACAGGTGTTGCAAGGGAAACCGTCTCCAGAAGTTGAGCCCTGCTTCCTTCGCTCACTCTTCTCTTCAATGGCCAGCGTTCTCTTGATGTCTATGTGTGACGGGACGCTGAACACAATTCCACTCCTCTATGGTGGTGAGCTGGGGGGAGTGGGGGGGTTGGTGGGGGGTGGGGGTGGGGGGGGGTCATTGTGGGGCATCACACCGAGAACTCACACATAACGGATAAACTGTTTAAGTTCCCATGGAATTGATAATCCTGTTATTTGTTGACAGAACGTCTGTGTGTGTGTGTGTGTGTGTGTGTGTGTGTGTGTGTGTGTGTGTGTGTGTGTGTACGCACGCGCGCGTGCTTGCATGTGTGTGTGTTTGTGAGTCAGTGTGTACGTAGATGGTCATGTTTGTGAGTGTGTGAATCTCTCTCTCTCTCTCTCTCTCTCTCTCTCTCTCTCTCTCTCTCTCTCTCTCTATTTTATTTTATTTTTATTTTTGTCTTTCTTTTTCAGGTTTTTTTTTTAATTTTTTTTTTTACTTCGAACTCAATTGAAGTATTAATGTGTTCGAAGCCCTTGAAATGAGCATTTTATTTATTCGGTTCTCTCTCTCTCTCTCTCTCTATATATATATATATATATATATATATATATATCCCTCTCTCTCTCTCTCTCTCAACTTTTTTACCTCGTTCTAAATTGAATTATTCATTTTTTGTCTCTCTCTTTCAGGTTTTTCACTTCGAACTCAATTGAAGTACTGATGTGTTCAAAGCCCTTGAAGTGAACATTTTGTTTATTCAATAAACTCTCTCTCTCTCTCTCTCTCTCTCTCTCTCTCTGTCTCTCTCTCTCTCTCTCAACTTTTTTACTTCCTTCTAAATTGAATTGAATTATTGATATGTTCAAAGCCCTTAAGTCCTTTAGTGAACGTTTTGTTTCGTCAACAAACAGTCCTCTCTCTCTCTCTCTCTCTCTCTCTCTCTCTCTCTCTCTGTCTGTGTCTGTCTGTCTGCCTCTCTGTCTCTCTTTTTCTTTCTTTCTTTTTCTCAAAGGTTTTCTACTTCGAACTAAATTGAATTACTTGTGTGTACTAAGACACTGAAAAGAACGATTTCTTTCTTCAATAAACTGTCCTCGCCCCTCTCTCTCTCTCTCTCTCTCTCTCTCTCTCTCTCTCTCTCTCGCTCTCTCGATATCTTTCTTGTTAATGGTTCTGTGTTCATGTGTTCTTTTGATGTAGCCCTACCCTTCTTAAAGGGTGCATTACACGACCCGATTGAAATATCGGATTTCTTGAAAGGCGGGAGCACGATAATTATTATTGACAGACTTACCAGTCGGTGGTGGTAAGGGGGCAGTTGAACATCTTAGTGACTTACTTTCACAATCGTTTCATGTCGACCAGCCTGTTTTAACCGACGTGATGATTCCTTTGTTATAGTTTGTGGGCTCCAGTTGGGAGTTTATCTGATCCTTTGTTCAAGGAGAATCGTGCAGGGCAATTTCTGTTTTAGAATGGCATCTCCCGATGTGATTTGTGTCCTCGATTTCATTAAACAGACGAATGGATTAACAGATGAATGCACTAACGAATAGATAGGTAAATAAACAACTATAAACTAAAGTATTTATTTAGTTAATCACCGCACACACACACACACACACACACACACACACACACACACACACACACAGTCACCTAAACAATTAAACACCATTTATAAAAAAATTAATTAATTAATGAATTAAAAAGGAGGAAGAGGAGGAAGTGGAGGAGGAGGAAGAGGAAGGAGTAGGACAACAAGAACAAGGAGATGAAATGAAATTTCTTTTTTCTTTTTTTAATTTAAAGGAACAAGAGCAAGAAAAAAAAAGTTCAGCTTATACAGGTTAACTCTCTTCATACGAACGGCGAAAGAGACGACGTTAACAGCGTTTCACCCCAATTACCATCATCAAAATATTGCAAGCGGAAGGCTGTTATACTGAAGAGGTGGATGTTGACAGAGAATACCACAATTCTGACGACGGAAGCTAAAGGTTGGGTCATTCAGACACCCAGTGGACATCCGAGGGGTCTGTGTAGAGAAGAGAGGACTGGCCGTACTGAGTGAGTTAACAACACAGTACGCAGTCTCTCACTGGCATTCACATCAAAAAGAATCATCGACAACTTTCCATAAACGACAAGAAGAGTCAAACACACACACAATAACCAAAATCAAGAACAGTCTTTTTCACTCACTTTCATCTCAGGAGCATCGACCACCATTCAACGAACTTGTTGGTCATCACCGCGGGACTTCAAATGGCATCGCAGCTGACTTTGACTTGGAACTACGTCGGGATTTTCGGTCACACTCACAAACACACCCACCCACACCGATAAAATTATTAAAAAAACAAGACCGACTGTGATTTTGTCAAACGTGTTATTGTTTTTCCACTCCCTTTCCAACCTCTGATTGCACCACAGAGAGAGAGAAAAGCGCGTGTCGATTGTGACACAA
>NC_134876.1:60821808-60834308 GCF_041734735.1 Babylonia areolata
AATTAACTCTTGTTTTTTCTTCTTTTTGAAAACCCTCAGGAAAGTTTGTTTTTAACGCAGACTGAACTGGGGGAAAAAAATATTTTTCCTTCTTGTTTTTGAAACCAGGAAAGTGAAATTCTGAGATGTCTAACCTGAATCTACAATCTGTCAGTTCAGTTGAATTTTTAATTCAGATTTTGCCTGCGAGATTGGGGTAAATAGTCAAAAACGTGTGCACCTTGTTTCAGCAGACGACAAGTTCACCCCCTCGACTGCAGAGAATACGCACCAAGAGACAGCAAGAACAACAACAACAACGACAAAGAAGAAGACGTAGTTTAGGATAACAGACTGAGAAAAGTGTGTGTGCTTGCCGGTTTCTGCATCGTCGCTCACCGCAAAACAACAACAACAACACAAACATGGGCACACACCGCATTGTGTTTTGTCTGGTAAGGCCGTCATGTCTTGTGACGTGAGCTTATTTTTCGATGAACTGTTCATATAACATATGCTTGGAGTACGTGTTGTGACGTGTTCGTTGTGGGGTGGCTGTTGTTGTAGTTGTTGTTTTCTGACTGCGTGGTCATTTCGCGAGTGAAGAGGGATTGACCTGAGCGTATTGTTTCTGTGTACGTCTGTCCATCTGTCTGTTTGTGCGCAGGCACCACGTATTACCTGGTTGTGAGGTTTGTGTCACACACACACACACACACACACACGCACACACACGTCGTCATCATCATCATCATCATCATCATCATTACCACCATCCGAAAACCCAAAAAGATCGAGGGGGTGAATTCTTCTTGTATAGCATACGACTCAGTTTTCAGCTATGCTGAGCGAAACGACAGGTGCATGGCAAATAGTTAGGAGTGTAGACCTGTTCGTCGACACAGTGTCTGCACTCGCTGCGTCGTTTGACGTACACTGTTTGTTGACATTGGAAACAAGAGGTATGAATACATTTCTGTTTCGAATTAATGGATGGCCTCTGTCACAGTGTGTGTGTGTGTGTGTGTGTGTGTGTGTGTGTGTGTGTGTGTGTGTGTGTGTGGTTTGACGTGCACAGTATGTCAAGGGGTATAGGTCTGAGTACATTTTTCAGTTTCAAAGTGATGACCTAAGTATATAAAGCAGTGCATGCGTGTGTTCGTGTGTGTGTGTGGTTTGACGTGCACGGTATGTCAAGGGGTATAGGTCTGAGTACATTTTTCAGTTTCAAAGTGATGACCTAAGTATATAAAGCAGTGCATGCGTGTGTTCGTGTGTGTGTGTGGTTTGACGTGCACAGTATGTCAAGGGGTATAGGTCTGAGTACATTTTTCAGTTTCAAAGTGATGACCTAAGTATATAAAGCAGTACATGCGTGTGTTCGTGCCGGCGTGTGTGCGTGATCCGCCGCGGCGTGTGCTGCGCGTGACTGTGTGTCGGTCTGTATCTGTGTATGCTGATGCGTGTAAGTAGGTCTGTATTCATTATTGTTGTTGTTGTTGTTGCCATTAATCTTTTTTTTTACAGGGAGCAGCGACCGGGATGCTGACTGTGGTGTGTCTGACACTGATTGGTGTTCTGGTTTGGAGGGAGGTTTTGTAAGTTGACTGTTCAATGATTACTGTGTGTGTGTGTGTGTGTGTGTGTGTGTCTGTGTGTGTGTGTGTGTGTGTGTGTGTGTCTGTGTGTCTGTGTCTGTCTGTCTGTCTGTGTCTGTATGACTGTGGTGTGTCTGACACTGATTGGTGTTCTGGTTTGGAGGGAGGTTTCGTAAGTTGACTGTTCAATGATTACTCTGTGTGTGTGTGTGTGTGTGTGTGTGTGTGTGTGTGTGTGTGTGTCTGTCTGTCTGTCTGTCTGTCTGTCTGTCTGTCTGTGTCTGTGTCGAAGTCTATGTCAGTGTCTATGTGACAGTGGTGTGTCTGACACTGATTGGTGTTCTGGTTTAGAGGGAGGTTTCGTAAGTTGACTGTTCAATGATTATTGTGTGTGTGTGTGTGTGTGTGTCTGTCTGTCTGTCTGTCTGTCTGTGTCTAAGTCTGTGTCTGTGTGACTGTGGTGTGTCTGACACTGATTGGTGTTCTGGTTTGGAGGGAGGCTTCGTAAGTTGACTGTTCAATGATTACTCTGTGTGTTTGTGTCTGTGTGTGTGTGTGTATGTGTGTGTCTGTGTGACTGTGGTGTGTCTGACACTGATTGGTGTTCTCGTTTGGAGGGAGGTTTTGTAAGTTGACTGTTCAATGATTACTCTGTGTGTGTGTGTGTGTGTGTGTGTGTGTGTGTGTGTGTGTGTGTGTGTGTGTGTGTGTGTGTGTGTCTGTGTGTCTGTGTTTCTGTGTATGTCTGCCGTGTCTGTATTTGTGGGTCTCTGTGTCTGTGTGTCTGCGTGTGTGCCGACGTCTGTGTCTGAGTAAAAACTGGAAGTAATCACCAACGTCACCTCAGAATAAGCCAACAAAGGCACTACGCTACATAGGCCACGTACCTCTTCTAAATCAGTGTCGAACAGTTATCTATTTCGCTCACTCCTCTCTCTCTCTCTCTCTCTCTCTCTCTCTCTCTCTCTCTCTGTGTGTGTGTGTGTGTGTGTGTGTGTGTGTGTATCTCACCCCCAAAAGAAATAGCAATGAAAGGAAAGAAGCTGTGGCGTTCAAAAGTGAGTCTTATTCTACAACCCACAGTTTTCTTTATAAACTTTCTCCATTTGGTATTACGTAATGCAATGAATGTGATTTATGCACTTGTATCTGTGAATTACAAAAAAAAAAGAGAGAGAGAAAAACAAATAAATTGTCAATTTACAATCCTGTGCGGAAACTACCCGTGCGTCTCTCCAGCGTAGTTTCATACATAAGGGAAGCAAATAAGTCATCTTAAAATAAAACTGTTTGAAGTGTTTATCTCCCTTCCGCCGACGTCGTGCAAAATATCGGTCACTAGTAACAACACATGACTTACCCCCGCATCGCCTGCCCCTTTCCCCTCCTCTTTACCACCTTTATACCGTGCTCATGTACAGTGCACTCACACACACACACACACACACACACACACACACACACACACAGGTAACGGTATCTCAAAAATGGTGTCTCACGCACGCGCGCACACACACACACACACACACACACACACACACACACACACACACACACACACACGGGTAACGGTATCTCAAAAATGGTGTCTCACACACACACACACACACACACACACACACACACACACACGCGCGCGCACGCAGGCACGCGCGCGCGCGCGCGCGTATTGTTGTTGTGTTTTGTTTTGTTTCCCCACCCCTCACCTCATGGGGTTGTTTTTTTATTTGTTTTTATTTCATTGTTATTTGTTTTGTTTTGTTTTTTACCACAGCACCGACAGGACCCCAGAACCAAAGGACCCTTCCTTGGTCCACCTCAACAACATCACCAACATCACGGAGATCCGCCTCAAGTTCCCGGGCTACTTCAGGACCCCAGAGGAGCAGGAGCGGCTGGAGAAGGCCAACGCCAACCTGCTCCTCCCCAGGCCCGTCCGCAACGAGTCTCGCGTCTTCACCAGGTGCTTCACTAACGGCTACTGCGAGCGGCAGACGTCCCCGCCCCCGCGGTTGCTGAACGCCACCACCCGACCCTACCCGACCGTCAACCGCACGCGCCGTCAGGTCAGCACCTCCCCCAAGTGTGAGTTGGACGTGTACGCGGAGGATGACTTGACCTTCCACGGCTGCTGTGTGTCGTGAGTTTGTTTGTTATTTTGTTGTTTGGGCCGGGGTGGCGGGGGGGGGGGGGGGGGGGGGCGGGGGGGGGGTGCGGAGGGGGGGTGTGTGTGAAGGATGCAGCAGCACAGAGGTGTTTTGCTGCCTGTCGTAAGTCTTGTTGTTGTTGTTGATGTTTTCTTCTTGTTGTTTGGGGGTTGGGTGCGGGACGGAGGGCGGGGCGTGGGAGAGAGGGGGTGGAGTATGGAGGACACAACAAGGAAGGAATTGCTGCGTGTCGTAAGAATTTTTTTGGATCTTTTTTGTCGGTTTTCTTTTTTTTCTTTTTTTTTGGGGGGGGGGGGGGGGACTTGGAGGAGTATGGAGGACGAGCATGGAGAGGAATTGCTACATGTCGTAAGTTGGTGTGTTTTTTGTTGTTGTTGTTGGTGGTGGTGGTGGTTTTGGTTTTGGGTTTTTTTGTTGTTGTTTTTGTTTTTGTTTTTCTTTGGGGGGGGGGGGGGTTGTTTGTTTGTTGTTGTTGTTGTTTTTTTGAAGGGAGTCGGGGGGGGGGGGGTGAAAAGAGGATGGAGGACGACCATGGGGGGAATTGCTGCGTGTCGTAAGTATTGCTTTGTTGTTTCGTTTTTGTTTTGTTTTGTTTTTGAATGGGGGGGTGGGGGGGTGGAGGGGGGGGGGAGCGTGGGTGGGTGGAAGATGAAGGAAGCAACATGGAGGGGGTTTGCTACTTGTCGTAAGTTGTTGTTGTTTTGTTGTTGTTGTTGTTGTTGGGGTGGGGAGGTGTGGAGGATGGAGGACGCAGCAAGGAGGGGTTTGCTGCATGTCGTAAGGTTTGGAGGTTGTTGTAGGTTGTTGGTTTTTTTGGGTTTTTTTTTTTGGTTTTTTGTTTTTGTTTTTTTATTCATTGGGTGGGAGGGGTTAAGCGGGGGACGGGGAGTAGAGGACACAGGAAGGAAGGAGGGGATGAAGGGTGGGGAGGAGGAAAGGGGAGGGAAGAGGAGGGGACTTGGGGAAGGAGACATGATCATTGCTTTTCGTTGTGCGCGCGCGCGCGCGCGTGTGTGTGTGTGTGTGTGTGTGTGTTGGAACGGATAAGTAAACAATGACACGATCGCGTATGTTATCAGCATCGCCGTTAAAGTTTCGAAATCGTGTTCTCGTTGTTTGATGCGGATCTACGATAGATTTTACGGTAGCTAACCTTTTAGGTATCAATACAATTACTGTTAGAGTTTTGGTTTTATCATTATAGCCAATAAACCGATGTTTCCTACAGATTGTGAAGAAAACAAGGAAAAGTTGACTCTTGCATGTTTCCTACACTCATTAAAATAGGCCATCGTCACTACAGTTATCATCGTCAGCTTCGTCATCACAGAAAGAAATATTAATGGTAATATGCTGAAGCATTCCTCACTCGTTTAATAATGATAGTGAGCCAGAGAGAGAGAAACAAAACTGGAGGAAAACAAACAATGTGTGTTGAACAATTCACAATGACAATTTTGCTTTTTAATCACTTTCATCACACACACACACACACACACACACACACACACACTCACTCACTCACCCCCACACACTCACCCCCACCCTCCCACACCCACACACCCACCCACCCGCCACCCGCACACACACACACACACACACACAAACACAAACACACACAAACACACACACACACACATACACACTACACACACACACACAAACACACACACACACATACACACTACACACACACACACACACACACACACACACACACACACACACACACACACACACACACACTGAGAGAAAACAAAGAGAAAAGAATATATAAAAAGAAAAACAGGAAAAGGCTAGTCTCTTCAATGATGATTGTGAAACGGGTAGGAAATAATTATACGCATTTCCTTCGAACTTCTTTGTTTTGTTTTCTTTCCTTTGCATATATATATATATATATATGTGTGTGTGTGTGTGTTGTATATATATATATATATATATATATATATATATATATATATCTATATATCTATATATATATGTGTGTGTGTGTGTGTGTGTGTGTGTGTTTGTGTGTGTGTGTGTGTGTGTGTGTGTGTGTGTGAACAGCCGGTGATCTTGCGATGTTGTGGATACATTCTGTCAGGACTGGACAAGCGTCCCAGTGACAAACAAAGTCACAGGTTGTTTCTCCTTGCTCTTTTCAGGTATTCTGATCTACTTCCCCTGACCACGTTGCCGACGGCGGAACCCGGTCAGCAAGGGGACGTGACCATTGCCCAGTTTCCTGCCCTGAAACAGTACTTCGAGACTCAGCAGTGCTGGTGAGTAAGGACTAGACCAGGCTAGACTAGACCAGACTAGACTAGCTAGACTGGACAAGACTAGGCTAGACTGGACAAGACTAGACCAGACCAGACCAGACCAGACTAGACTGGACAAGACTAGACTAGCTGGACTGGACAAGACTAGACTGGACAACACTAGACTGGATTGGACAAGACTAGACTAGACAAGACTAGACCAGACTAGACTGGACAAGACTAGACCAGACTAGACTGGACAAGACTAGACTAGCTGGACTGGACAAGACTAGACTGGACTGGACAAGACAAGACTAGACTAGACTAGACTGGACATGACTCGACCAGACCAGACCAGACCAGACTAGACTGGACAGGACAAGACTAGACTAGACTAGACTAGACTAGACTAGACTAGACTCGTAAAATTTTGCACCTGTTACTCCAAAGTAGTTATGATTCATGGAAACAAATACAAAACTATATAATGACCAAATGGAACCGATACAGATTGAACTGAGCAGCAAAGATTCAACACACCAGTTACACTGGCTCTGAAAAAAAAATCGATGCATAATGGTCAGAAAAACGGAAGCTAGCATAGAAAATGTAATAAAATGGGGAAAAAATGTACATGATCATTTCCCATTTTCCAGAATTATTGTTGAACATTCACAAGTGATTAGTTCACTTGATTCAGGATTCACGAATGTATGTGTGTCTATCTGTGTGTGTGTGTGTGTGTGTGTGTGTTCGAGTCTGAGCTGGTCTCTGTGTGTTCGGGGGCGCGTTGATGCACGTGCATTCATGTGTTCTCAAGTCAGTCTCTGTCCCAGTTTTCAGTTTCAGTTTCAGTTTATCAAGGAGGCGTCACTGCGTTCGGACAAATCCATATACGCTACACCACGTTTGCTAGGCAGATGCCTGACCAGCAGCGTAACCAAACGCGCTTATAAAGTCTTGAGTGCATGCTTATATGCTTGTGTACCTATCAGAGTGAGTTTCTTTTTACATAATTTTGCCAGAGGACTACACTCTCGTTGCCATGGGTTCTTTTTCAGTGCGCCAAGTGCGTGCTGCACACCACACAGGACCTCTGTTTATCGTCTCATCCGAAAGACTAGACACCTCAGTTGGATTTTCCAATTTAAACTTGGGAGAGAAAGGGCGAGGGCGGGGTTCGTTCGAACCCAAACCCTCAGCGACTCTCTGTGTTGGCAGCTGAGCGTCTTAACCATTCTGCCACCTTCCTTCCCCCTCAACAGTCAGGCACAGAACTGCACAGGGTGCCAGTGCTCCCAGACCTACTACGTGGTGTCCGCTGTTGTCGCGAGACCTTCCGGCAAGGGAACGCTCTACCGCGCAGAGTACGTGCAAGTGCCGGGCTGCTGCAAGTGCCTGAACATCGAAGTCGTCGAAAGGCCGGCCAGAGAGTCGTTGGGTGAGAGGGATGATGGTAGCAGAGATACATCAGGTCAATGAGTGATGTTGATGATGATATAGTATCTTGAAGGCAGGTCTATGGTGATGAAGATGATATAGAATCATTAGGTCAACAGTGATGATGATCATCATCATGATATGATATCTTTAGGTCTATAGTGATGACGATGATATAGAATCATTAGGTCAACAGTGATGATGATCATCATCATGATATGATATCTTTAGGTCTATAGTGATGACGATGACATAGAATCATTAGGTCAACAGTGATGATGATCATCATCATCATATGATATCTTTAGGTCTATAGTGATGACGATGATATAGAATCATTAGGTCAACAGTGATGATCATCATCATCATGATATGATATCTTTAGGTCTATAGTGATGACGATGATATAGAATCATTAGGTCAACAGTGATGATGATCATCATCATGATATGATATCTTTAGGTCTATAGTGATGACGATGACATACAATCATCAGTTCTACAGTAATGACGATGGCAGAGAATCAGGAATCAGTTATACAATCGCGATGACAAAGAATCGTTTGGTCTACAGTGACGATGACCGAGAACCATCAGGCATACAGTGACGATGACAAAGAATCTTTAGGCATATATACAGTGACGATGACAAAGAACCATCAGCTATAATATATACAGTGAGAATGACAAAGAATCATTGAGTCTATAGTGACGATGACAAAGAATCATCAGGTATACAATGACAATGACAAAAAATCGTGAGGTCTACAGTGACGATGACAACGAAACATTAGGTCTATAGTGACAATGACAAAGAATCATCAAGTATACAATGACAATGACAAAAAATCGGGAGGTCTACAGTGATGATGACAACGAAGCATTAGGTCTACAGTGACGATGACAACGAAGCATTAGGTCTACAGTGACGATGACAACGAAGCATTAGGTCTACAGTGACGATGACAACGAAGCATTAGGTCTACAGTGACAATGACAACGAAGCATTAGGTCTACAGTGACGATGACAACGAAGCATTAGGTCTACAGTGACGATGACAGAGAATCATTAGGTCTACAGTGACGATGACAACGAAGCATTAGGTCTATAGTGACGATGACAAAGAATCATCAGGTATACAATGACAATGACAAAAAATCGTGAGGTCTACAGTGACGATGACAACGAAGCATTAGGTCTACAGTGACGATGACAACGAAGCATTAGGTCTACAGTGACGATGACAACGAAGCATTAGGTCTACAGTGACGATGACAACGAAGCATTAGGTCTACAGTGACGATGACAACGAAGCAGTTAGGTCTACAGTACGATGACAACGAAGCATTCAGGTCTACAGTGACGATGACAGAGAATCATCAGGTTTGCAGTGATGTAGATGACAAAAGAATCACTACATCTGTTATTTTTCACTAGGGTGCAAATCTTGTGACATTAGAAATTAATTGTTACGTTGTTGTGCTTTAACTCTCTCCAACCACCTCTCATCTCTTGCTCTCGTTATCTACTATCTATTTTCTACAGTCTACATCATTCATCTTCGTCTACATGCTTCTTCATTGACATATCGAAGCAAGAAGTCTCCATCTGTAAGCTACCAAACAAAGCATTTATGTACCTTTTACAGGTATGTAAAATGAAAGAAAAATGCGCTGGAAGGACAACAACGTTTTGTGATGACTGTTCGCATTGCTGTTGTGATACTTGCGTTCGCATTGTTTACGAGCGTGAATCGATGAAACGAACCGCATAGTCTACGATTGATTATGAGACATACATTAGATTTAGTTGATTTACATGAAAGATAACATAAGAACTCTGAGACTGTATAAGTACATGGCAAGGAAACTGATTGTTAACATGTGACGATGACGGAACAACCTTCTATCCTGTCAGTTTTGACGTTTTGGTTTTAAACGATCTGCGGTTTTTGTTTTGGTTTTAGTGGAGGGAGGGGGGGTTTTTTGGGGGATGTTGTAGTTTGTTTTGTTGTTTTTGTTTTTTTTGGGGGGGTTGTTTGATGTTTTTGTGTTTTCAATACAAATGGTAAAAAAACGATTACTACTGAGTGTTTCGTTATCGAGTAGCATCGTTTGAGCCGTTAACGGATACAATGACTGCTTCCCCTACATTCACCGCAGACACCACGAAATTCCGGCTATGTGCAATGACAAGCAATCATCAATATACAATGACAATGACAAAAAATCGGGAGGTCTACAGTGATGATGACAACGAAGCATTAGGTCTACAGTGACGATGACAACGAAGCATTAGGTCTACAGTGACGATGACAACGAAGCAGTAGGTCTACAGTGACGATGACAACGAAGCATTAGGTCTACAGTGACGATGACAACGAAGCATCAGGTCTACAGTGACGATGACAACGAAGCATTAGGTCAACGAAGCATTAGGTCTACAGTGACGAGGACAACGAAGCATTAGGTCTACAGTGACAATGACAACGAAGCATTAGGTCTACAGTGACGATGACAACGAAGCATTAGGTCTACAGTGACGATGACAACGAAGCATTAGGTCTACAGTGACGATGACAACGAAAGCATTAGGTCTACAGTGACGATGACAACGAAGCATCAGGTCTACAGTGACGATGACAACGAAGCATTAGGTCTACAGTGACGATGACAACGAAGCATCAGGTCTACAGTGACGATGACAACGAAGCATCAGGTCTACAGTGACGATGACAACGAAGCATTAGGTCTACAGTGACGAGGACAACGAAGCATCAGGTCTACAGTGACGATGACAACGAAGCAGTAGGTCTACAGTGACGATGACAACGAAGCATTAGGTCTACAGTGACGATGACAACGAAGCATCAGGTCTACAGTGACGATGACAACGAAGCATTAGGTCTACAGTGACGAGGACAACGAAGCATTAGGTCTACAGTGACGATGACAACGAAGCATTAGGTCTACAGTGACGATGACAACGAAGCATTAGGTCTACAGTGACGATGACAACGAAGCATCAGGTCTACAGTGACGATGACAACGAAGCATTAGGTCTACAGTGACGATGACAACGAAGCATTAGGTCTACAGTGACGATGACAACGAAGCAGTAGGTCTACAGTGACGATGACAGAGAATCATTAGGTTTGCAGTGATGTAGATGACAAAAGAAATCACTTCTGCATCTCCTGTTTATTTTATCACTAGGGTGCAAATACTGTGGTGACATTTTAGAAATTAAATTGTGCGTTGTTGTGCTGTTAACTCCTCCTCCACCACCTTCTCCTCCTCCTCCTCTTCTTTCTTTCTTCTTCTTCTGCTTCTTCTTCTTCTTCTTCTTCTCCTTCTTCTTCTTCTTCTTCATCTTCTTCTTCTTCTTCTGTCATAGTCTGGCCAAGAAGTTCCATCTGTAAAAGCTAACCAAACAAACGCTTTATGTACCTTTTTTAAGGTATGTAAAAAATAAGAAAAAATGCGCTGGAAGAAACACACGTTGTTGTGATGACTGCTTTCGCATTTGTCTGTTGTGATACTTGCTTTCGCATTTGTTTTACGAGCGTTGAATCGTGAAAGAGAAACCGGCATATGCTCTGATTGATTATTGTAACATACTATTTAGATTTGATTTGATTTACATGAAAATAACATAAGAATAACTCTGAGACTGTATAAGTTTATGGCAAGGAAACTGTTGTTAACAATGTGAAGTTGTACGGAACAAACCTTCTATCCTGTGTCTAGTTTTGACGTTTTGGTTGTTAAACTCTGCGGTTTTTGTTTTGGGTTTTTGTGGGGAGGGGGAGGGGGGTGGTGGGGTTTTTTTGGGGGGGTTGTTGTTGGGTTTGTTTGTTTGTTTTTTTTGTTTTGTTTTTTTTTGGGGGGGGTTGTTTTGTTTGTTTTTGTTGTTTTCTCAACACAGAATGGTAAAACAACGATCTACTACTGACAGTGTTTCGTTATCGTGTAGCATTCGTTTGAAGCCGGTGTAACGGTATACAATGACTCCCTTCCCCTACCCCCCCCCCCCCCCCTCCCTCATCCCCCTCCCCTGCACGACCACCCCACGGAAGTATTTCCGGCAGTGATTTTGTGCAAGCCACATGCCCAACTCCACTCCATGGGATTACTTCTCAATGGACACAGAGCAACTCCCCTTTTGACTCAATCCCCCCCCCAAAAAAAATCTCCTCTATTCCAGAACTAGCCTCCCCTCCCTCTCAACGCCCGCCCATCCAAACCCCACTACCACCACCACCACCACCACCACCCTACATACACAGAGCCACAGCCAGTGAGCCAGAAACCACCACCCTCTCCCCCTTCCCCTCCCCCTTATCCTCACCCCCTCAGATCACTACTTCACCGTAACAGAACTGTCGGGTCATTTTCTGTGTATACAGGCTATTGTTGTTGTAAAGATTTTGCTGGTTTTGTGTACAAGCCAACAATTGCTGTTGTAAGAGTTCTGCTGTGTTATATATATATATATATAAACTATTGTTATTGTAAACTTCTGCTGGTTTTGTGTACACAGTTATTGAATTATTGTTACTGTAAAGTTCTGCCGGTTTTTTTGATTGCTTGTCATGGATACATTTAATTTAAAGCGCCTGTCCTCGGTCAGAGATCATGCTCTCCGATCTACCGAGACACGTGCACAACAGACTGCCTACCTGGGTAGAGCCGACTGAGAGTTGCCTTCAGACGCTCATCATTTGTTTCCTGTGTCATTCGGTCAGGCTTTAGTCACACACACACACACACACACACACACGCACACACACACACACACGTGCACAAACACACACACACACACACACACACACGCACGCACGCACGCATGCACGCACACACACGCACGCACACACGTACACACGAACATACACACATACATACGCACGCACACTCACACTCACACACACACAATCACACACACACACACACACACACACACACACACACACACACACACACACATACACAAACACACACACACATACATACCCACACACATACGCACGCACACACACACACACACACACACACACACACACACACACA
>NC_134876.1:60839308-60841808 GCF_041734735.1 Babylonia areolata
AACACCCAGAAACATACGGCCGTCGTCTGCGCTAGCCAGCATGTCGACAAGGCCACCGAGCATCGCCTCGGCACTGGCGTTGAGGAGATTGCCGACCGTGCCCCCCACCTGGTCCGGACCTTGCATCACCTCCACGCCCTGACTGAGCGAGTTCACGGCCTGCTCCAGCTGAGCGTTGAGCTGGCTCAGCTGCTGCCTCCCTTCGTCGCTGGCGAGGAGATCTTCAGCAGACAGCGTCTCCACCACGACGCTGACCTCCGGGCTGTTTGGGTCGTTGGGGTCTCCATCCGTCAGCTGGAACTCAATCCTGTCCTTGCCGGTCTGCCGCACGGAGTTCACCAGCCTCATAAGGCTGCCAGAGTCCAGGCCCCGCCCTGGGGTGCCGGGTGGTGCCAAGGCCTGACCCACGCGGTCCATGACTCTCTGCATGTCCACCGCCCGGCTCTGCACGTCCTGCCCGGGGATACTGCGATGGGTCCACTCCTGCAGGTGTTGGAGGAGCGGCAGGTGAGGGTTGTCGTTGGTGTCGTCGTCGTCGTCGTCGTTATCGTCAGCCGCGTGACGCTTCGGCCGTGCCTGGTCATGACCTGAAAACGATACGTCATCTGACAGGTGAGTCTGGACTGTACTCCTGGACGTCATCCAGTACAGCTGTCGGGCAGCTGTTGTTTTCCGGCTTCGCATTATTATGTCATTTAAGCGCTGGTGTAAAAATTATATTATTGGGTGTAGATTTGTTCACAGACAAGAGCGCGCGCACTTTCGCACAGAAACATAACACATACCTACCTAAGTAGCGCGCACGCGCACGCGCACACACACACACACGAAAAGAGAGAGGCAAGAGATACAGAGAAAAGACAAAACGGGCATGGAAAGAAACAGACAGTGAAGAAGAAGAAGAAGTATGAGAGAAAGAAGAAGAAGAACACCACCACCAACAACAACAACAAGAGGAAGAATTAAAGCCACAACAAGAAGGACAAGGAATGGACATACAAGAAGAAAAAAGGGATAAAAGGAAAGACAGGAATAAACAACAAAGAACGAAAGAAAAGACAAAGAACGAAAGAAAAGACAAAAAACTCTCTCTCTCTCTCTCTCTCTCTCTCTCTCTCTCTCTCTCTCTCTCTCTCTCTCTCTCTCTCTATCTATCTATCTATCTATCTATCTATCTGTCTGTCTGTCTGTCTGTCTATCTCTCACCACAATCAGTGTCCTGCATACTTTGTGTGTGTGTGTGTGGTTTTGTTGTTGTTGTTGTTTTGGAGGGAGGGATTGATTTTTTCCCCTTCATAATATGATGTTTGTATCAGGATTATGTACGTGTGCATGTTTAAATGTGTATGTGAATGCCACGTCCTTATTTCTACATCTCTTTGTTACTTTGTGGATGTTTCGATTCATTTTCATTTTCTATTTGCCCTGAGGGCTGGATAATTTTTTTTTTAAGCACATGTATGCTTATTCCACTTCCCTCAATAATAATATAAAAAATTGTTTTAAAAATTCGTTCGTTCGTTCTCTCTCTTCATTCAATATTTCATAATTTCATGTTCATAACATACATTATTGATATTGTACTGCGGTCATGTTAAAAAAAACAATGAAACTTCTTCCCCAATCCTCTTGAAAATAATAAATATTAAAACAACAAGACAGAAGAATAACAAACAAAACAGAACGGAACGGAACTAAATCGAATCATATCAAATAATATCAAATCATAAATACAAAAAAAAAAACAAAAAAACCCGCCTTTTCCTACATCTCAGTCTCCGCCAAGCCACTCCCAAGAATACCTCATACTACCAAACTATCGCTGTTGAACCGACTTGCGAAATAACTGACTATGGAAGCGGTGGGACTGGCAAATATTTTGACTGAGATCGATTTCGACATATAGCCTCAGGTAAAGAAAACCATCACCTTTCTTTGCATACTGACTAGACTTACCAGTGCGTCAGTTTGGGCAACTTTTTTTTTCGCTGTACGTCGGATACTTAAGAGATAAAAGGCTAGATGACAAGTTAGAAAAGTTATACATACTACAATGGAATCAACAATTCGTGTGTGTGTGTGTGTGTGTGTGTGTGTGTGTGTGTGTGTGTGTGTGTGTGTGTGTGTGTTTGTCTGCGCATTGTGTGTTGTGTGTGTTTGTGTGTGTGTGTGTGTGTGTGTGTGTGTGTGTGTGCGTGTGAATGGTGTGTGTGTGTGTGTGTGTGTGTGTGTGTGTGTGTGTGTGTGTGTGTGTGTGTGTGTGTGTGAATAAGTTGTGTGTGTGTGCGTGTGAATGGTGTGTGTGTGTGTGTGTGTGTGTGTGTGTGTGTGTGTGTGTGTGTGTGTGTAAATGAGTTGTGTGTGTGTGCGTGTGAATGGTGTGTGTGTGTGCGTGCGTGCGTGTGTGCATGCATGTGTGCGTGCAGTCGGTATGTGTATTAAAATACATATGATCAATTATTATCCTCTAGAAAGTTGCGCAAACACGACACGTTCATTG
>NC_134876.1:60846808-60849308 GCF_041734735.1 Babylonia areolata
AACAATACTTCAAAGCCAAACAAAAAATACAAAAAAAGACCATATAGGCAAATAACACTGCAGAATGGGCAGCTTGTGTCCATCCCAGTGTTTACATCTCACTACCTAATCGCCAGAGCAAAACAGCACAGAGAGTACATCATAGACTGCGAGAAAAAAAAGAAAAAACAAAAAAGTGTTAAGTCTTGTGTGAAAAAAAAAAAGAAAGAAAGAAAGGGGAGTGGACTGGGAAGGCAGAAAAAAGGAAGACAACGGTGAAGAAAGAAAAAAGACCGAAACAAAGAGAGTAATAAGAAAGAGAAAATTTCTAGCACAGAATTTCCAGACGGCGAGGATGCTATTTATGCTAAAAGACCTCCCGGGCATCCCCACGGGGGAAAGAGGCGCTCAACAAATTAACTCACTCAGTACGGCCAGTCCTCTCTTCTCCTCTACACAGACCCCTCGGATGTCCAGTGGGTGTCTGAATGACCCAACCTTTAGCTTCCGTCGTCGAATTGTGGTATTCTTTGTCAACATTCACCTCTTCAGTATAAGAGCCTTCCACCTGCAATATTTTGATGGTGGTAATTGGAGTGAAACGCTGTTAACGTCGTCTCTTTCGCCGTTCGTATGGAGTGAGTTAAAGACGTAAAACATAGTATGTAGTGGGGGGGTTTTTTGGAAAACGTGTCACCGTCTGACTGACAGACCGACCGACAGACAGACGAACATGATATTTATGATAAATATGATGTGACATTGTAAAATGAGAGAAGATATGCCCCAATTCAATGTGTCTGGGGGCAAAAAACAGATATCGAACAGAAAAAAGTACTGGTTTTGTTAACGTAAAATCTGTTGAATTCCATACAAATTGGTATAACTACGAGGAAACAATTGAAACTGGAGAAAAATAGAAACAGGCCATACTGATGTCCAAAAATAAAAGCGGGGTGAGGGGTTCGGGGTGGGGGGAGAGAAAAGAAAAAATTCCAAGCCAATAGTGGAAAGCAAAAGGGAAAAAAAATGAAATATGATATGATATTATATTATATATGACATGACATGACATGATTATAATGTGGTGTGGTGTGATGTGACATGACGTGATACGATTCGATACGATAATGCAAGACACAGCACGACACGACACGACACGACACTAAATGATATGATATGATATTGATACTTCACTACATGACAGGGGGTGGGGTTGGGGGGGATCCAGGTTCCCGAGGGAGGGGGTGGGGGGGGGGCGAGGGGGTATGTGTGCGTGTGTGTCTGTATCTGTCTGTCTGTCTGTCTGTCTGTTTCTCTATGTGTTTGTGTGTCTGTGCCTGTGTCTGTGTGCGCGTGTGTGTGTGTGTACGTGCGCGTGTCAACGTGTACATTTATGTCTCTCTTTGTATATACTATCATATATGTGTTCCTCTGTCCTGCTTAGCACACACACACACACACACACACACACACACACACACACACACACACACACACACACACACACACGCACCGCTCCCGAGAGAAAGGGTGGAGTGGGAGAGGGGGGTCAACAGAGATGTTATATTCGTATGTCAAACGTCGTATGTAACGATAAGATATTGATTCATGACACTTAAAACATCGATAAAGCATTTAAAGATCTCTTCTTTTTTTTTCTTTCAAACTCAACTTATATGTCTGATAAGTACTTCACCATGAAATGCAATCAAGTTACGTGTTAGGTGAGCACTTGACGTGTTAATGTAATTCAGGCGTTTTATATCAGTGCAAATTTCCGTCTGGCATTTGAAGGCAAGTGCCACACCCTCAACGCAATGCAGCTGAACAGGTAACAATGCTAATTCTTTTCGGTTCGATTCGCTGTCAAGGATTACACATGCACCGTGGAGTGAAGGAGATTACTGACAAATGAAAAGACAGTTTCTCCAGATCGGGCGTTTCATCAAGCGAGCCCACAGTCATTGATTTGTGTCAAAGAAATGCATCTGTGCTGCAGAAGGATGCGTCTGAAGGCTTTTGTTTGTCTGTTCGCTTGTTTGTTTGTTTGTTTTTGTTTGTTTGTTTGTTGTTTGTTTGTTGTTGTTGTTGGGGTTTTTTTTTGGGGGGGTGTTGTTTGTTTTGTTTTTTGTTTGTTTTGTTTTGGTTTGGTTGTTGTTGTTGTTGTTGTTTGTTTTTGTTGTGTTTTGTTGTTGTTTTTTTTGGGGGGGTTGTTTGTTTGTTTGTTCGTAGACATGATCATAGTTGTTAATAGCCTGGCTCTATACACCACGTGTGTGTGTGTGTGTGTGTGTGTGTGTGTGTGTGTGTGTGTGTGTGTGTGTGTGTTTTGTTTTGTTTTTTGGGGGGGTGGGGGGTTGTTTGTTTGTTTTTTTGTTTTTTTTTGTGGGGGTTTTGTTTGTTTGTTTTGGGGTTTTTGGTTTGTTTTTTGTTGTTGTTGTCTGTTCGTTTGTTTGTTTGTTTGTTTTTTGTTTGTTTGTTGTTGTTGTTTTGTTGTTGTTTTTTGTTCGTAGACATG
>NC_134876.1:60851808-60996808 GCF_041734735.1 Babylonia areolata
TGTGTGCGTGCGTGCGTGCTTGCGTTGTCTATGAGTGTGTCTGTGTGTGTGTGTGTGTGTGTGTGTGTGTATGTGTGAGTACGGTCACGCGGGCCCGTATGAAGAAGAAGAAGATAATGATGACGATGATAATGATAATGATAACTATCATCATCACTCTCATCAAATTCTGTCTTTTTTATATTTAATCGTAATATTGATAATATAGTCATAATGACATTCATAATGATGATAATAATGGTGATACTACTACTACTACTACTACTACTACTACGACTACTACTTTTCCTCAGTAATGACATTCATAATGATGATAATAATGGTGATACTGCTACTACTACTACTACTACTACGACTACTACTTTTCCTCAGTACTACGACGACGACGATTACTGATGATGATGATGATGCGGCTACTACTACTACTACTACTACTACTACTTTTACATTACTACTACTACTGATAATAATGATAATGCTACTAAGAAGAAGAAAAAGAAGAAGAAGAAGATGATGATGATGATGATGATGATGATGTCATTATAATAAACACCACCACCAACACATCACTCACAGAACACCACCCACCCATCCACCCACCCACCTTCACAGAAACAAGCCAAAATGCAAATGGCTTCAGTTTACAATAAGACCAGAGCAGAAACAGAAGAACAGAACTAGAACGAAACAGGACAAAACAACACCCAAAAAAAAAAAAAAAAAAAAGAAACAGAAACAGAAAAATAGAAACCCCTTTCTAACTAAGCTCTCAGATAAGAAAGTCCAGGCCGCGGACCACCACCACCAGGCCCAGAAAGCCCACCACCACCACGCACACCACGGACGCCGTGAGCTCGCCAGCACCGTTCTCCTGCATCTGGACCAACAGCATCCTCTCAATCTTCCTCTGGAACAACGGGGCGCCGGCGTTGCCCTTGTGCTCATCCATCAGCCTCTTAGCCGCCCGGACAAATTCAGCGTCGGTCAGCAACCTCAGGAACGTCTCCTTGATCTTGGCCAGGCTGGTGTTGGTTTCCAGCATGCCCTGGACGTTGACCAGGATCGTCTGTATGGGCCCGCTGGCGTTCTTGGCTAGCTGGTAGAGGTCAGCGCCCGTCTCCATGAGGTCCTCAGGCAGGTCCTTGACGTTGAACCCTGTTCTCCGCAACAGCTGGTTGGCCAGGTTTCCGGGTTCCCCGCCATTGAGCGATGCTGGTGAGTCTTCTCCGCCAGAGACGTCTGTAGGGGATGGGAGAAGAGAAAAGGGCGTTGATTTTGTTTTGTTGGTTTGTTTGTTTGTGTGTGTATGTATGTGTGTGTGTGTGTGTGTGTTTAGAGGGGGGGGGGTGTCAGTGTGTGTGTGGGGGGGGGGGGGGGGGGTAGGTGTGGGGGTAGAGGGGGGGGGTGTGTTCGTCAGTGTGTGTGTGTGTGTTCGTCAGTGTGTGTGTGTGTGTGTGTGTGTGAAGAAACTGTAAGCAATACTCGTGTGGCTGTATATCTCTAGCTCTATACACGCACACACGCATGCACACACACACACACATGTATGCACATACTCACATGCACGCATACACAAACACACAGAGAGAGAGAGAGAGAGACAGAGACAGAGACAGAGACAGAGAGAGAAACCTGAGAAGCGAGCAGACGGCTGACAGTACATACTTGAATTTTAATCATACATACATACATACATACATACATATACATACATACATACATACATACATACACCGATATTTCCATACACAAATACACACACACAATTACATACAGATATCCATCCATCCATCGATACATACATACACACACACATACCTTCACTCAAGATATTATTTCGTGCATCAGCGGTTCTTTCTTGCATTATGTTGTTATCATTCATGTATATCAGTGGTCTTTCGTTGTTATAATGCTATTTTGTCTTTCAATGGTCGTTAATTGTAATAATTATGTCTGTTAATTTATCAGTGGTCCTTGATTGTAATAGGTTATTTTTTGTGTATTTGTAGTCCTTCATTGTAATAACAATATGTTAATTTGTTCAACGGTGGTCCTTTTTTGAAATGTTTTATTTGTCTGCAAGTGGTCCTTTATTTTAACATATCATTGTGTGCATCAGTGACAGGATAAGGCATCATGTGCGTTCGCGCGAGCGCGCGCACACACACATACATACACACGCACACGCACACGCACCGCAATGAGAAGGAATCCAGCAAAAGGTTATGTGAGAGCCTCTTAATAAGAGTTCGTGAATCAAATGGTTAATTTCAATAATGAGTTCATACCTAACCGTTTCTTTTATAAGTTCAATAGCGTGAAGAACTGATTTAGAATCAACACAAAATAGAATCTGAAATATAGTTTTCGGAAAGGATATCATGAAATTTAACGCCATTAGAATTGCTATGAGGTCAGCTGTGAAGATGGACTTATTCTCTCCCAGTTGAAAAGAGTTTTGAAAGTTAAGGTCTGGAATAACGAAAGCAGCACCAGCTCTATCATTTACAACAGAGCCGTCTGTAAAAATCTTTAGTTGATTAAGGTATTTCTCTTCCAAATGGATTCGTACATGCGATGTAAGTACATTTATGTTGTCATCTTTGGTCAGATCAGTGTGATCGATATCAAATTGCGCTCTTTGAAGTTCCCATACAGGTGTAGGTAATACTACAGACCTTTTAGCAAAATGTGGGGCTTTATTCACGCCGGAATTTGTTAAAATACTTGACGTGTATGTTCCCAGTGTGATATGAGAGGATATAGATCTAGCTCTCTTTGGAAAATCGCGGTCGGGTTTGAGATTTATTTCCGATTCCAAATCATTTTCGTCCGTTAAACTTCTCAAGACAAATTTACTACACGCAAGTTCCCTTTGATCCTCTAATGGTAATACTCCCGCTGCACTGTACGTTTTCTTACTGGAAGCATGGACTGGTAAGCCAAGTGCCAGTTTATATGCTCTGCAGTCTATGCTTTGAATTTTTTTTCAATAAATATTTCGGTGCACTGAAGTATACTTCTTGTGCATATATAAGTTTTGACCGAACCAGTGATGTGCAAAGGTGTAGTAGAATGAGTATGTCCTGGCTCCATGGTTATTTGCATACTTTTTTCAAGAAGTTTAATGTTTTCCTGGCCTTTGTTAAAATGTAATCGATATGATGATTCCAAGTTAATTTTGATGTAAGGTGTACTCCAAGGAATGTAACTGCTTTTTTATATTCTAGGGTGTTATCGTAAATCTTAAAGGAAGGCAATGTTGCTGGACTTGATCCATTATTAAAAAGCATCAAGTGTGTTTTTTCGGTTGATATTTGCAGACCATTCTCGCTCATATAATTTGCTACTGTGTTTAATTCATTTTGATATAGTTTTTTTGTGTAATTCATATATCGGGCAGGCGTATTCTTTTTGATTGTAACTTTCATCCACATGCATATATCGTCAGCGTATTGAACCATTACAACGATTTTTGTTAGTTTTTTTGTGTGTGTTTTTTTTTTGGTAGATCATTCATTAGAATGTTGAACAATATTGGAGCAATTACAGGGCCCTGAGGAATACCTGTCTGCAATGTTCGTGTAGATGAATACGTATTCCCTATTTTAGCCTGAATTTTTCTGTTTTCTAAGAAGTCTTTTATAAAGTTATACATATGTCCCGATAATCCAATCGTATTCAGTTTTAACATTAGACGTGAATGCCACACTTGGTCATAGGCTTTAGTAATGTAAAAAATAAAAATAAAAAAATAAAAAAATAAAAAAAAGTTGCAAGCAAATATTTTCGTCTCGCAAATTGGTGCTTAACCTGAGCGGTTAATTTCACTAAATGATCAATTGTGGATCTTCTTTTTTTTTAAACCAGCTTGATTTACAGGGATGACATTCTTTTCACAGTTTGTACTATAATGAAAAAGTTGACATTTCGGCTAAAAAAAAAAAAAAAAGGAGCTAGAAGCTCCACGAAGGAGTTAGAAATAAATATTTCGCTTTCACTACAGGAATGTTACACCATGGTAGAAAAAGTCCAATGGTCAAAATTTCAGTTTGAAGAAAAACACACCGGTAACTCGGAGTTACATAAGAACATACAGAAAATGTATGGTTTCATGGGAAAACATTACCATAATGATTTTCATAAGAGGCAAATCATTTCTCTAATCTGCAGATGGAAAATGAATTGTTTTAGGACAAAATATGTCAGTAATGTTTCTTGCATCTGTGGTGCTCACATAACAGCCGAGCATATACCAACTTGCGACATGTTAAAGTCTCAAATTCCTGAACTGAAATCATCTTCAGTGTTGACGATCTTCAGCAGTCCATTGCTAATGTATGACTTTTTCAACTCCTTGTTAAATAGTCCACACACACACACACACACACACACACACACACACACACACACACACACACACACACACACTTTCACTTACTTGTATGCGTACACAGTAATTCCCCCCTTCCCCCTCCTCCCACTCGATTTTTTTCCTTTCCATCGTCTAATATCACTTACAGTGAAAAGACGTTAAACTAAAGAATGAACGCACACGCACACACACACACACACACACACACACACACACACACACACACACACACACACACACACATGGTGCACTCATACACATATATATGTTCAAAACACACGCGCGCGCGCGCGCAAACGCACGCTCGTACGCATGCACTCAGACACACGCATTACATGCATACAGATTTTGTTCATTCTATCTTAATCGAATATCACTATTTAGTAACAAGACTGAAGTAAACTAAAGAAAGGAGTTGAGAACACCCGCGCGCGCGCACCCACGCACACACACACACACACACACACACACACACACACACACACACACACACACACACACACACACGCATTGCCATACAATGCGGACACCACAGAGCCACTAAAGCTTTTTTTTCTGAAGAAAATAACTAAATCGGCCGACATGCGTATAATTTCCTTAAAATAGCGAGTAAAAATATGAAGACATTAATCTGGTGCTACAGGACAGGAGAAAATCACGATCAAATGATTTATTATGATCGCTCTCTCTCTCTCTCTCTCTCTCTCTCTCTCTCTCTCTCTCTCTTACCTGCGAGGACACCAAGGAAGCACACCAAACAAATTGTGACAAACATTCTGTCTGCAGTCACCCTTTCATTGAAAAGAATGCTTCTTTCTTTCTTTTTTCCACCCGTGCGTTTAAAAAATCTGTAATTCCAGCAGTGTATTTCTAAGGCAGTGATAGCTGTCTCAAGTTCTGCAGGCTCAAACCGCGAGAACTCGTTCTTCTTTCTCTCACTGTCTTCTTTTGCATTTGAAGTCCGCTTTCTATCGTGTTCTCCGGATCCTGCGCATGTGCAAAGCTTACGTCACCTCACGTGCATTGCTGTCTCGACCAATCATAGTGAAACAAAGGCAGTCCCCACCCTCCACGTGAGAAAGAGATAGGCAGGGATGGAGAGAGAAAGAGGGTGGCTATGGACACAGACAGACATCACACACACACACACACACACACACACACACATGGAGTGGGGGGAGAATTAGCAGCAGACATCACATGAATAGTTAGATATGTTACCATTCCCCAATTGTCATATGAATTAGCAATCAGATTATTAATTTCACAATAAGCAGTGGTGACTTTTTTCCTCGGTTTTTGTTTTGTTTTGTTTTGTTTTGTTTTGTTGTTTTTTTTCTTTTCGTTTTTGGTTTTGTTTTGTTTTGTTTTTACTCCAAGGTCCGTTGTCTGAGTAAAGGATGTGAAGAAAGCAAAAAATCAAAGTGAAACGTACGCAGCTACCTGTTAGCGTCTTGTGTTTCATCAGAGCTTCCGGTGTCGATCAATAATGTCGAGTATCAAGAGACACGTCACTTTTATGGTGTGTTCTAACAACGAGGTGTAGTAAGATGATATTTATTGAAGGCCCTTAACGTATAGCTACATCACGTGCTTGCCTTTGTCAGCACACACTTAAATGTGTCTCTACCTTCGGAAGCCGGCGTATTTTCTAGAATATAATCAATACAATAATAAACGAAAGTCCTTCCACTTGCATTTTCTTTCTTTCTTTCTTTCTTTCTTTCTTTCTTCTACTTCTTCTTTTTCTCCTCCTCCTGATCCTTTACCTCCTCTTCCAACTCCTCCTCCTTCTTCTTCTTCACAAAAGCTTCAAAACCTCATCGACCACGAAATACTGAGGCAAAATGCTCGGTATCAGAAAACAGTATCAAAATTAATAGCACTCTGCCTCTTCCTGTGAAACTTACAGTAAACTGCCCGGCTTGTCAACTACAAGGTTCTGCGCTCAGCCCTGTTTTAGTTTTTTTCGCAATATATATCAATGATCTTCCCTCACAAACAAATGGATTTTGTGAACATATCTATTATTTTACAATAGCACATACAAGTTATCCAGATCTTGACAGTTTGTCCCAATCGTTTCATACAGCTGGAAAGTAATACAATGGTATGAACTGAATCAGGTTATCTGAATCCCACAAAAACAAAACAAATAAATCACGCACACACACACACACACACACACACACACACGTGCGCGCGCGCGCGCGCAAAAGAAAGAAAATAATCGGGCTCACGACAAAGCAAAGAAAAATGTCAAAACAATCAAACAAATACTGGCTTCATCTCCGAACCAACAATGAGTTTGAAGTTCTTCAGAATGGATAACAGTCTTTCCGGTCCTTCCAAAAACTTTTTTTTTTTTTTTTTTTTCACAACAGATTTCTATGTGTGAAATTCGGGCTGCTCTCCCCAGGGAGAGCGCGTCGCTATACCACAGCGCCACCTTTTTTCTTTTCTTTTTTTTTTTTTTTTGGTATTTTTCCTGCGTGCAGTTTTATTTGTCTTTCCTACTGACGTAGATTTTTCTACAGAATTTTGCCAGAAACAACCTTTTTGTTGCCGTGGGTTCTTTTACGTGCGCTAAGTGCGTGCTGCACACGGGACCTCGGTTTATCGTCTCATCCGAATGACTAGCGTCCAGACCACCACTCAAGGTCTAGTGGATGGGGAGAAAATATCGGCGGCTGAGCTGTGATTCGAACCAGCGCGCTCAGATTCTCTCGCTTCCTGGGCGGACGCGTTTCCTCTAGGCCATCACTCCACTTGTGTGATTCAGTCGTCTGTGTTAGTCTGTATCACCATCAGAACAGCATGCAGAGGACGTAACTGCTGTCCCGACTGTCAGGGCTAGAAACTGATCATAGTGGAGAGTGCCTTGCCCAAGTAAACATCCCCACTCTCTAGACCGAGACGGGTTTTAGGACGGGACTTGACGAACATGCTTGTTTCGTTCATGGCCTCGGAGAGGTTGACGGAAGAGTTTGTGACCACAGGAGCAAAACTGTGACAGTGTGTGTGTGTGTGTGTGTGTGTGTGTGTGTGTGTGTGTGTGTGTGTGTGTGTGTGTGTGTATGTATGTGTGTGTATGTGTGCGTGTGTGTGTGTGTGTATGTGTGTGTGTATGGGTATGTGTGTGTTTGTGTGTGTGTGTGCGCGCGCGCGCGCGCGCCCGCCTAAGTGAGGGCGCCAGTGCAAGCTTGTGTGAGTATACATGCATGTGTAGGTATCATTTTTTTTTTATTGTACTTAACGTATTTACTTGTTTGTTTATTTTGTTTATTTACCATATGTCGTTCAAGGCAGTTCATATACGTGCCTATTACAGGCTCTCAATTAAGGTTCTGACCAGAGTGTTGGGTTTATGTGCAGGTCAGGAATCTGCTTCTTTTTCATTTTTCTTCTTCTGTTTTTTTGTTGTTTTTTTGGTGTTTTGTTTATTGTTGTTGTTGTTGTTTTGTTTTGTTTTGTTTTTTGTTTTTGTTGTTTTGGGGGGGGGGTTGTCAGTTGTTTTTTTCTTTCTTTCTCAAGCTGATGTGTTGACGCATGTGTGGAGCAGCGGTGCGCACCACCGTCTTTGACGCCTCCGTCCTTGAAACTGAAACTAAAACTCTAACGCCGGGATCATGGTAAGTGACTGTGTGCAAGTGTGGCCGGTCAGTGGCGGATTTTGTACTCCACTCTCCGCGTTTTCTATTGGTGAAACCAGTGAAGTTATCAGTTTGGCATGATGGTAATAGGCTACACTGTTCTCGTTTCCTGTTTCAGAGGCCAAGTCTAGCAGCGTAATTTTGCCGGAACTTTCTGATGTCGCGTCTGGCACAACTTGAGAGAAGAGTAAGGTAAGTTTCAGTTTCAGTAGCTCAAGGAGGCGTCACTGCGTTCGGACAAATCCATATACGCTACACCACATAGAGTAAGGTGAACAAGCGAGAACTGAATTGCAAAACTTAACCAGAACATTGTCAGTGAAGAGCGATGTTTTGTAATTGTATAATAATGTCAGAGAGAAAATACTCTAACTGAACCGATTCTTTTAAGGTGGCAGCTGAAGCCGGCCTTCGAAAATCACTGTGCGTGCATTATGCGCTGCACCATTGACTGGTTCTCATCAAGATCAGTGAAACCGAGACATTCAGCTGAACGGTGATATCAGGTTGCCACCACTGAAGCCGCGTCAGAGCCGGCTGTTTACAACGCGGCGTGCTTCAAGCATTCAGACACTAATATCTCAAGGGAAGTCTAGTGTTTATGCTTCCAGCAAGTCGTTCGATCCCAGCAGAAGCCATGAGTTCCGGCTGTTTTCATCATCATTTAATTCAGCCTTGTTCTCATTTGCGTCAATATTGTCCTCCGCCATATACGTACTATTTGATATCTTTCACGTATTTTGTTGTCTGAAAGCCTCGGTGGAGAAATTCGAAAAGACCGAAGGATCTTGTTGTCAATTCAATTGTCGTCAGCATATTTCTGGTTGGTGTAAGAATTGATTTTCATTTGTTGTGAATGAAAAAGAGTCTGAATATATGTGAAGCACATCATCTTGTTTCCGGCAAATGTCTCGGCAATTCAGTTTATCTCTCTCACGTGCACTTGCGACACACACACACACACACACACACACACACACACACACACCGGCGTGGCACGCACACGGCACACACACACACACACACACACACACACACACACATGGACACGTATGTGCGCGTGATATCCGTCCAAAATATGGTGATCAAAATTAATTCTCTTGAGTGCATGTGCTTGTCAGTCCCAAATAAATGGCAAGGCAAAAGGAATAAAAGAAAGCTCATTTTCCATCTTTGAAAATGAATGTTTATCGTGTCATATTATATCGTAACCCCCCCCCCCCCCCCCCCCCCCTCCCCTCTCTCTCTCTCTCTCTCTCAGTACCTCCCTCCTGCCCAAAATTTAATGGACGATGCGATGTTCACTGCTCTCTTCCTCTCTCTTTCTCATATATATCGGTAAAAAGATACAGAAAGTCATCGAGCATTATCCCCCTTCCATGTTGGTCTTATTTTCTTGGGCATGCACGTCGTGGATTTCACGTGGTGAGGTGAGACATTGTGTTACTTTGAGAACGGAATATAGAATGTGTTTTGAATCTTTTGTAGGTGTACTGTTTTGTAGTATTATTATTATTATTCATTTTCTGTTTTTAATTAAATCTGTCAAATGTATCAGACACATGTTTTGGCAGTGCATGATCATGCAACGATCCTGGCAAGCATTAATGGATGCAATGTATGAAAGATGCCCAAATACTCAAAATTAGCGAATAACTGAACCATTATCCACACCTGCACTTGACAAAAACATAATTATTTATCCCACTTTTTTTTTCCTTTATTCTTTTTTTTTTCATTTTATATTCATAAAACAAATACACATACTTTTCCATTTTGCAAGCTCCGTTCTTCCTCGACTCCTCACGGTATCTCTCGTCAGAAGTAAGACCAACGGACACAGGTTATTTTCTTTTCAATCACCACAGACGTGGAACAAGCTCCCATATAACCTCTGTCATTCTGACTCCCTCGCCTCTTTCAAATCTGGTCTCAAAATCCACCTCTTCCTTCAGTAATAAGTTTGGTTGTGTCAGGTCCACTTCTTTGTGTGTAGTGTGCTTGACTATATGTGTATACATATATATGCATGTGTACACATACACATGAATGTGTATTTGTGTGTGTTCATATGTTTGATATCGGATGCCTGCGCGTGTCTGTCTGTGTGCATGGCTCATTGGCTGTGTGTGCATCTGCGCATGTGTGCCTGTGTGTGTGCCTGTATGTGCATATTCGTGGAGGGCAGCTGTTATATACGTTTGTATGTTAAAATGTATGTATACATTGTGTGTGTGTTGTTTGTTAGTCACATTTTGATGTGTGTGCTTAAAAGTGTTTTGTAAAACACCTAGAGTAGATTTCTGGTTAGTGTGCTATATAAGTATTCATTGTTATTATCATTGACAATACTTGTACTGGTGCAAGTGACAAAACCGAACCAGATCTTATTGTTTTAGTCACACAGTTATGTAATCAATAAGTATTGCTTGGACAAACTTTGTTTATAATGACTTATAATAAAGTCCTATTTACGAATACAAAATAAAGTCAGTAAGAAGTTTCCTCTACATTCTGTAATTGTATATCATGACATTGATATATGAGGGCTTCCGTTAACGCACATATATGCGTCTCTGACTTCTAAAATGAGAGAGGACATGCTACAGTTTTGGCCAGGGAGTCTGCGGGATGCATTATGAAATCGGCATCAATTGAAATGTGAACGAGCGATGCTCAAACAAGAGCATCTGTCAGCATCTTATTTTTGCGAAATTGGTGGCTGCTGTGAGTTAAGTTATTTTCGTCTCATCTCCCTTTACAGGAAACTGTTGCCTTTTTTCCAGTGCGCTCACAACATGGCTTGTCAATTACTGTGTGATACAGTTCAAAATCAAAATGGCATGGCTATAATGACTTGACACTCCAAAACACAAAGAAGACAAAAAGGCTAATTCTGAATCAGCAGACGTCAATCAGCCAACTTCAAAAGGGGACAGATCATGGAAAAAGAAAAGCCACATTTATGAACATTCATGGAAGACAAAATTCAAATGGCTGCAGTACGACAAAGACACGCATGTAATGAAGTGTAGAACTTGTGTAAAATACGCAATCAGGTCATCTTGTAACTTTGGGAAATAAATAAGTTTGTGACAGGATCGACAAACTTTCAAACATATCCTTGTAACAGTTTTTCGTTTTCAGTGGTTCATCCCTCTCACTCTCTCTCTCTCACCGTGTGTGCATGTCTCTGTGTGTGGGTCGGAGGGGGTGGGGGGGGAGGAAGAAGGGGTGTAGGGGTGGATCTGGGTGGAAGTGGGGGGGGGATGTGAGTGGCGTGTGTGTCTCGGCATCAGTGCATGCATGCATGTGTATCTCTCTCTCTCTCTCTCTCTCTCTCTCTCTCTCTCTCTCTCTCTCACTCTCTCTTGTGTGTGCATGTATATTATATCTCTCATTCTCTCTCTTTTTGTATGTGCATGTCTCTCTCATTTTCTTAAGCTCCAATTTGATATTTCAAAAATGGTCACACACAAAAAGTTGGTGTGTTTTTTTCATTTTAGGAAAAAGTATACATTGACAGGAGTCGAAAGACGAAATGGAGGAGCACAAAAAGCATCGAACAAAGAAAGCTGGCCCAAAGGCTGAACGGAAAAAGGAGAAGACACGTGGAGATGACCAAACAGCCAGGCAAAGGAACCCAAAGGCCTTCTCCATTCAGTCTGCTGTCAAGGCTGCGAAAAAGTTTCACAGGTAGGAAATAGTTTTATGTGACTGGAATGTACATAATTTGTTTGTTTGTTTGTTTGTGTGAATACAGCTATAATATGTACAGCAGAGTGTGCGTGCAGTGCAAAGTCCAGTTCATGCATGAAAAACATGTTACAGCTACAGCCTCATAATTCAGTAATGAATGACTCAATGAGAAGATACAGTCATACACACACACACACACACACACACACACACACACACACACATATATATATATATATATATATATATATATATATATATATATATATCACGGTTTTCTCTATTGTCATATGATATATTAACAGGTTCATGTAGTCCAGAAGAAATGTAAAAGCATACACCGTAAAAAAAATATATATATATATATATTTTAGTATAACACTTGAGTGGGGGGACGGGGGTTGTTTTATTCATGACTTTTTTTGTTGTTTTATTTTAAAAAATAATAATAATTTTAAAAAAATTAAAAAAGAATCTGGCATATTTTTATTCTTTCGCATCTTCTGTTTACTCATCCGTTGTGATCAGTCTTTGACAGAATTGTGCTTGGTTTCATCAGTCTCTGGGGTCAGCCATGAGCTACTGAGCGACTGTTCATGATACATCCAGCCTTTGCAGTTTATTTTTCTTCTCCTTTTTTCTGTCCTCCACAGATCTCAAGATGTGAAAACCAAGAAGATCCACATCCCGTTGCCAGATCGCACTGTGCTGGAGCCGCCTCCCGTAGTTGTGGGTATTGTGGGTCCTCCAAAGGTGGGCAAGACCACGCTGCTGCAGTGCTTGGTGAAAAACTACACCCGGCAAAAGATCACCAACATCCAGGGACCAGTCACTGTGGTGTCAGGTAGGGAAAATGGGAAAATTTGGTGACATGTTCCCAAAGAAAAGATCAGGAAAAAAAGATTTGTTTATTTGATTGTACTTATGGGTGTTAAAAAAAAAAAAAAAAATTTTTTTTGAGAATACGTCTAGAATCAGTGTTTATTTATGACTTGACTAACTGCTTAACCCTTTCGCTGCCAGGAAAATAAGATTTGAGTGAAATCTATTTGCCAGGGTTTTTTCACAAAAAAAACGGGTATAAATTTTCAAAAAATTCTGTGCGCTTTGTTATTGGAGAAAGATCCATGAAAGTATATATTTTCTGAAAGGTAATGAATAAAGAACACAAAACACATGATGTTTTCCCATTTTATATATCTTTGACTTTAGTGACATACTGTTGTTTTGAAATCAGTGTTTTGTTTTTTGTCACATTTTCAACTTATTCATTACTAACCTTAGTCAGTTAATTTGCACTAAAATATCATATTTTCTGGACAAATGGATATCTGCATACACAAAATCATACTAGAACAACCACAATAAAAAAAAAATTAAAAAGAGATAGATATACAGTGCATTGTGACTTCTCCAAGTGATAATGTGGATGAGAGGCCACGCCACCTCAGTCTCCACCCCCCTCCTCTTCACCCCTCTCACACGGTCACTTTATCTAGTTCTCATCAGACCGCGTTGGCTGAGTGCCAAGAAAATCGCTCACACTATCATGCTAATAAATTCAGTCACTTTCTGTCGTCTGCTAAGGTTTGCACAGCCGGCATCTCTCACTGATAGTCGTATCTTGGCCACTCTCTTGCTCCCTTTATTTTCTATCAAATCGTCCTATAAATGTTCATCACTGTCTTCTTCAAGTTTACGCTTCAATTCCTTCTGAGCATCAGCAAAAGAAAGCAATCTTGGTTGATTTAGTTCGCTACGATCGCGTAAGTCCGACATTTTGTTGAGCGAGCAAGGAGAGGAGCCAGGCAAACACCGGGACAGTAACCCAACCAAAACGTTCAAATAAAGGACTGTCTCATTACGTAGGTGGGGTTTCTAGCTATGAATAGAATCCAGAAAGATTCCCCAAGCTAAAGCTACCAGCATTTTTGTCAACAAACTGAACGCAAAGCAGGGAAAAGTCAGAATATTTCGATGACGAGTTATCTCGTCATTGTGGCAGCGAAGAGTGCATGTTTGCCATGACCAGTTATCTCATCATATAGGCAGTCTAGGGGTTAACATGAACAATTATAAAGTTTTGAGGCATATGGATAGCACTATTTTAAGTTCAGTTCTCTGTCTTTGAAACAAAAAGAGGAAGAAAGAACACTTCGACAGTGACATGAATTTTAATAATGATAATATTGATAAATAGGGCTCTGTTGCACTGAACAAAAAACGAGTAAACACACACACACACTGACACACTTACACAGACACACACACACACACGCACACACACACACACATAAGTTATTATTAAGTATTTCTTCACTTGTGCTTTCTCTCTAACCCTAGGTTTAGGGAATTTTATTTGTGTGGTTTAGGGAATCTTATTTTTGTGTGTATGTCTGTATTGATTGTACTTTGTGAGCATAGATCTTGGTTGCAGGGAAGCAGCGGCGTCTGACCTTCATGGAATGCAGCAATGATATCAACCATATGATAGACATTGCTAAGGTGGCTGATCTGGTAGGTATTGTACAACATTTAATCTTTGTTTCGCTTTGATAGTGGAATAACGAAATGAAAAAGAACATTGCCCACACTTACGTTACTTGTTCAGTCTGCCTTTTCTGACACATACAGGTTCGTTCAGTCAGGGAAATGTATCTGTACCTGGTGCAAGTTACCTGTGTATTGGTATCAGAATGGTATATGAAAAAATATTAAAATAGAGGCTATCTTGGAAAGTCATGTCATGCATGACACTTTTCTTGTTACCTGTCCATTTCCAGGTTACAACCACAGATGGAAAAAAAAATGTTGATGGATAAGTGATAACATGGACATAGGACTTGTGGAACAGGTGAATGAAAGGAGGAGGAAAAATGAATTTAACAACAAAATACACAATATCTTTTCTATTTGACCTCATTTACTGTCATAGACATTGAACATAATTGTTGAGGTGCTTGGCCACAGATTGCATGTTTTTGTTCAGCATTGGCTGACCATGATTTGTTTCACAAATTCCATTGCTAATACTGTGCTGCCAAAGCACAAAACAGGAGATGGATGTATGTCTGCTCAAAAAGAAAACAGAGGGGTTTCACTGATATTTTGGAGACCACAGGTCTCAAACAGTCATCTCAGAAAGGATTCCTCCAGTCATATGCATCATCCATCAACTGGACAGCAAAACTTACATAGCAGACTGAACATCCTGTCAGCAAAACTAACTTGAATTCATTTGCTGTTTGTGAAACAGTCCTCCTGCCATATGAATTACCTGTCAACTGGAAAGCCAAATTTTACATAGCAGACTGAACATTGTCAGCAGTACTAATTTTAATTCATTTGCTGTTAGTGGTTTAGTGTCATGAGTGCTACTATTCAGTATAGGTTTGTTGTTGCTATTTTGTTGTTGCCTTTATAATTCAACCTTGAATCAGAAAAGAAAGAAATGAAAAGGGGAGGAAGGGGTAAACGCAAAAACCGCATAGAGTAGAAATGTTGCGATCTTTGTCTTGGATGATATCCATATTTGGCCTTTTTTGTATCGTGTTGCCATTCTCAACCATGGGCTTTTGCTGCTTTCTTTTGGGGTTTTAGGAATAACTGTTTGATTTGTTTCTTGCAGTGTCATTATTCTTTGTCTTTTGACAGGTGATCTTGATGGTTGATGCCAGTTTTGGGTTTGAAATGGAGATTTTCGAATTTCTGAATATCTTACAAGTTCACGGGTTTCCAAAAGTTATGGGTGTTTTGAACCACCTTGACACCTTTAATGACAACAAGAAGACGAGAAAGACCAAAAAGAGGCTGAAGGACAGATTCTGGACAGAGATCTACCAGGTATGGTTTCAGTGGTGGCTCATGTTTTTGTGTGTTTTTCATAGTTTTGTCACCCATTTAATATATTCCTTGTATAGGGACAAAATTGTGTTTGACATATGCCACAATTCTGTCAAATGCCAATGTTTAAAATAGTATAACTGGTTTGCATTTTCTGTTGAGGCATTTGGATTCACTGTCAGTTTATGCTTTTCTCTTCTCTTTCACATGTGCAAAATGTGGTCTTGAATGACTGCTTGTTTCATATGTGCATAATTTTCAAAGCATAATCACATTTTTGAAACTTAATAGTTTCCTGAGTTATTTTGTTGTATTTATTTCTGAAGCAGTTTACTATGGTGTGAGGAAAGCTGAATTTTATAATGCCCCATGAAGCATATCAGCTTTTTGCCATGCCATTTGGTTTGCTGGGCATTAACACTGGTTGTTGTTGGGTTTTTGTTGTTGTTGTTGTTGTTGTTTTTATAGAAGTGTCAATAGTGCCCTGGTAATGGGCAGATAGGCTGTTTAATCCTTGGTCTCTGTGCAGCAAGCAGTTTTGGAAATCAACAACAGGAAATTAACATTGCAGCATCAGTTGCAAAAGTTGACAAATCCAGATTGATTAAAAAAAATTATTATGAATTTGCGGAACAATGATCATTTAGATTTTTTTCATCTGCTATTGAAAAATAATGTTATTAGATTCTGTGGTTTGTCAACATTCTACAACCAAATGCTGAATTTGTGTCTCAGTTTTTTCCATCTCATCTGTTTCAGGGTGCCAAGCTGTTCTATTTATCTGGAATGATTGATGGTGAATACCAGAAAACAGAAATCCACAACCTGTGTCGCTTTATATCAGTTATGAAGTTCCGTCCACTGACTTGGAGGACCACACATCCTTACATTCTGGCTGACAGGTTGAGATACTTCTATCTGTCTGTCTCTGTCTCTCTGTCTCTGTCACTCTCTCTTGCTAAAAATAGCAAGTATATTCCAATTGGATGTCAGTTTCTCAGTCTGTTTTGGTATCTTTTTTTCTTTTCTTTTTTTTTTCTTTTTTTTTTTTTGTAATTGTTGTATTATTGACATGTGGAACCTGTACTATGATTCCATCTTTTCCAGGTCATAGTAAACATTAGGAGGCATTAAGGCATTGAAAAAATGCAGCTCCCGCAGTCTTCAAGCAGTAATTTGTATGACTCCATGGGCAGGATAACTGTATGTTTCAATGAACTGTATTCAGTGTGGTTAACTTTGGTTGCATCATTGGCAGAATGGAGGACATCACCCCTCCAGAGGAGATCGAAAAGAATCCTAAATGTGATCGGCGGGTCACCCTGTATGGATACAACCGTGGTGTGGCCCTGAAGAACCAGCAGGCTGTTCACATACCAGGTAAATAAAAAGAAACAAAACCTTGTTATGTTGGACTGAGGGTGTTGACAAATGCTTGTGGATGAGAGCATGAGTGAGTGAGATAGGGTGGGTTTATGTGTGTGCATGCATGTGATTGGTTGCCTTTGTGAGTGAGAATTTGTGTGTGTGTGCACGCGTTGATGTTTATCTGTGCTTAATTTTGATGTGATCAGGGAGGGAAAAACAGCTGAAGAGAATGCCAGACAAAGCTATCTTCCTGCACTTGATGTTACCTAATTCTTGTTATTGATCTTTGAATGGACTTTCCCTTCTCCATGCTTAGTAATCTTTTTCACTGAGCATTTGCATTGCAGAATATGTGTGAAATCTAAACAAAAAGCAGATGACTGTCCAGGTCACACTATCCAGTGATTACCCGAGGTGTTGAAAGGAAGGTGGTTAGGAAAGGAATGGAAAATGCTCTTTAGTGGTCAGTTGGCTGTCTGTGTTTGTCTGCATGTCTGCTATCTGTCCAAATTCCTGTCTGGGTACCACTTTCGGGTGGGGAGCAGTGTTGCCAGAAAGGATGATGAACACACTACATGTGTTGGTGACATAATTTCCTTTTCCATTGATTGAAACACGGTGAAATATTCAGTGTTCTCAAACAAACCTTCTTTCTCTGGTTCATAGGTATGGGAGATTTCCGCATCGCTGATGTGGAACAGCTGACTGATCCCTGCCCGACACCTGAGATGGAGAAACGCCGCACCCTGAACCAGAAGGAACGTCTTATCTACGCCCCCATGTCTGGTGTTGGGGGCATCCTTTATGATAAGGATGCTGTCTACATCAATGTTGGTGGCAGCCATTACTATGATCAAGAGGAGTCTGAGGTGAGGTGATAGTGAGTGACACAGATTACCTGTGTTATCATTTATGCCTTATTGATATGCGTTTTCTAAGCCTTGGGAACAAACAGAAAGGCATAAACCCAAGAAAACTGGAATGTGTCCATAAAATTAGCTGTCTTCCAGGACTGTTTTCAACAGAGTACAACTGTTTAACAATATTTTGTGATTCATTCTTAATGCAGATTTCATTCCACTCCATACGATCTTAGAAGAATCACACACTCTAGAGCTGTTTTTTTTAGCAGAGAATGGAAATAAATACAAATCTGTACATTCTGTCCAGTGACAGAATGATGCCATATTATTTTGCAATAATTATTTAGCTATTGTGCTACCATAGTGCTTAGGTATTGTGTTTCAGTTATTATTTGTTATAATTTTAAGGATGCATATATATATCAATGAAAATTTTGTAAAATTTGAAAAATAGAAATGATTAAGAATACTTGAGATAAGAAGCAAAGTATCTAAAGACTCAAGAATTTTTTTTAGGACAGTTCACTTTTGACAGTTAAATCAGCCACCAAAATAATGGATAGCTGTGCTGTGAAGACTCTACAAGGACAGCATGTACGAAGCACAAAATACATCATGTATTGGTGCTGTTCACATCACACCAGATAGGTTTTCTTTTGTTTTGTCGTCACTTTCACCCCCACCTCCACCCCCCGCGACCCCTTCCCAAATTTTGACAAGTTCATCTTAGTCATAGTCTTGGGCTGTGGTGCTATGCTAAGTTGTGCTTGCTGTGTGTTTCAGGAAATGACTCCTGTCAAGGAATTGCTGTCGTCTTTGCTGGGTCCTGCAAAAGCTTCGGATGAAAGCGAGGAAGGGGAGAGCAGCGATGGGTGAGAGACCTGTGGATCTCCTTCACTCTCCTTCTTTTGGAAATAGAATGCGTACTCTTCACTGCCAGTGTCAGAGTAAATCTTCACTATGGCTCTGGACATGTTTCTGTGAAAATGCCATAATTGTCTGTCTTTTAGACACTTCTGTACAAGCTGCACCTCCTTAATTTAAAAAATCAAGTATCCTTCTATAAGGCGCACTATTGTATTAGATGCTGCCAAATTAAGATAAACCTGGTGAAACTGGACAGTGTTATGGTACTAGCAACCCATGGCTGAAGGAAACCAATGATGTCAAAAACTTTCAAACAGTAACATTTGCAATGATATGAAATGAAGAAAAGAGGCAAGATAATATGCTTCCTCACTTAAAAATTTGATTTATTGTTATCATCATGTTGGAAAGCTGAGAAATATGGACTCTCAGAGTCTGATAAGAAAAGTAAGTGAGACTCTTCGAACATGTTGCCATTCAAGGTGAAGGTTGCAGCACAGCTTCTGGTTCTGCTGAATGTTGAAGTGTGTCAGCTGCTTTGTCGTCTGAATTTGACTTGATGATACCTGCTGTTTTGAAACCATCAGCAGTAGGTTCAACTAAACTACAAGATCAGTCACCTTCCATTTAAACACAAAGTCGTAAGATTGACAATTTGTTTTCAGCATCATGATCATGAGTATCGCTGCGTAGCTAACAGTAGCACAAAAAAATCAGTGATAGGCTCTGTGAAACTGACTGTGCAAAAGAGTAGGGATTTTTTGTTTGTTTTATTTTGTTTTGTTTTGTGGCAGCCTTTGTTACTTTTCAGCTTCTTAAGAGACCAGTTCATCACATTTGATCATTGGTATTGGTTTTTCCTAGCCTTTCCCAATTCTGTCAATAATTGTGTCCATTGATAAGGAGCACTTGTATGTGTAAGTGCAGTACAGGTCACGATTGAGGAAAAAAACATCGCCTTTTAAAGTTATAGTTTGAAAGCTACAGTAGTTTGAAAGCTACATAATTTTCAGACATCACCATTCTACTTCTGTTTCTGTTGCTGGTTTTTGACAGCACTTAATTCTGATGTGATCATACTAGATAGAGTTTGAAAACTGCAAGGTTTGGACCATCAGAAATTTTCCAGGAACATGTGTGCTCGAGATGTTTATTGTCACACACATTAAACTTTCCATTTAGAAGTGCAGTTTTATGTACTGAAGCTTTTTTTTCTATCCTTTTCATTATCAGTGTTTTCTAAGTTTGAATTTCTAATTATTGCTGCCTCCTGAGCTGCAAATGCTGTTAATTCCCAATGTGTTTGATCTGACCTCTTTCTATAGGCTCCCATACCCACCCACCTTCTCTCTCTCTCTCTCTCTCTCTCTCTCTCTCTCTCTCTCTCTCTCTCTTAAAGCATTTAAACATGGTATTTCTCCTTAGTATTGGATGCTCTCATAGATTTATGCAGATCAGTACCCCCCCTCCTCCCGCGCACACACACACACCCTTTTTATATATATATATAATTTGTATTCATATTTTTAGATAACCTCACTTTTTGTTGTGTATGCTTGTCTGTGTGCATGTATACATACACATAATACATTTGTATATCCATATATGAAGTTACGGTGATTCAGAGGCTTGGCGTGGTTTTGTTCACAGTTCAGTGTATGTGCATGTGTTTGTGTGTGTTTCACAAAATATTTGTGTTTGTGATGTAGCAAGCTTAGTGCTTAATGGCGAGGTAATTTATGATCATGTATGCAAGTTTATGGTGAGGTGATGATGATAACCTATGTAAGTTAACAATGAGATGAAGGTTAATGGTGATGGGAGTATGATTATCTGTGCACCTAGGTTAATGGTGAGATGATTTATGATCAATATGTTTTGGGGTTTTTTTTTTATCTGTTTGTAGAGAGGATAGCATGCCAACAGAGCAGCTGTTTACTTCTGATGGGCGTGTCCGAAGGAAGGCCATTTTCACGGATGAAAAGGATACAGGAGCTGGCAGTGGCGATGAAGACAGTGAAGATGGGGTCAGGGTTACAAGTTTGTTCTGCTGTATTTTTGTCATTTTTATATTGATGAGGTCATGTTATTATTGTTTATATTTATGCGTTTGCAATGCTGCGTTGAAACACAAAATTCTTTTCTTTTTCTTTTTTCTTTTTTTTCTTTTTTTTTTTTCCATGTCAAAGCACCTCCAAGTTTTTGGGGTTTTTTGTTGTTGGTTGTTGGTTTGGGTTTTTTTGTTGTTGTTTTTGTTGGGTTTCTTTCCACATTCTTTTACATTTGAAAATAAGAATTGTGGCTCTATTGCATTCAATTGATTTGGGCACTTGCACAGGAAATACAACATTGTGTAATACAATTCTGTTGAAGTGTGTTGTTTATGATACAAAATAAACCAAAGAGATGGGGAAAAAATAGAAGGAAGAGAATGTGAAGAAAATAGATAACAACACTCACCCACCCAGAAAAAAAGAGGGAGAATTGAGCTAAATGTTAATGTTACTAACAATAACAAAAACACACAGCCACCCATATTATGAAAAAAATGTGTGAACTGAGCTTACTGTTAAATGTTCCTGTCACAGATAACTGCACCTCCCACCAAAAAAAAAAAAAGGAGAGAGAAAAAGAAAAAGAAAAAAATAGCAGAATATTGACTTGATTGACATGCTACTGTTGTTTATTGTTTGAAGCAGTCTGATGAAGAGGAGGAAGAGGATGATTCTGATGACGAGGAGGAGGAGGAAGAAGAAAGAGGGGACAAGGATACAGATGAAAGCATGCAGGAGGGGAGTGACTTACAGGAGGAGGATGCTTCTGAAGAAGAAATGGACCAGGAGGAAGAAGGGAATAGTGGAATCGATACTGATGACAGTGATGACATTGAAGGTAAGACTTTTCCCTTGTCTTTTGTTGTTGTTTTTTTTATTGTATGTTCATGTTTTACACAAAGGTAGGGAAGGTTCTCATGGCCTGATCAGCGCACTGGGTTTATGCGAAGATTAGGCATCCATCTATTTTTTCTTTTCTTTTGTGCAGTGTTTATGGATTAGTCCGCATGCTTTGACACCTTAAAACTGAAACAAGAGAAATGTAAACAAAACGAAAAAAAAATAAAAAATTGAATCTTTTTCGCTTTTGCGATGTGGATGATACAGCAACAATATTTAAGCATTGAATTACAATTTCTGTCCAGCAACGTCAAACGAAACAAACATAAAAACATTTTGAAAATTATAAATAATTCCCATACAGCATTCTTTGCAAAGTTTGATTCGTTATGTATCTGGAAGTTGTGGGATACATATTTTTTCTTGACAAAAGTGAGCATACACGTTTTTCACAGGATGACATCCTGGTGTTTTGTATTACAGGTGACTGTCAGTTGGAAACAGAAAAGGCTGTGCTGGAGATGAAGAAAAGACGGGAGGGGAAGGGTGATTATCACCGTATGATTTATGGTGAAAGTAAGTACAATAAACCCTTAAGTGCCCCGTGACATATTATTATGTATTGTCATCTCTTGATGTTATTGTGAGTACCCTTTCAGAAATTTAGGATGATAATTTATGACTCTATGTATACATAAGGTACAGCGACACATATACTGATTTAGTTTTTAGTTTTCATGTTTCTTTTAGGTTCATTTTAGCTGCATTTACTAACAGTGTGTAACATATGTTCAGAAAGTATGTGAAATTTATCTTGCATTTATGGTTCACTCAGTGCTGAACAGTGTGTCAAGTAAGATTCAAACTATCAGAAACTGATGGTTTGTTCATTTTCCTTTCAGAAAATTAATGGTTATATATACTTTCCTGTAACAGATTGTGTGATAGAATTTTTTTTTTTTTTTTTTTTTTATATTAATCATTACCCTCTGCATCCAGAAACCACCTGGCAAATAGGAAGCACAAGCTAAAATAATGCCTGGCACAGAAGAGGTTAAGGGTGATTGTCACCACATGATTTATGGTGAAAATTGTCACCACATGATTTATGGTGAAGTAGGCAAACTCATTGATCCCTGCACTGTAGCATTGCTCTGGCATCAGATGGAAACTTACTGAGGCTGTGAACTCCCCGGGGTTGAATATGAATGGGTTAAGGGCAGTTATCACCTCATGATTTATGGTTAAAGTAGGTTCATTAAGGGCAATCATTGGATGATCCATACCCCTCAAAATGGAGTATGGCTCCGTACATGGTGGGGTAAAAACGGTCATACATGTAAAAGCCCACTTGTATACATATTAGTGAACATGGGAGTTTCAGCCCACGAATGAAGAAGAAGGAGAAAGATGATTTATGGTGAAAGTAAGTGCACAAATGTTGAATATCTTCACCTGATTCATGGTAATAGTAAGTATACTAAAGGCAATAATCATTTCATGATTTTTGGTGAAACACATAATATTTGATTAACTTTGGCTTTGTGTTTGGTAGGGATTCATTTCAGTCTGGTCTGGGAAAAAAGTATGGCATTTTGTTTGGTCCTGTCTGCGGGAACCCTGTGCATGCCTGGTCTGTAGTGAATCAGAATGAATCGCACAACCACCAGTGTCTCATTAAAATGCTTTTGAGTCACGCACGGTTTCAACTGCCAACACAGGTGATGGAGAAGAGGAGGAGGGGAGAGAGGAGGGGGAGGAGGAGGAAGACATGGGAGATCTGTTCCGGGTGCTGAGGAAGGAGGGGGAGAGCAGAGAAGAGCAGTACGCCGCAGACTTGACGGACTGTTCCCGGTTCCCTGTGGCCACCGCCCACGACTGGGATCTGGAGGAGGTTTGTCGGCTTCCACTTCATTTTCTTTTGTCCTTTCACTACTGACACACTGTTGCTTGGCTGTATGCTGAGAACATTTCGGGGTGAGGAAAAAGTGGGAAAATCATGTTGTAATTTTTGCTCAAGTCACACCTCTCAAACAAAAGATAATGAAAATAACTCAAAAACTAAAAGACCAAACAAACAAACAAAAAGTATATATATTTAAGAAAATGAAAATATGAAAAGTAATTGTATTTCACAATGTTGTATGCCTACCATCAAGCGCTGTCTGAAATGATCATCTTAAAAATAATGCTGCTTTCACACAGAACACATACTTGCATGCATGTATGTACACACACACACACACACACACACACACACACACACACATGATCATTACATACTCCCATCATCATCCCATGTTCAGCTGCATCCAGTTGATAATTCAGCTGATGTTTTTGATAAATTTTGTCTGAAGTTAGTTGATGTTGACTAACTTTTTTTTTTTTTTTTTTTTTTTAATAACAGGTTCGAGAACTAATTGCGGACTGTTTTGTGACGGGGCGATGGGACAAAGATGAGGACTGCGCTGCTCGACTGGAAGCTGATGGTCAGTTTTAATTCATTAACATTGGTTAAAAGATACCCCTCCTTCTTCATCATTACCAGTATAAACAAAAAATGTCCTAAAGTCTGTGGCCTTTCATGCCCTGTTGTCTTGGCTACCTCAGTTTTGATACCCCTCCACTTCTGTGCTTGGTGTGAGTCCTGTCAGTGCTTAGTGTGGGCAGATTCATGGGGGGCTGTTGTTGGAGGGACTTGGCAGCGGTCTCCACTCTGGGAGGGACGCTCACTCAGTCTGGCTCCGCGACTAAGCCATAATTGTCGTCAATAGGGGGCTTAGTTGGTGGTGTCCTAAGTACATTAAATCAGAACAGGCACCACTGAACACCACCAGTGACTCAGCAGCAGTGCAGGGTCTCCTGTGGTGTGTGGCCACCTGGCGACCTAACATTGATGGTTCCCTGCGGACTACCAACATTGGGAGCCAGAGTGTGACAGATGAACCTGGGTGTGGCTGTGTTCGGGGGACTCAGAATAAGTGGTGTGGGAGTAATGCCACTGAAACAGTGCAGATGACAGGGCAGCAAAAAAAAAAAAAAAAAGACCTTGCTTAAAAGAAATTTGATATCTAGTTATATATTCACTGGATTGGTTTGTCTGAGAAAAGAAGAGTGACCAATATAGTATTCATAAGAAAACTTTGCTTTAGAGTATGTTGTGTTAAGTTTTGAACAGCATTCATGATCAGGTTATCATTGTTATACAGTTAATAATTCATTATAGTTGATAATTCTTCATTAAAAAAAAAAAAAAAGAAAGAAAGAAAAAGAAAAGAAAATTATGGGCATGCTACAAAATGTACTTGAATATTCTATGAATTGATTTTAGACTGAATTTAGGCAGATTTGTGAGTGACCAAAGGTTTCAAAACTGAACCGGGTTCTGTATAACAATAAAGCTTTGGATTGATACCATTGTCAGAAAGCAAAGTGAGCGGCTCATTTTCCTATTGAAATAAGTTGTGACATGATTCAGTTTAAGTGGGGTTTTTTTTGGTTTTGGTTTTTTTTTGAGGGGGGGGGTGGGGGGGGTGTTTTTTTCTTTTCTTTTCTTTTCTTTTCGGTGATTTTTTGTTTGTTGTTGTTTTTTCTCTATCTCTGTTCTTTTTTAAATTTGAATTTGACAAAACATGAAACTTGTGGTGTTTCTGTCTTCAGATGAATTGTATGGTGATTTTGAGGACCTGGAAACAGGTGAAAAACATACCGCTGATATGGACAAGAATGAGAGCGACGGTGAAAATGATGGTGGTAAGTGGCATGTTTTTGAATCTATCACTGGCGCTCATAAAAGAGAATTTTCCGCAAGAGCGCATTTGAATTAAAAAGAAAAGAATTAGAAGGAAAAAAAACATTTGTTGACGGGGGAATGTGTTACCTGATTGGCGTTTATTGGCATTGCAGGAGGTCTGTTGAAGTGACAATGGAAACTTTTTGTTTCGAAGATTTGCGTTGCATAGTCAGCACTAGTTGCTGTTTAAAAAAAAAAAAAGTTTTTTTGTTTTGGGGTTTTTTTTTTGTTGTTGTTTTTTAGGTTTTCTCTTCCACCTCTCATGTGTTTTTTTGTGGGTTTTTTTTTTTTATTGTCATTTCTTTTGAGGTATCTCTCTCTCTGTCTCTCTCTCTCTCTCTCTCTATATATATATATATATAGATAGGTAGATAGATATAGATATATGTATATATATCACTATCCTGGCGTCTCAGGTGATGCATTGTCCATTGGTTATCAATAGCTGAACAAGTGTCTCATGTTTTCTCTATATCAGCAGAAAAAGAGGAGGAGAAAGTGGAGGGCGATAAACTGGAGGAAAAGAAGAAACAGAAGCAGGAGTTTGATCTTGCTTATGACCACAACAAGCACAGGATCACCGATGATGATGAGTTTCTTCAGAACTGGAAACGGGAACTGGAGGAGCAGACAAAAGTGAGTGTGAATCTTTGAAAGGCAGCAAACTGTTGGTGGGAGTTTTTTGTTGTTGTTGTTGTTTGTTTTTTTTTTACTAAAGGGGACATGCTTAATGCTTTACATAAATAGAGTTTAGGTAATGATGGTTTGTCTGTTACTTTTTAACGCAAATGAAATAAGTGTGTATCTTGAGAAAAAACTTCATTTGAGTAATGTAATCAGTCATGGAGGTTACCATTAACAAAAGATTCCATAATCCATGTCAGTATTCGGTGGGTTCTGGAAACAAGAACATACCTGGCATGCACCCCCCCAAAAATAGAATATGGCTGTCTACATGGCTGGGATAAAAATGGTCATGTACGTAAATGCCTACTTGTGTATGAGTAAACATGGGAGTTGCAGCCCACAAACGAAAAAGAAGAAAAGAAAAAAAATGTTTCTTTTATTTTTCTTCTTTATTCTTTTTTTTTCTTTTTTTTTTAACTCAGTAGATAATAATAATAATAATGGTATTTATATAGCACTGAATCTTGTGCAGACAAATCAAAGTGCTTTCACACCAGTCATTCACACACATGCATAACTCTAAAACTGGAGAAAATGAAGGCAAGGAAGAGGCAGGCAAGGGAGGCTGTTTGGGAAGAGGTGGGTTTTAAGGCCAGACTTGAAAGAGCTGAGTGTGGAGACTTGACGAAGCGAAAGAGGAAGTTCATTCCAATTGCAATAACAGGACAGTTGTGAGCCAGAGGCTTGTGGGTTCATTCAGGCAAGGCATGGCAGGGCAAAGATCACTTTGTTTTCATAAATCTCTAGGAAAGGATGTGGTATTTGGGGCTCATTGACACATGCTTTAGGAGTCTTACTGTCTGTGTGTTTGCAGCTGAACCGAGCAGAGTTTGAAAACATGAGCGCAGAAATGCGCAGAAAAATCGAAGGGTACCGGCCAGGACTGTATCTGCGGGTGGAGGTGGCAGGTGTGCCGTGCGAGTTTGTGCACCACTTTCGCCCCATCGCCCCTCTTGTCCTGGGAGGGCTGTCCAACGTGGAGGAGAACGTTGGATACGTACAGGTCAGGAACCGGCTGAGGGACTTTTTGAGGGAGGGGGTTGGGGGGGGTGGGGGGGGGGGTGAGGCCTGCAACCTCCTGTTTTTTCCCACTAGGTTTTGTTTGGGTGGGGTTTTTTTATGTGTTCTTTATCCTATTTTCCACCTCTTTTTTTCTTTTATGTTTATGGAAGTGGATTATTGTACTGAATTTTGCCAGGGACAACCTTTTTGTTGCTGTTGGTTATTTTACATACGCTAACTGCATGCTGCACAAAGGACCTCGGTTTATTGTCTCATCCAAATGACTAGCATCCAGACCACCTCTCAAGGTCCAGTGGAGGTGGAGAAAATACTGGCAACTGTGGATTCGAACCAGTGCACTCCGATTCTCTCACTTCCTAGGTGGATGCGTTACCACCGGCCGACACTCCACTGGGTGGCTCTGCACTGTGGCGATGTGTTCTCACCCGAGAGCAGCCTAAATTTCACACAGAGAAATCAGCTTTGTCAAAAAGTAATAATATAATGCCGTATAATGCAGTGTAGAACGATGTTATTAAGAGCATGAAGCAAAAGAAACAATGGGGAAGAACAGAGCGCTGCGGTTAGGTTGCAGTGCTCCTTTTCTTATGCAAGTGAGGGCACACACACACACACATACACACACACACCCCTTGATGTATTACATGTTCTGTTTGTGGAAATATCTGTAACTCCAGTTATTGTAGATATGATCTTTGTAAGTTTATTGTCAGCTGCAGTCATTCGTGATGTGTGTGTGGATATGTGTCTGGATTTGTGCAGTGAAATCTCTGATGATGCATAGCATAGAAATTGCTGTTGCTTAAGTTTTACAGTAAATGTTGCTCTGTCATGTACGCAGGGCCCGCATGACCCCAGTACGGATAATGATGAGAGAGTCTTAACTATCAGTTGCAGTTTTCGCCCGAGTTTTTCTGTGCCAAGTGACTTTGATAACAAAGAAAACACAGCATCAGTTCATAGAAAATCAGGATAAGCCTTGTATTCTGTGAGTTGCGGTAGTACTCCAGGCATGATAAGCCTTGGGTCAGTTCAGGTCCTGAAACATGGTATTTACTTTGTCATGGACATATAGCTTTTCCTTTTTGATACTTACATGTGTGTTCTGTTTGTAAACGCCTAGGGCATATTTTCAAAATTAGGCGTAAATGCTCATTATAATGATAATATGTTGTACATCACTTGAAGCTGGCCTGATGATTGGTTTCTCTGTTTCTGTTTGATTCCAGACTCGGTTCAAGAAGCACCGCTTCTATAAGAACCAGCTGAAGACCAAAAATCCAGTGACCATGTCCCTGGGATGGCGCAGGTTTCAGACCCTGCCCATTTTCAGCAAAGCTGAAGATAACATGCGCCAGCGCATGTTAAAGTACACGCCACCACACATTCATTGTGTGGCTTCATTCTGGGGTAAGTGGTCTTCATTGTTTGTTTTGTTTTGTTTGTTTGTTTGTTTTTTCATTGTTAAAATGTTGTCATTTAGTAATCCTGCCTGCTGGTACAATCTTTTCGTATTGTGAATGTCAGTTTTTCGATCGAGTATAGGATGCAACATTGAATAGATCTCTTTTTTTTTAATAAGATAAGAAATATATCAAAATCACATGCTTTTTGTTACTTCCTATGAATTTACCTTTCCTTCTCCTGCTTTACTCAAATTACTATTTATTTATACTTGGGCATTCTGTGGATTCTTTTACTTGATTTCATTTTATTTTTTTCATATATTTTGGTGGGGATATTTCAGGGCCCATCACTCCTCAAGGAAGTGGAGTCTTGGCTGTGGATGCTGGCGACATAACGGTAAGTGTGCATGCGTTTGTGATAGTGTGTGTTTGCGTGTGTGTGTTTGGGTACGAGTGCACATTGGAAGAGGAGTATGGGACTTCTTTTTTGGCTTTCTGTTTTATTTTGCATTGGTTCTTTACTTTTGATGTGCCTTGGTGGCATGCATTCATGTGCATTTTGGGAGGCACAGGGGGATACATTTCTTAGTAACAGTATATCTGTTATGTTTCATGTGGGCATGTGTTTGAAGGTGTGTTCTTAAATGTGTGTGTGGATGGATACACCAAGGTTGATGGAGACTATGTTTTCTCAATAAGACAAATGGTGTGAGCATGTTTCAGATCTGTGAACCAATTGACAGTATCATTTCAAATCATTATTGAAAAGTACTAACTCTGCTTCAGTGAGATAGTAACAGGCCAGCAGAAACATTTTTAAGGAAGCGCCAAAGCATATGAACTTATCCATGTACGCCACACCTCATGTGCTTTCCAAAAAAGAACAAGAGAGGCAAGGCCTTCAAGACTCACTTGTGATAAATTAAGTCCCCTAGCATTAATTACAGAGTAATTTCCCTTTTTTACCATCTGCACCAAAACGTTTGCAAAATAAATAAAAATTCCATGCTTAGTAAAAGAAGTTCCTGTTTGAACAAAAAATGATAATAATGACTCCTCTTGTTGTTGTATCAGAATAAGAGGTCAAAGTGCCAAGTTTAGAGAATACAAAAAATATAAATATAACAGTAAATGCAGTTTGCATATAATTAGGCTTCATTTTATATTTTTTGTGCCCATCCCAGAGGTGCAGTATTGTTTTAAACAAGATGTCTGGAAAAAATTTTCCTATTTTTATGCCAAATTTGGTGTCAACTGACAAAATATTTGCAGAGAAAATGTCAGTGTTAAAGTTTACCACGGACACACAGACACACGGACACACAGACACACGGACACACACACACACACACACACACACAGACAACCGAACACCGGGTTAAATCATAGACTCACTTTGTTTACACAAGTGAGTCAAAAATAGAAAGAAAAAGGTGCCAGGTACAGAAGTCAGACTTTTGAGTCTTCAACAGCAGTTTGTTTGTTTTGGGTTTTTTTCATCATCATCATTTGCTGTTATTAAGTGTAGGGGTAGTGGTAATAAGAAAATATATTTTCACAATAAGATGCTTTGAAATAATGTGTGGGGAGTACCTGTGGAATGTATCAGTGGAGTGGTGGCCTAGTTATAACATGTCCGGCGAGGAGGCCAGAGAATCTGAGGATACAGGATCAAATCCCACCCACACTCACCTCTTCTGGACACTAGTCATTCAGATGAGGTTATGGGGCAGTGCTCTGTTGCTGACCCAGATGCTCAAACTATGCTCTGTCAAGTTTTATGTATGTGAATAAGTTTCCAGATGGAGTTTTCTTGTGCGCTGTTTGTCGACAAGCGTTTAAATGGGCCCAAAAAAATTTTGTTTTAAATGCTTGAAACAGACAAGTGAGCATTTTTAATTGAATTTGAATGTAATTGAATGGAATGAGATGATAAGCTGAGGTCTGGCATTCAGCATGCACTTGGCACACGTAAAAGAACCGGTTCCATGGCAACAGAAGGGTTGTCTCTGAAAAAAAAATTGTAGAAAATTCTACTTTTATAGTAAAACAAATGCACTCGCATACAAAAAAACAAGATATATGGTTGGCACTGCACTGTGACAGTGTGCTCTCCCCTGGAAGAGCAGCCAGAATTTCACACAGTAAAAGATGTGACAAATAAGTAATACAGTATGTCTAGACCTTCTATTGCCTGAACCCTGTTCGAGCACTCGCACATGCTTAACCTCATACATACATGTTAAAGATCCAGTAATCCATTTCAGCATTCAGTGGGTTATGGAAACCGGAAGATTCCCAGCATACATACTTCCCAAAACAGGGTGTTGCCTCAATGGTTGGGTGAAAATGTTCATTTCTGCAAAAGCCCACTCGCAAATAGTTGTGAACGTGAGAGTTGCAGCCCGTGAACTGGGAAGAAGAAAATAATTTCAATGGAGTGTCAAGATTCTGATATTTGTTGTGTGGTTTTCAGTTGATCTGCCTCTGATGTTGATGGTTTTGGGAGGTGGGGTGTTGTTGAATTTTTTTTTTTTTTTCTGCCAGAATTTTCTGCTTATGGTATAATTATTCAACCTGTTTAAATTTGCAGTACCATTGCCATTAAACTTTGCTATGCTCTTGCCAATAAACTTTTTGTCTGCTACACCATTGTTACTCAACTTTGTCTTCTGTACCAGTGCCTTTAGAATTAACTACACCCTTGCCATTAACCTTTGTCTGCTATTCCCTTGCCAGTTAAGTTCACTGCAACCTTACCATAAAACTTTTGTCTGTTTCACCATTGCCATTAAACTTTGCAGCTCCCATACTATAAAACTTAGTTTGTTATAACCTGGTGCATGATCTGTGTCTGTGGTATTAGTAGAAGACAGTATGAAGAGGTAAGCATGTGATGAATGCCTGGCAGTCTACAGAATGATAATGATACTACAGTTTTTCTGTGGTGCGATATCCAGCACTGATGCTGCTCAAAGCGCCTTACATCATAGTTGACTATAAACATGCCTTAAAAAACATATCAACTGCTATCTGACAATGGAAAACATCCAGTGCGTTCATATGAATGCAAAAGCACACTGAAGATTATAAAAGCTATTAAATAAATAAGGCTTCGATTAAAACAAAATGCATTTTATAGAACACACACACACACACACACACACACACACACACATACACACAGATATATAAATGTCCCTCCCTTACAGACACACACACACTGACATTAACTAAAAACAAAATTGCATAAGAGTTAAAATATTTCTTATTTTACACACACGTACCGGAGCATTGTAACCTCACAAACACATGCACGCACACACACACACACACACACACACATACACACACACACACACACACACATTAAAAATAACCAGATAGAAAAAATGACATCACATCTAAGACAGAAACTACATAAAATACACAATGCATTAAAACAGGACTGTAAAAATACTAGCACAAAGATACTTGCCAACAAGCATACCTTGGTTTAACCACTCCGCCCAGAACAAAAATGCTTACAGAAAAGGTAGGTTTTCAGATCTGACTTAAAGAAATGTAGATCAGAGGAATTTCTAAGAGATGAAGGTAGAGAGTTCCACACTTGGGGAACCTGAGCTCTGAAAGACCTATTTCCAGCACATTTCAGATTAGTCCTTGGGACTTAAGCAGCTGTTCAGAACTGGATCTTAATGTTCTGTGCGGTTCATGTGTTTCCAATACAGAGGAGAGATACAATGAATAACAGCAGTTCAATAAACAACATGGCAGTGAAGGGATGTAGTGCAATTTTGATTGGTGTGTGTATTGTGTGTGAGGAGAGAGAGAGACATTGTAATTTTTATTCATTTTTCATGGAAATGATTTTTGGTAAAACCAGCAGTTGTATGCAGAAAAGGACATGACTTATTGTTTTTGTTTTTTGTTCCTGTCCAGCATAAATTTCGCATTTCTGGAACAGGAGTGGTCCTGGAACTGGACAAAAGCCTGGAAATCACCAAGAAACTGAAACTGACTGGAACACCTGTCAAGATAATGCAGAAAACGGCATACATTGAGGTAATGGTTTCCTGGGCATTGACCCAATTTAAATTGTTTCATTTGAAGCTTTTTGATTGGGTGGGAAATGCCTTTAGTAGACTGTTGAAATGATTTATTCTCTTTTTTTTTTCATTTAGAGCTTTTGATTGAGCAGGAAATACCCTGATAAGAAGACTTATTGTCCACTTCCTTAATTCTCTTGATGTCCTGTGGCACATAAGGCCACCATGAGATGTCCATTGTTGCCAGTATTTTGCTGCATTAGTTAGATTATCTGAGGTAATTTTGTTACTTTCAGTTGTTATTTAACCTTTCTCTGCTGTGTCTCCTTTTTGGTAGACTGCCAAGGTTTGTGTGTGTGAATATTTTTTGCACTGAAGCTCAGAAGTTTATGATCTTTGCTACCACAGTCAGTTAAAAGATAAAAATGATTTTGAATATTCCTTGTCCAAAACAGTTCCGTACAACATGCTATTAACCATGGTTCATATTTCTTGAGCATCCTTTGATTTCCAGCACTCACAGGGAATTTTCCAAAGGTCTTGGGGTGTTGTTGTTTTTTTCACTATTTGTTATAAGATGTGCCACAGACCGGATTCATGCTCATGCCCTGCTCATGGTGACATGTATTTTCGACCACTCCCTCCGCTTCCGTGCTCATGATGTGTTCCTGTCAGGTCTCTGGTGTCGGCAGATTCGGGGGGGGACTGTCGTTTGAAGGATGTGATGACAGTCCACGCTCTTGGGAAAGAGGGGTGGGAGGGGGATGCTCACTCAGTCTGGCTCCAAAACTAAGTGATTGTTGTCATCAGTGGAGGGCTTAGCACAGAGTGTTGTTGCATATGTTGAATCAGAAAACTAGGGTCTTCTCTGGTGTGTAGTTGCCGGCGACGTTTCTTTAATAGATCTCTTATTTTCAAACTTGCTTTGAAGTACATTGTCTGAAATTCTGTTTCCAATGTTGTCAGACATTTCATCCCTATGCCCACCCTCCTAAAGAAATTGCCAAGCACAGACCAGGGATAACCGTACAGTTTGCCTGTTTCTTTTGTCATCTGAACAGGGCATGTTCAACACCCCCCTTGAAGTGGCCAAATTTGAAGGGGCCACCATCAAAACGGTCAGTGGTATTCGTGGCACCATCAAGAAGCATGCAAACAGGCTGGCCAAAACTGGACAGACGTTGACATCAGGAACATTTCGCGCCACCTTTGAAGACCGGATTCTGCTAAGTGGTGAGTACCTCCCCAGCTCTCTCACTCTCACTTTTTTTCCCCCCTGCCTTCCATGCCATTTCAGTGACATCACTCCCTCACTGATCATCCCATTTATGCTGGTCACTTGATGATGAAAAGTTCTCTTCAGTCTGAAAGTATTAACATATTTACGCTGGGCATTTTGTTTTGTTTTTTTGTTTGTTTGGGGTTTTTTAATGAGCAGCTCCCTTTAGTCTGAAAGTATCAACTTATTTATGCTAATTTTTTTTTTTTTTTTTTTTTATTGAGCAGTTCCCTTTAGTTTGAAAGTATCAACATATCTATGCTGGCCTTTTTTTTTTTTTTTTTTTTTTTTTCAAATTGAGCAGCTCACTTAAGTTTGAAAGTGCTGATGTCCTAGCTGTGATTATGTGTTATCAAGTGGTTCCTCATAATTTGGAAAGTACATATGTATTTGTGCTTTGCCCTTTTTTTCTTTTTTTTTTCTTTTCTAATCTTAGTTCCCTTTTAGTTTGAGAGAGTACAGGTGTAACTGGGTAATTTTCATTGAGCAGTTCCCTGTCATTTGAAAGTACACTTGTATATGAAATATGTGCTGTGTTCCTTTTTTTGCTTTTTATAAGCAGTGCCCTGGTGTTTGAAAGTATGTGTCACGTGAATTATACTTTTAGCTGCATTCCTTTTTTTTTTTTCACATTGTGCCCTGTAGTTTAAACTAAGTGCGTAGCGTATTGGTGTCCCTGTAGTTTTTGAAAGTACAGACACATTCAGTAGTGCCACATCCCTTTTTTTTTTTTCTTTTTTTTTTTTCTTTTTTTTTAAAATGTAGTTAAGAAGTAATGGTGCACGTTGTTTGTGCTGTGTCCCCTCAGACATTGTGTTCCTGACCACCTGGTACCCAGTGGAGGTGCCCCAGTTCTACAACCCCTCCACCTCCCTCCTGGGCACCTGGCAGAGCATGAAGCCCGTCGGCCAGCTGAGGCACGAGCGCAGCATTCCTGTGCCGCTCAAGGAGGATTCGCTCTACAGGGTATGGTGATCAGTTTGCTGTGTGGTTATGGTGGTCATTGTTATCATGGTGGGTTATCTTTCACTCCCCTGAAGTGACATGATGGCGTTCTGACACAAGTTACCTGTAATCAGCAACACAGACCTGCCAAGTACTACGATTTGTCCGTAGTTTCTACGATTCAAGCCCCCTGACTACGGCACTACGGCCGAGTAAAGAAAAACTACGATTTTGCCGACCGCGAAACCTGAAACACACACACACACACACTATGCATATGCAGATCGACACACAGACAAACACACACTGGGAGATGTGCAAACACATTTTACCATGCTTATATACACAACACAGAATTGTGCACATACACATATACGCACGCGTACACACACACACAAACACGCCTTCGCACACACGCGCGCGCATACACACAGACACACTACGCATACGCAGATCGACACACAGACAAACGCACACTGGGAGATGTGCAAACACAGTCTTACCATGCTTACATACACAGACGCGCGCGCACATACACATACACGCGCGCGTACACAGACACACACACACACACACACACGCATACACAGATCGACATACAGACAAATGCACACTGGGAGATGTGCAAACACATTTTACCATGCTTACATACACTACACAGATGCGCGCGCACATATATATAATATACACGTGTCATGAATAAAATAAAATTTAATGATGGTTACTGTTGGTGATTTTGTCACATGCTCCTTTTTGTCTTTGGAGAATGGTATCTCTGCATGTGATTACTGAAAGCTTCACTTGTGTTTGATAATTAGCCCTAAACCATGTCTTGGTTAGTAACTTAGCACAAGGAAGATGACATGAAGAGTGTGTTGAAGTAGAAATGCCGCCATGTCCATACTACTGAAAACTACCATAAAACTACTGAAAACTGGGCTTCTGCTACTGAGAGATATTTGGGGGCCTAGGCAGGTCTGGCAACAACCAAGGCACAAGATGGGAGCAGGGTGGAGAAGCAAACAGTGGCGTACAAAGTGCCAGTTTAAGGTGGTGTTCCGTCGCCCCGGTCAAGTTATTTGTTTCTGTCTGGAAGATGTCTTCCACATTTTCAGATTCCTTGACAATTGTCTACAGAAACAGAATTTGGGAAGGAGGGTGCAGTCTGCAGAAGAGGGGATTTTTTCTCCCCTTTTTTTTTTCTTTTTCTTTTTTTTTTCTTTTCTTTTCTAAGAGTTTTAACTTCTTAGACACAGTGTTAAATAATGACATGAATATGGCTCAGCAGAGGTGTGATGCAGCCAACACTGCTACTCAGAAGCTGTAATAACTTCAGTGTATTCTGATGGCAGATTGATTTTTTATGCATGAGATCAGGGATGCAGCTCCCTTCAGAGGTCACTGTTAAACTGACTAGAATCTGTGTAAGATTTGATGAGGTTGTGGTATGTCCGCTCATTGAGACCTTCACACCCTCTCTTTTTTTTTGGGGGGGGGGGGGGGAGTTGCTTTTTTTTTTTCTAATAGTATAAAAGATGATTCATTCTGTTCCAGTTATGAAGATAGAGCACATTAAAAAACAAGCCATTTTTGTACCCTCCGCAATTTCACAAAATCAGATAAGCTTCTGTTTGCAGTGACTTCTTCCTCTCTCTCTCTCTCTCTCTCTCTCTCTCTCTCACCTGGTCCTGTGTAGCTGACGTGAGTCTTGTGATCAAATGACAACAGCAGTGAGTAGAGATTAACCACCTGTTAAGCCTCTTCTCTTAAGTATTGAACAAGGAAGAACCTGTGTGCTAGCTGATGGTTAGTGCAAGCAACAGTGGTTGAAATTGTGTGCTGTTTGTCTTCGACAGAATAGGCATTCTTCTTTGTCTTCTACAAAAATAAGCATTCTTTTTCCTTGTTGAACCCTTCACTTCTCTTCACCACATGCATTTTCCCCTATCAGTTTCCTGTTCAGGTGAAGTTATTCTCTTGCTTTGGTCAGTAACTTTAAAAAAATTTTTTTTTAATTAAACAACGGCCTCCGTTTTTTGTTTCAGCCTGTGGAACGCAGACGGCACAGGTCGGTGCCACTGAGGATCCCCAAGTCCCTGTGCCTGCCCTTCAAGCTGACTCCCAAGCCAGTGGCTGTGGAGAAAACCCCAGTGATCCTGGAACCAAGCGAATCCAAGGTGAGAGGCCATGGGTTGGTTGTGATGGAGCCTATTCGTGTCATCCTTGCTGTCTCTGACAGTTGGAATTTGTATGAGTGAGAGGCATGAGCTGGGAGAGATGGAGCACATCCGTGTCATCCTTGCTGGCTCTGACAGTGGGAATTTGTATGAGTGAGAGGCATGAGCTGGGAGAGATGGAGCACACCCATGTCATCCTTGCTGGCTCTTACAGTTGGAATTTGTGTGAGTGAGAGGCATGAGCTGGGAGAGATGGAGCACATCCATGTCATCCTTGCTGGCTCTGACAGTGGGAATTTGTATGAGTGAGAGGCCATGGGCTGGCAGTGATGGAGCACATTTGTGTCATCCTTGCTGGCTCTGACAGTGGGAATTTGAATTACCAGTATAAAGTGCTTTTGATTTGTCTCTGTACAAAAGTAAACGCTACATATAAATATCTTTATTATTGTATTGCATTGTAGTTTATTACTCTTTCTCACTTCAGGTTTCTCTGTTTAAAATTTGAGCTGTTTTCCACTGGGAGAGTGTATCGCTACAGTGCAGAGCCACCATTTTCTTTTCTTTCTTTTCTTTTCTTTTCTGTTTCTTTTATACACACACACACACACTTTTCTGCAATTCTGGAATGTTTGTGTGTTTGATGAAAGTGAAATACCTGGTACCGCATACGCCAGACATGCAAGCCATTTCCATGATGTGTTATTTTAATCATGGGCGCAATAAGTAATTGAAAAATTTGATTTGGGGGGACAGGGTGCAGTTACATGTATACGTTCTTAATTATCTTAGAACTTAGAATTTTGATCAAGTAGACAGCTGCTCACACTGGTGCTTTGAACTCTTAGATATTTCAGAACATGGATATTGAAATCAAGTAGACAGCTGCTCACACTGGTGCTTTGAACTCTTAGATATTTCAGAACATGGATATTGAAATCAAGTAGACAGCTGCTCATGCTGGTGCTTTGAACTCTTAGATATTTCAGAACATGGATATTGAAATCAAGTAGACAGCTGCTCATGCTGGTGCTTTAAACTTAGATATTTTAGAAGATGGATTTTGAATCAAGGAGACAGCTGCTCATGCTGGTGCTTTAAACTTAGATATTTTAGAAGATGGATTTTGAATCAAGGAGACAGCTGCTCACGCCCGGTGCTTTTGTTTCTTTCAACAGAAAGCGAAGTTCCTGCACCAGCTGAAGGTGGTGCACGAGTTTAACATGCGGACCAAGCACGCCATCATGCGGCAGAGAGCCCACAAGCACAGTCTGCAGATGGAGAAGAGGGCAGCGGAGAAGGACCAGAAGCTGAAGACTTCCAGGCAAGAGGTGTACCGACAGCTGGGCAAGATGGAGAGAGCCAAGGCTGCCAGAGAAAGAGGCAGAAGTAAACAGTCAAGCTGATGGGGGTGTGTGGGTGTAGGTGTGTGTGTCTGTGTGTGAAGGGTGACAGAGACCAAACACTGAAGACTCTGGATTGCAGTGGGTGGATGGATGGATAGCTGGGCAAGATGGAGAGAGCCAAGACTGCCAGAGAAAGAGACAGAAGTAAACAGTTGAGTTGATGTGGGTGTGTGTGTTGGGGTGTGTGTGTGTGAAGGGTGACAGAGACCAGACACTGACGACTTTTTGGATTGCAACGGATGGACAGGCAGCTGGGCAAGGTGAAGGAAGTCATGTGTGCCAGAGACAGGAGCAGAAGTAGAGCACAGAGAAGAAAGTTTCCCTTACTCAAATTGAACTCGCATGTTTCAGTGGTCCCTCACCACCTTCCCCAGCAAAATGGATTTAGGAAACTCTTGGGCTGGACAGTTGTCCGTGAACTTGAGAACAGAAGTAGACATTCTGGAGTGTGTAAGAGAGTGTTGGAAAACATTCTTTCTTTGGAAAAGGTCTCATTTATTCCTGACTTTTTTTTATCACCATTACAAAAGTGCATTTCTGGTTCAATTGACAATGACTTGGAAACTTGGTAATACATTTCCGTTAAGACTGCCATGGCCACATAAACTGGTTTCTTTTGCAAAGCAGAAGATGAAGATGAAGAAACCTTTCAGTGGAAAGGTCAATTTTTTTAACCTTTGGCTGGAACATAATTGCAAAAAGACCAGGTCTTCTTTACTTTTCTTTTTTTCAGTTGATTGAATCAGTGTCATCTCTGTCTTGACCAGTCTGGTCAGTCTGTTAGTGGTGCTACAGGTTTGCAGCAAAGATACTGGCATCAGAGTAAAGACAAGAAAAAGCCCTGAGGGAGAAAGCTGTGAAACCCACAAAGTGCTTGGGAAAACTCACCATGAGCTGCTCTTGGCATGTTTCTGTTACCCATATGCATGTTTGAGAGTGTGGGCTGGGGCCTGGGGGGTGTTTGAGAGAAAGAAAGAGAGAGAGAGAGTGTGTCGGTGTGTGTTTACAGTTGTGTGGTGGGGAGGGGGGGGGGGTTACAAATGTGTGTGTTTGAGTATTTCTAAAAATAAGAGACATTAAGAGCTGACACGGATCACAATTGACATGAATCACACAGCACTTTGTTCATGTTTGATCTGGGCTTAGTTTCAGGAAATTCGTGGGGAGTATTCTAATGTTGTCTACAGTCTCAGAGCCAGCGAATGTCTTGTTTTGACGAGTTAACAGGGAACTGAAAATTAATCCTTCTGATAAAACTGCTGGTCCCTTACTATTGAATAGTAAGCTCTGTTGTGAAACATTGTGTATAATGCTATCTTGTGTGAATGACATGTGGCTGGTGTTATGTTATTCAAAGGGATTCTGATGATGCATATTGAGCTCTAAATAAAATTGTTGAAATGAAACATTTGTTAGTGTACATGTACATATAGTTAGGACAGACACTGCTCTTGAAACTGGGCATCAAACTGAAACAATCACAATAAAGTGAAAGTCAGAATCACATATGATGAACCTTGTTCACCTAAATGACAGATTTGACATGATCATTAAAGATACACTTCAGCATGAACTTTGCACTTTCTGTGTTTTCCCTGTTCATCAAGCAATGATAATGATACTCTGGATTGCTTTTTTCTTTTTTTCTTTTTTTTTTTCTTTTTCTTCAAAATACAAGTGGATGGTTTTGTGATAGGCTTCGATCAGCTGTGTGCTCAGACATCAACCATGATTGGTTATTTTGTTCAACAACACTCAGACCAGTAATGAAGTAAACAAACTCTCAACAGGACATCCAAAATGGTGATTAACCCTTTGACTAATGGTATGCCAAATGATCAACATCCTCGCAAAAATAAAGATGAAAAATAATATCACAAAAATTCTGATTATGCTCAAACAGTCAAAGGTATATAAATGTGGTGGTTGGTGTGTTTTTTCAAAATTTTTATTGAACCAAAATGAAAAGTGAATACAATGGTGACAGAATGATTTAATTCACAATCATGAGAGGATAACCAAGATATATATGAATCATGAGAAGATAAAACCAAGATATACAGATACATAGATAGATAGTGAAAACAAATCAGCCAAAATATCATGGCTCCTTACCAGTTGACACCTCTGCATAACAGAGAGAGAGAAAAAAAAGTATGTTTGTTTCTGTCAGGTGGCCTAGTTGTGTGTTTCAACAATGTGGAACAGAACATTTGAAGTTCAGTGACTGGAAGATCTCTTGTAAACAGAATGTGAAGTTCATCTATTTCATTATCATAACATAAAGCTTATAAATATTCTTTTTGGTTGTCATTTCATGATGATAACTGAACTAAAAATGGCAAAAAAATAAAACAGTAGTCCATGCAGGTATATGGAATATGGAAAAACACAAGAATAAAAAAAATAACTGTTCATTGTTTAAGAATCTGATGATCGTGATAACAACGACCTCTGCACAACCATGATAATAATGACTGTAATGATAATATCAATTATATTAACAATTTAATCACTGTTAGCCGCACGACATTTGGCCAAGCAAAGCAAACCGATAGGCCTAGTTTGCATCAGTTTGACATGGTAAGTATATGTATCACCAAACATGGAGTATAATACAAACTCCTCCTTTTAATGATATTAATGATAATCCAAGCTGTGTGGTCCAGTCTCCAGTCTACATAATAAGATAAGGTGTTGCAAGAATAACTTGTTACAAGAAAACAGCAGAAGAAACTCGAGCATATCTTTTACTGCTTTGAGCAAACTTGATTTCAGAATTAGATTAATGAAATAAGGCAGATTATAACAGCACTGGATTTTAAGCACAATTTATTTTCTTTAACCTTTGTCATTGAAAATATAAATCAGCCGGTAATGATTCAAGCATGATGGTAGGTTCTTTCATTTTCATGCCATATGAAATTTTGTTCTCTATTTCTGACAATGCATGAAAAAAGAAAAAAAATTAGCCCACGGGGTACACATGAGAACTGAAGACGTGAAACAAAATTCCAGTCTGACTACGCAAACAGGAAGAGAAGAAAAAAATGATCAATTATATGGGTTTAAGAAGAAATACACAGTGATATACTGTAGGTCCTACAAAAAATCACCAGATAAAACAGTCATGATCACTCCCAGGAAAGCTGTTAATTTTTAGAGCCAGGGTCTGCTACTTGTGAATAAACAAGTGTTTAGAATTATAGAACGCTGTCTGCAGAAATTAAAGTCATATATTTCTCAGGAAAAAAAAAAGAGGATATATAAAAATTTATGATACTGAAATTTTAGATACATTGAGCATTGTTTAATTTATAAGTATCACTTAAATCTGATAGTGTTCATAGTATCATTGCAAAGCACATAATGTTCAGAAGTTATGCACTAAAGAAATACCCTGCTTAATAATAATGATAATAATAATCTCCAAATTCTCCAGAGTTACTCTTTATACATACTCTTTCCTTTCAATTGAATACCTCGTTCTCTTCCTGTCTGAACAGACAGTTGCTGATTTAACATTCTAACAGGTACAAAAGAGAGTACAGTACTTTCAAGCAGCATCTTAACACAGCAGATCAGTAGCAGATAAATGAAGATCAACAAGTTCTTAATTCTCTTTTAATTCACCTTCTGATGCATCGTTCGAAGGTTGTTTGCATTCAAGAAAGACTTAATCCAGACAAGCATGTTTTATAGACAATGGAAATCGGCAGAAGCACTCTTTGTTCTTTTTTTTTCAGAAGACAGGGTTTCAGCAGGAAAAATTTGACAGTAAACAGGTGCTGTTTTGACAACCTGGATACACTCGGTTATCAATGAGTTGAAAGACCAGTGCATGATTTAGATATCATCATGGTGGTGTGTTCGCTTTCCTTGGCCGGCCTGCTTGCCTTGGTCTGTGCCAGTAGTGGTTTTCACACATGGAAGGAACAGAAAGAAACATCATGCGTTAACTTTATTTCACTTTGCGGGAGTCGGAAAGGGGAGCAGGTAGGAATAAACGTTTGAAATAATTTTCATCTTATCACCTGCTTTTCTTTACATATTCTCTCTCTCTCTCTCTCTCCCTCTCTTTCTCTCTCTCATGAGTTTTATCTCTCTTTTGTCAACGACATCCCTCCCCACTCCCACACATTGATGTGGCTTCCCTTGTATTTTGGCCCAAGGCCAATGTACATTAAAATGTTCGAGTTCTCTCTCTCTCTCTCTCTCTCTCTCTCTCATGAGTTTTATCTCTCTTCCTTTTCTCATTTTCTTCTCCTTCTCTCATTCTCCCCATCCCTCATTCCCCTCTTTCACTCTTCAAAAAATGTCAAAGACAAAACATGCACATTTCGATATCCAAATGTATGTGTGTGTGAGGATGTGTGTTCGTGTGTGTGTGTACAGAGAGAGAGATTTTGTGCAGCCAAGTAAATGTATGTATCACAAGAAAGAAGAGAACTCAAATTCACCATCACTGCGACAAGCTGGAGGTGTCAGCCTGCTGAACAGGGCATTAGCATATGACGCTGTGGAATGGGAACATTGTTCCACACCATCTGCAGCGCAGTGTTGGAGACCCAAGTAAATCCTACACACACACACACACCATAATCATGAACATTTATTATCTCAGCCTAACTGAAGTCCCTAGAGTTAGCAATTCACTGGTGGGCAGGGTGATTGCATACATCCCAGCACAAACTAAAAAAAAAAAGCATATATGTGATTATTCATAGGGGAACATATCTTGAAAGAAAAAGCAGTGAGAACTTTAACAGAAATTGATGTAATAAATGATGATAACAATAATATGCAACACAGTCATAAAGGTACATGCAAGCAAAAATATGCAAGCATGTACACATGCATGCACATACGTCTACGCACATACACAAGATACTGACATTCAGACCCATTCTTAATATCCACTAACAATGCTTACAATACATTTTTTAACAGAAGTGTGTGAACTACAGTTCTAACCATGGTATTGATGCTTTCAATGTATGTGTTTTCCTTAAATGTTTTGTTTTTTGTCAATAAGCATTCACCAGCTCTTGATTTTGTTTGCTTGTTGTTGTTCAGTTTTGGGTTGTTCTTTTTTGTTTGTTTGTTTGTTTGGTTGGGGTTTTTGTTTGTTTTTTGGGGGGTGTTTTTTGTCATTTTTTTAGACCTGCCTAGACTCTCTCAAACAGTTCTTTCATCATCCAGAGGGTACTTACCTGCAGAGAGCAAGTTTGATGTCCTTGCGAATTTTGTTTTCACTGAAGGTCTGGTCATCTGCTTTCAAAAGTGGCAATATTTCCGTTAATTTGCCAAGCATACATGAATAGCTTTCAGCTAGGGCCTTGGACAGCAAACAGTGCAAGTTAACCCCTGAAAGCAGAAAAAAAGGGAGAAGTGGTCATGACATAGTTCCCTTTTTTATGTGGTGAATGTATGTCCAATACTTAACCTAATAACCTGAAGCTTTGTTAAGGTTGCTATGGAAAGCTCATGACATGAGGTATGTTAGTGATGCCCGTCTGTTTCGCTATCTTAGATAAGTTTCATCAAGATCTGTTTAAAATGTTCTTTCTAGTCTAGGCAGAGGTTCTGCATCTTTATTCTACATTACAAGTATAGTTCCCAATTCTATGAGTGTCTGTATCTAACCTTGCTCTGACACCACTAGCATTCAAACTGGCTGCAAGGGGCCAAGCTTTGTGTTGCACACCTGGATCACCCAACTCAAACCTTTTGGAAATGTTGTTCATCGGTTTTACATTTTGTCACTGAGGGTGATGTTAGACGGGAACAAAATGTGAGAGGTTGGATGGGAGGGGCTGGAAGTTGAAAGGGTGTGGTGGTGTAATGAACTGGATAATCATGGGAAAAGCTCAGAATGAAAGATGTCATGAAGAGTTTTAAAACCGCAGGAAGAGGCAAGAATGGAAAGAGACAAAAAAAAACAAAAAAATGTATGTCACCCTAATCACTTTTTTCAGCCATGTCTCATCAGTAGTTGTCTAATTTTTTTCATCCTTATGTTCCATTACGTTCAATGCAATCATCTGCTTAAATGTAACCACTATATCTCACATTGTACAAAGAAAATTACATGCCATTGTTCTGTCGCCACAGTTAAGTAACGACAATGCACCAAAATCGTCAAGCTGAAAAAATCAATTCATATCTGACCTCAAGAGATATCTGTACAAATCTACTTTGATGGATGTCCAGGTGTTGGCATGTTTGTGTGTGTGTGTGTGTGTGTGTGTGTGTGTGTGTGTGCTATTTGACATTGACACATTCCATTTGGTTTGTTTACTTATTTTATTTAATAAGTCTGAATTATAGTGCCCTGTGCTATTAGTTTTTGTGACCATGTTTTCTCCTATTGAAATTTGACTATGATTGTTAGTGCTCTGGGCCCCTGTACTTAGGAGATAGAGCACAATATAAAACTAATAGACCTGCGCCTTGATAGTAGTAAGCTGGTTGTTGTTGTTAACTCTCTCCATACGAAAGGCGAAAGAGACGACGTTAACAGCGTTTCACCCCAATTACCATCATCAAAATATTGCAAACGGAAGGCTCTTATACTGAAGACGTGAATGTTGACAAAGAATACCACAGTTCTGACGATGGAAGCTAAAGGTTGGGTCATTCAGACACCCACTGGACATCCGAGGAGTCTGTGTAGAAGAGAACAGAGGACTGGCTGTACTGAGTGAGTTAAAGTGATAGCAGTGTAAGGATTCCAAATCCTTGGCAACAGTTAGGGTGAATGGAAGCCATGGGTAGCCCGAGCTTCCTTGATCCTCCGTCTCGGCTCAGCCGCTCCTGTCAGGAGCGACACAGGGCGACATGTCTGACTACGACTGGGCTGCAGGAGCTGCAGGATTTGTAACGGGCTCCGCCAAGCCGCCTCAGGGGCTCCCACCCGGATTTCATTGGCCTTTGACTTTTGCTCAAGTCTACCCACAATGCAGTGGGGCCATTTCCCCATGATTGGAAAAGCCGTGGAGGGCAGGCGGGGACGTCTCTCTACCCCTGCATGTGCAAAGGACCTATAGTAGTAAAGTATTAGTTCTAAAGTCCAAGTTTAGCATTCTAAATTATTGCACCTATTTTACCTTCTTCAATTCTTGTGCATGTATGAAACGATATTACCATTAGTAGATGATGTAACCCATTTTAGATGGATTTCAACTCTTATTTTGTACATTATATGCTCAATTTTGATGCAGATTCAGTCAGTAAGCTAACATGCCACCATCTTGCTTTTCCATTTTTCGTCTAACAAACCATGGAAATGTAACCAATAAATAGGTGCAATAATTTAGGATGCTAACATTGGACATTACCTAATAGAACTTAAGTTGTACCAGTAGTACTGTGCCATTATCATCATCATTAGCTTATTATTAGGCCTATTACTTATTATCACCCATTGTCACATTCATCATCATCAACCACAGTAAAAAGGACGGTATAACACCTTGGACATCACAGGCATCGTGGACAAGCTCCTCAATGAGGTCGGGGTCTGGCATGTACTGTTCCAAGTCCTCAAGCAAGACACTGCTTGTCTCGCTGGTGGCTAGGGCACGCTGTCGGGCAATGCAATCTCGAGATGCGCTGTGGTAGCAGCGGTAACCGTCTATAATCTGCTGCTGAGACTCGTCGCTACGTTCGTTCAATCCCGGCGTATGTTTGAAAAAAAAAGAAAGAAAAAAAGTGAGAGAAAAAAGGCCAAAATAAAACAAACAATGAAAAATAATGAATATTAAAAAAAAATGAAAACTATATGTGAAGACAAAGTAACAGAAGCAGCAACTGTACACATGTAAAGGGATTTTTTTTTTTTTTTTTTTTTTTTTGCATGAATCAAACGTATGTAGCCTATTTTTGTAATTATTTTTTATCACCCCCATCCCTACCACATGCCCTTTTCACCCGCACCCGCTATATGTGTTGTGAACAGCAGCGGCAGATACATTAAACATTCAGAATACTGAGTTGTGTGTGTGTGTGTGTGTGTGTTACTCGCTTCCATTTCGTAAAGATGTGAGTGATGTTGTCTCTCAGTTTCACGCTGAGTTATCCCTGTACCTTACACATGTATTGAGCATAACAACATTTACATGCATGTATATTTGTCTCTTAGTACAACGGCAGATATGCAAGTCGGCCAAAGTGCTAATATCTTCACCATTGGAAAATAAATTCTCTCTCTCTCTCTCTCTCTCTCTCTCTCTCTATCTATCTATCTATCTATCTTTTTCTGTCACTGTCACTGTGTTCTTTTTTGTTCTTAAGATAGTCGGTCAATAGACAAACATGCTAAAAAGAACTTTCAGCAGGTGGGACACACACACACACACACACACACACACACACGGGAGAGGGTTGGAGAGGGAAAGAGGGAGAGACCCAGTAGCTGGGACACACACACACACACACACACACACACACACGGGATAGGGTGGAAGAGGAAAAGAGGGAGAGACCCAGTAAGTGGGACACACACACACACACACACACACAGGGGAGAGGATGGGAGAGGGAGAGACCCACCGACAGAGGCAGAAATTGTGTACCTGCAGGACCCAGCGACTACGAAGCGGATTCGAGTTAACGTCATGAGGCGGATGTAGTTGACATCGTGCCAAGCCTCTTTCCCGGGAAACTTGAAGCGTGGCAACCCGTGCTCTTCAAAACACGCGTTCATGTGAGACTGGAAGACGGCAGAACTGAAGCAGTTATTTGGGCTGTCATCAGTGCTACCAGCCACGAAGAGTGGACCGCTGCAAAGCGCTGTTCAAAACAAAAAGAATACGTGTCATCCCGATTCGCTTATTTCTATTAATAGATTTGGCGATCCCTCTCATGTCCTCAGCTGTTCTCTCTCTCTCTCTCTCTCTGGTAGCTCTCTCTCTCTCTCTCTCTCTCTCTCTGGTAGCTCTCTCTCTCTCTCTCTCTCTGGTAGCTCTCTCTCTCTCTCTCTCTCTGGTAGCTCTCTCTCTCTCTCTCTCTCTGGTAGCTCTCTCTCTCTGGTAGCTCTCTCTCTCTGGTAGCTCTCTCTCTCTCTCTCTCTCTCTCTGGTAGCTCTCTCTCTCTCTGGTAGCTCTCTCTCTCTCTCTGGTAGCTCTCTCTCTCTCTCTCTCTGGTAGCTCTCTCTCTCTCTCTCTGGTAGCTCTCTCTCTCTCTCTCTCTGGTAGCTCTCTCTCTCTCTCTCTCTCTCTCTCCCCCAGCCATTGATAAAGCTCTCAAACCACAGATTTCTTGGAATAACAATTGACAACAACCTTTTTTGGGCGGACTTATCATAAAACTAACCTATGAAAGCAGGTTTTCTTCTTTTATTATTTTTTTTATGTATATCACCAACCAACTATTAACTGTTAAACACTTTCTTGATCATCATTGAAGAAAGTTGGGTTTGGGGTTTTTTTGTTGTTTTTTTTTTTTTTGTTTGTTTGTTTGTTGTTGTTTTTTCCAGGCATTTATCCGGTCCGCTATTGACAGTATCATGAATGAACCCAATGGGACACTGCGGCAAACGCCAACACCCGGAAGCTACTTCTCAGCCTTCGCTTAGCTAAGCACTGAACAAAACATCTACTGTGACAAAATTCAGACCACAGAAAAATCAACATTCTACAACTGAGCCAAAGTCTGACTTACAATAAAGTTCGGAAAACTGATGCACGAAAAAAAAAAAAAAAAAAAAAAAAAAAAAAAAAAAAAACCGCAAACAAACAACAGCAACGTGAAAACGACGAAACTGGGGAGTTCCTGGAATATATTTCAGTTTCAGTTTCGATGAGTCATCAAACGTGTGGACTGATCCCTATTCTACTTCGCTACGTCACATCTGCTTAGCAAAGTTGAATACTACTACTACTACTACTGCTGCTGCTATTACTACTACTAATGATGATGATGATGGATATTTACAATGCGTTCTGTCTCCGGAGCATAAATACCCAGGCCGGGAAAGAAAGTCGAAAAAAAGTTTCCTTTTGTAGATAAGCTGATAGGAAACCCCTTGACTGCCGTAAACGTATTACGTACGTAGGCCTATATAGTGATGTCACTGATGAAGGGGAAATAGCTCTGGAAAGCTGAAAATTCGCACAGTTTATCTAGAGTGGTATATCTCCAGACCATTTTCTCAGTTTTAGGCTTATTGTTTTGGATAATGTTTTATGACTTGAAACACCACTTTCTGCTGTTTTCCCTCTGGCACAGTGAAGGGGTTCAAGTACCAAATATTCAATATTAGTTGTAAGTTGTATGCCTTTCGCTTTAGTCTGACTAGGAGCAAAATTTACTCTCCTTGTTAACATTTCTCCTACTTTGTTCTCACATACATTTCTTTTCATTTACGTTGATATTAAAGTTTCTCAAAGACACGTCCGGGTAAAAGTAACTGCATGCACACACGCGCGCGCGCGTCATTTATCAAAATGACATTTAAGTTTTTCAACTGAAGACGGGGACGTTCGTTGAACAGAATTCCTTCCTGCAACTATTCATACTTACAGCTACAGACCAAGACTACGAGTTTTTGATACTGCCTTTTCAACAAGCATATCGGTTAACAAGGCGGGAACACACAACCATCGAACGCTCTCTCCAAAGTCACCTGCCGAACGAACGACTGATTAAACTCACACAGAAAAGCAAACAGCACCGCTTTCATGGAAGACATATTGCTGTTCAGTTCAACAACACACGGAAGAATGTTGATACTGATCCACTCAGACTGGCTCCAACTGCCACTGGCAGGTTGGCACTCCTAGTTTGTGGAGTGATGGCCCAGAGGTAACGCGTCCGCCTGGGAAGCGAGAGAATCTGAGTGCGCTGGTTCGAACCACGGCTCAGCCGCCGGTATTTTCTCCCCCTCCACTAGACCTTGAGTGGTGGTCTGGACGCTAGTCATTCGGATGAGACGATAAACCGAGGTCCCGTGTGCAGCATGCACTTAGCGCACGTAAAAGAACCCACGGCAACAAAAGGGTTGTTCCTGGCAAAATTCTGTAGAAAAATCCACTGCGATAGGAAAAATAAATAAAACTGCACGCAGGAAAAAATACAAAAAAATGGGTGGCGCTGTAATGTAGCGACGCGCTCTCCCTGGGGAGGGCAGCCCGAATTTCACACAGAGAAATCTGTTGTGATAAAAAGAAATACAAATACAAATACAAATAGTTTGTGTTAGGTAAAAACGGGAATTCCCATAAACAATTGGTCCAGTCACAAACTGAGCTCTCGGCTTCTGGTTAGTGTGCGTGTGGAAAAGGACACGTAGGCCAGGCTATGTCATCTCGTTTGAACAGGATATGGTTAGCAGTCATGTGTTAGCGCGGGCGCGCGCGCCACAAACACACACACACAGCCGAGAGGGACACAATGACAATGTTTTGTATGTCCGTTCAACAGCACCATTCAGACAAGTGGGCGAGAAAGACAACACCCTCACACACACACACACACACACACACACACACACACACGCTCACGCACGTGTACACGGCGCTGACACACACACGCGCACGCCGCACGCGCACACACACACACACACACACACACACACACACACACGGCCAGAGGATCATTTTGAAACGAATTGCCAGGACGTCAGTCAAATGCTGTCACAAATAATTTGCTTTTTCTTAAAATGTATTGCTTTCACAATGAATCTCGCTAACTAGTTTAGGCTGTTTTCATAATTTCAAGAAAGAATGTTCGTCACACTGTTTTGATCAGGAATACCAGTGAACGAGACGATTTTGAACATTCTTTTCCCTGTGTAATTGTATACAATACCATGAAACAGTAAAAATGACTGCTCTTGTTGTCAGAATATCAGATCAAAGTGCCAAGTTTAGAGAATTAAAAAATATATAAATATAACAGTAAATTCAGTTTGCATATAATATGGCTTCTTTTTTATTTTAAAAAAAAATTTTTTTGTGTGCCTATCCCAGATGTGCAATATTGTTTTAAACAAGATGACTGGAGAGAACTGAATTTTTCCGATTTTTATCCCAAATTGGGTATCAACCGACAAAGTATTTGCAGAGAAAATAGCAATGTTAAAGTTTACCACGGACACACAGACACACACATACACACACACGGACACACACACACACACACACACACACACACACACACACACACACACACACACACACACACACAACCGAACACCGGGTTAAAACATAGACTCAATTTGTTTACACAAGTGAGTCAAAAAGCGAACTTAATCTTCAGTCCGGTCTATTTCCACATGATGGACAATTAACATCTGGTAGATTTTCGTTATCAGCCAAGAACCATCTTTAACAATTTGTACAACCTTTGCGAGAAAAATGGAAACACTTTCTGGTAAATACGGCAAAGCAATCTTCAACCTGATAACATCGAAGCTGATCGATGGTAATCATAGTTTCTTCTTCTTCTTCCTTCGTGGGCTGCAACTCCCACGTTCACTCGTATGTACACGAGTGGGCTTTAACGTATATGACCGTTTTTACCCCGCCATGTAGACAGCCATACTGCGTTTTCGGGAGTTAATCATAGTTTGAATCGTCCCATTTCAGCTGAAGAAATTTTGCTTTGAGAAAACTAAAGAAACGAAAGCTGCTGGCCCTGACGGAATTACATGTGACATAACAAATGCATGCAATTGTAATCTGGTAATGAATAGACTCTTTGGACTACGTTTTTCAAATATCTATTCAATGGGGGGATTTATCATGAATGAATGAAAGAATCAGCTGTTCTTCCATTATACAAAAAATAATCCTCCTAATATTTATAAAGGTATATTCGTGTGTAACGTGTGTAGCAAATCATATAGTACAATTATTAACAGGAGATTCCGGGAGGCCTAATAAGGTTGCGTTGAATCAAACTTGTCCTTTTTTTTTTTTTAATTTAAATAGACGTCACCCTGTAACACAGACACTCACACACATGTGTCACATGAATACTAGGACAATCGAGACCAGGTAGTAACATAGGCTCATGTTTACACGCATCAGTTTTATTTACACACATTCGTTAAAATAAAAAAATAAAAAAATAAAATAAGGATTTTTTTTTTTTTTTTTTTTTAATACGGATCTAATAGGTCACATTTTCCTCTCCCTCGCCCCAAGATACTATGCATAAAACCGTACAAGGCTGTGTTCCTCAATTAACGAGAAACTAGTCGGAAAAGAAAACCGGATCTGCAGACGCTTTGATTGTGCACACTGTGAGATATAAAGAAGTGCAGATCTGGGATTAACCCATTGACAACTGAACCTGGGTGAAATTAAGATCATTGTGACGTGAGTTTGAAACGCAGTTAGAGACATACTACTTTCTGCGTACTTGATAATGGTCTAATTGATTTTGTTGATTCTGTTATAACATCCCCATTGGCTCCCTGTCTCACACAGAGTAAAGTGTAAGATCAGCACTCTATGTTATTAATGTATTCACAAATCTGCTCCTTCCTATCTTTGTGGCTGCCTTCACCTCTACACTCCATCTAGCTCTCTACGATCGGCTTCGGATCCACTCTGTTTACGCATACCCAGATTCAAACACTCCACTGTTGGACGCCGTTCTTTCTCTGTCTCTGGACCTTGTATTTGGAATGAACTTCCTCTTTCGCTTCGTCAGGTCTCCGCACTCAGCTCTTTCAAGTCTGGCCTTAAAACCTACCTCTTCACAAGATAGCCTCCCTCCCCTACCTCTTCCTTGTCTTCAGTTTCTTCAGTTTTAGAGTTATCAGTCATGCGTGTGAATGACTGGTGTGAAAGCGCTTAGATTTGTCTCTGCACAGGATGCAGCGCTATATAAGTACCATTATTATTATTATTATTAAAAGTAATGTAGTCCCAGGAGGAAGAAATCCAGAAAGAGAATGGCGACTGTCAACTTGACCTGTGAGATCAGTCGTATCTCAGTGAGGTGACAGCCATCCACTTAATTAGGAGCACACGGATCAGCAGCAGTCAAGGGGTTAACTAGTTGTCCCCCCTGTTGAGGATAGGTCATGGGTCGTACGACTTCGTGTAGACGCCTACCTTTTAAATTGTGAGGGCACCTTGAACGAACTCCTTCATCGACATACACATAAAGTTGACAGTTGGATGGGGGGAATCTCCAGAACTCGTTGGAAATGTGGGTCTCTCGGTCTGATTCAATATACACACGTGTTTACAATGATTATTCAAATGTTTCGCATGTTATCAGGATTGCAACTGAACAAAGAAATATCTGCAACAATTTGTGTGAATCTGCATGCTTTGTTCTTGTCTTTAATGTGTTGAAAATTGCTAAAAACATCCAAAATTTCGGTACCATTTTGTTGACATGGCAATGTGTCCGGCTGAACATGAAGTGGTCAGAAACAAATAATAATAGTCATGATAATAATGATAATGATAATAATACTAAATATTAATGATGATAATAACTGGACATTTATCCGCGCTTTCCTCATAGCACAAAGCGCTTTACAATCCACACACACACGCAAACGAAACACACTCAGTCCTCAACTCACAATCATGCACAATAAACATAATTATACGTGCGCATACAAACTTGTACGTACAATACAAATATACATACAAACATACATACACACATACATGCATCAATCCATCCATACACACTTTCGATGCACACACAAAACAGCGTTACAAATATACCTACACAATCAACTAACTACTTTCATGATTGAGAGAGGGTCTAGAGGAAATGCTGCTGGAAGTGGAAAGTCTTGAGGTTAGATTTGAAGGAAGGCAGTAAGGGGCTGTGATGGTCGTGGTGAGGCAAAGATTTCCATATTTGAACAACAGATGATGAAAAGGCTTGACCACCGCACTGTTCTCTTTTGTAGTTTTGGACGCGAAAAATTCTATCATCGGCAGCAGATGATGAAAACAAACCGTATCAAAACCCAGTCCATATACAGCTGATCTATATCTGTTTCTTGGTCTAATGGAATAGCGATCATCAATTAAAAAAAAATGGCATAGCAAATTTGAACTATTACGCAAAAAACCCGCGTGACAACCGTAAACAACACGTTCCACTTGACATGTTTTTCATTCATTCAATGGCATGTACATTCATGAACACACAACACTGACGTTCTTCTACTCGAAATAGGCGATCAACACATCTATTTTCGACAGCACATTCACTTATTTTCTGGTAAAAAAAAAATGTATATTCAAATGCAATCGAAGTCGCATATTCATGTTCGGTTCAGCTTTTCTGTGTTACTTCCGTACATGTAGACGTCCAGCCAGAAATATACATGAAAGCAAAATAGAACTATTTTCACGTGAATCATGCGGATTCATCGTGGTGAAGCGTAAATCAGTTTGACAAACACTCTTCAGTTGTGCGTGTTCATTCGCATCAAATGGTTGATATAATGCTCGAAAATAAACCGTGTATGTTAATTTCGTTGTTGTTATGGATTGTTAATGCGTTTTTCTCTTGTCCGATTAAGTTTTGACACAATCACTATTTCTTACACATGGCAAGGTGCGGCGATACTCGGATGCCGGCGTAAGATTTCGAAACAAGTCATGTTGTTCGATAATACTGCTTTCAGTTGAAGACTTGTCGCATTAGAAGTTCCGAACAACAACGTTCAAAGTAGAAAATCACCACCTTAATTACCTTGACGCTGCCTTGTGCTGTTTGGTGAATTTTTATCACGAAATGATGTGATTTATTCAGCTCACGTCGCAGACGAGGTGTGGAATGAAAAAATCGTTGTATCCGAGACGTCCGTCCCTACGTGCTTGTCGTTTTGGCAGAATTTGATTAGAACAGCCACATTTCACATCACACAAGTTCTGAAAAACCAGACTATAAACTGACTGTGATTTTTTTTTTTTTTTTTTTTTTTTTTTTAAAGTTTGGAGCATTTCACGTTTAGAAGTGCTTGAGATAAAGTCAAGTGTTTACGTTCGGACACGAGTATGTTCTTCCGCTCTGGTTTACACAGATAACAACAGCTCTTATTCTTAGTTTTTTCTTTTGCTCGTATGTTGTTGTTTTTTCCCCCTCATTATCTTGGGTCAGGTCAGGTCATTAGATCTGCTATACGCCTGCGAAACTTGGACAGTGTACCAACGACATGCCAAGAAGCTGAACCACTTCCACACAACATGCCTCAGGAAGCTACTGAACATCAAGTGGCAAGACAGGACCCCAGACACGGAGGTGCTTGCAAAAGCCACCCTTCCCAGCATCTTCACCATCCTGATGCAGTCCCAGCTTCGCTGGGCTGGACACGTGGCGCGAATGCCAGACCATTGGCTGCCCAAAAGGCTCTTCTATGGCGAGCTGCAACAAGGGAAGAGAACACACGGAGGTCAGAAGAAGCGCTTCAGAGATACTCTGAAAGTCTCTCTGAAAGCGTTTGATATCAACCCTGACTCTTGGGAGGAATCTGCAGTGGATCGTGACAAATGGCACGCTGCTGTGTACAAAGGCGCCAAGTTGTGCGAGGCCAACAGGACTGCTGCAGCTGTTCAGAAGAGGCAGGCCAGAAAGTCACGGGCAAACAAGCTCCCTGACAATGATATGCCTGTCTCTGTCTGCCCCAACTGTCAGCGAACATTTCGTGCGCAGATTGGACTATTCAGCCATCTGCGCATTCACAGACAGATTCATGAGCACCACCCCCCCCCCCCCCCCACCACCACCACCACCCTCCCCCCATCCCCCAGCTGGATGACAACGATGGTCATCATCGATCTCGATGGACACACGCCGCCATCTTGTACTTTTATTACATTTTGTTCTTCTGTAATCCTACAGATATATTCACTATGAGGATAAAGCTGATCAGTTTTCTGTTGATTGATCGAATAAAAAGATACAAACAATCCGATACGGTTTTTATCAGAAATCTTCAGATAAAGAGAATAACTTTTGTCAAGTGATATCAATTATACTGTTCCCGTTTTGTAATGAAATGAACAGTAGTACTTTAAACAGTTAAACTTTGGAAATCATTATTGAGAAAATAGAGTGGATGTAGTGTTTCTGAAAAAAAAGGGGAAAAAATCATATAGGGTAGGTTAGTCTAGGTATTTTGGGTTCAATGTTACATAATTTTGTCATAAGGTTTTAGGCATGATTATAAAATACACAGTTTTGCACAGACTTTGTTTGATTTCATTGCATGGGGTAAGGACTGCATGATATTTTCATTACAAGCATTATCATAAACCCAGTGGTTCAAACATCTATGTTGGGAAAGTTAGTTTGGGTAACATGGATTCCATGTTACAACTAAGTTTTATATAACCATTAATAAATTATATTTTTATTATTTATATTCCACGCTACATTAACGTCTACTGCGCAAGGGTTCATGAGTTACATTTGCAAATACTCATTGTACATTTCCAAAGAAAAGTATGTATTTCATACAGTTCTCTTCACATCGATCAAGACATGATGTTGGTCGATTTTGCCATCATCTGCCTTTCATACTTTCTGAATCAATTGTCTGGACAGTCAATATTCAGGCAAACAAACCTGGTTAACACATTCATATTCTGCGCATTAATAATCAGAACATGAAATATTTCTTTGCATTGTCAGTGTAAATTGTCAATAAAATTGTACTCAAGAACTAAATGATCTTATGGTACCTTCAGTTCCTAAATTCACCCTTGCCGTCAGTGTAATACTGGTTTCATTCTTTATGAAATGTCATGACTGGTAAGAAACTGGAAAACATTCATAAAAGCATTTTTTTGCCGCGTCTCAGTCTACCAATCTAGTATAAAACATGAAATTGAAAATGTTTGTTTCCTTTTGACCCAAAAGAGCTCTCTTACTAGTTTTCTGTAAGTAGGCCTATATGTTATTATACTGAAGCCGCAGTGTCCTTCTCACAGAGGTACAGGTCAGTATCAGCGCGGCAGCGGTCAGTCACATGTGCTGTAACTCGCAAAACGCTTTTCATCGGGCGAGCTGCATACCGCGCTTGCGTAACCTCCCTCACACGCTCGTGTAACACTTACTCTTTGTAAGGCGCTCTCTCACGGCCACTGAGAAGCAATAACACCTCACGAATCTTTGCATTAAAAATCAAAATTTAATTATGTTCCCGCTCTAGTTCAGAATGTTGCACTTCAGCATTCTAAATTCTGCTGAAGTGGTCCGGTTTGAACCTCACGCTTCCTAAATTCAAGAACTGAATTTGGGGTGCTAAGGAGCGATTATACAATATTAACAATTTTGCCCGTAGACTCTTCTATGTTGAAGTCGGAATCACTGTGTACCCAAATGGGTATACCCTTTGGACTGAAAAGTTGCCCACCTTTCTGGTTCGACATTCTTATATTCTACTTAACATTTTTGCCCGTCTGCAGTACAAAACATACGTGAAAAAACTACGAAACGGGCAAAAATGTTAATTAGATATATAGAGAATTGTCTACTATAGTTGACGATTTTAAACGAAACTTGGCCCGATTATAAAGGTGTCTAAAAAGGGATGCTTTTTGGGCCGGCATGGGCATTCCATGCACCTAGCAAGGGGCTCAGTTGGAAAGAATGGGGGATACGCAAAGTGAAGGAGAAAATGTCATGGACGGGTATTTTCGATTTCACCCGTCTGAATTATTTGTAAACGGTCATGCGTAATTCCGATGGCAAGAGGTAAGTGCGCAAGAGTTGTGCCGGCTTCGAAACTGAAAACGGCGGAATGAAGTGTGGTGTCCCGGTCGCGCGAGGCTGAAAACAAAAGTGTACGACGACACAAGGGTTTGCGATTGTACTTACCGATACATGATTCCACATGTTTTGCACAGAGCCCCACACATACTTTGACGGAATGAAGTTGTCAGTGTACACGCACCAAACTACGGAATGAAGTCAGTTGTCAGTGCCTACACACACAATCCTGGAATGAACTTGTGGGTGTTCACGCACATCATCATCAGTTACAGAATGAAATTGTCAGCCCCGGCGACTATTCGGACACACAAACACGGAATGAAGTTGTCACTGTACACTGACACAGACACATGCTGAAGGAATGTTGTAATTGTACATGCACGAACTGTCCCTGGTTTGCCGAAGTGCCGGTGGATTGCACAAAGGGGACGTAGGAAAGAGGTCACTGTGCACAATCTTGTACTTGAAGTGAAGACGGAATGAACTGCACCGCGCTTCGCGGGAGGATGAAAACCAGAGTGGAGGAGCAGACAATGGGTTCAGAACGTAACATGAACAAGTCTGTGCGAATGGAAAGAATGGCCATCTGTGCAGCTTATTATTTTGTCGGCGTCCTCAGTTCTCCACGGCGGAAAGCCAGGAGCCTACTGACATGCAACACAGGACACAGCACACACGTACGCCAGTGACGCGTGCTGTCGAGGAAAGAAGCTAATACACACCACGGGCAATCACGGAATGAAGTTAACACACTCACACACACACACACACACACACACACACACACACACACACACACACACACACACACACACACACACACACACACACACACACACACACACACACACACACACGAGCGCGCGCACGCACGCGAAATCGCTGACTTGAACATTCACAGCCACCGCAAGCATCACGAGAAAGGGACGTCCAGCTGTCCAACTGAAACGGTTCAAGTTCAGCACGGACACTGACTCAGTCGTTAAAATGCACTTTCCTATTTCGGAATGTTACTTTTCTTCACAGCACGTTGTTGAGGAAGGTCCCACCAGTCCCGCTCATTTTTAACGTGAAGTCCTCTGTGCAACGCATTTGAGCACTGCAACTGATACAGGGAATGGAAATCCGAGTGTATGGATCTCCACGTGTACCCGGTCAGTGCTGTCAAAACCGATACAGCAAGGACGTACAACGAAACAGGCCGAAAGGAACGAACCCACCACAGGAGACTGCCGTCAGTCATCCTGTTTTTCTGTCGTACACACGTGAGTGTTTCATGCAAGCTGTTTTATTGTTTTCATTCAGTCAGTTTTTGCGAATGACGCTGTGCCATCATGTGTGCGTGTGGTGAGGCTGTGCAGGGGTATGCCTGTGCATATCGTGACAAGTCTCTGAGTGTGTGTATGTGTGTGTGTGTGGGGTGGTGGTGGTGGTGGTATGGTAAGTGATGGTGTTGGGACACTATGGGGCATATAATAAAAGACGGAAAGAATCTCTATTACATTCGTCTAGAATCACACACTTTGAACAGATAAGAAATTAAAGAGAACACACAAGTATTAACATTGCACTCCACTAAGTTCTGTTTACAGACGTGAAACTGATTTTCACACGATGTTTGTTTCAATATCGATTCATTCCGTTTTATCTCAGTAAGCCTACAACACTGCCAAGTAATGCAGTCACGAACACTGAAGTATGTTGTTGCAGGAAACACACAGAGCAGCTGAAAGGCTGGCATCATCACCACCCAAGTTCACTGCCGGGCCGTCACGCCCTGCTCGTGTGGACACCTCACCAGTGAGTGAGTCTATACCGCATATTTCAGGTCACCCATTTTACGAATGACAGATCACGACAGACTAAAACAAGGACTGGCGAAGAAATCTGGTTTGACATCTTTCACTACTTTCAGAAGGAATGAACGGATGAAAACTTTACATATAGACCCCTTCCCTCCGCCTTCCACGTGTGAATCTCAAGCAGGTGCCGTTTTGTCTACGGGTGAGATGTTTTCGCTTCTAAACATCATAGTAACGTGTGTGTGTATCATTATGTGTGTCACTCTGCCGGTGTGTGTGTGTGTGTGTGTGTGTGTGTGTGTGTGTGTGTGTGTGTGTGTCACTGTGTGTATGTGTGACTTAAGTGCATACACATATTGTGTTGTGCAGAAGATCATTACTGGCGCTGTCACACCACGAGGGCAGCTTCCCAAACACGCATGACGAGGCCGCCGCCTGATCCCCCGACTGGAGACTGCATTGTGGAACTGACGAGGGCACTGTGACGACACAGGACAGGGACCCTGCTGTCGGCGAGTTGCTTCTCCGTGACCGGAGCACCCGTTGGGTAACATGTTGCCAAGCCAATGTCCCCTTAACATTCCAGTTCATTCCGTCATAAACGGTGGTCCCAGTAACGCATCTACTGCCAAACCAGTGTTCCTTTAAAACTGCAGTTCATTCCGTCATAAAGAGTGGCTCCAATCACGCACCTGTTATCAAACTGACCAGTGCCTGCCGTGGACTGTTTCTGAGGAGTGACATAAAAATGATGTGTATCCACCGATCGACATTCTCTCCGTAAGTACACAGTTGTTCATGTTAGGATCGGAACCCATTGTCTCGTCCTGCACTCTGGATTTCATTCTCTCGCGAAGCACGGTACAGTTCATTCCGTCTTCACTTCAATAACCGGCGATTTCGCACACTGACCGCTTTCGATCGAACTGCTTTATACGTCCTGTATCGCAGATCGGACACCGACAATGTTCCCGTATTCTTTTCGAATTTCTCTTTCGCTTTGCAAATTCCTGTTTCTGTTTCAAGCCCCTTGCTTGATGCATGGAATGCCCCACAAAGACATCCGTTTCAAGACACGTTTGCATTCGAGACAAGTTTCATTGCAAGTACTGACACAAACTCAAACTTGTGTATACATTAACACTCCCGTCTTAATCGTTTTCATGTATGTTTTGTACAACAGACGGGTAAATTCGAAAAGACCCGTCGGTCCGATTTTCTCCTTCACTTTGCGTATCCCCCCATTCTTTCCAAGCACCTTGCTAGGTGCATGGAATGCCCCAAAATGCATCCTTTTTAGACACCTTTATAATCGGGCCAAGTTTCGTTTAAAATCGTCAACTATAGTAGACAATTCTCTATATATCTATTAACATTTTTGCCCGTTTCGTAGTTTTTTTCACGTATGTTTTGTACTGCAGACGGGCAAAAATGTTAAGTAGAATATAAGAATGACGAAGCAGAAATGGTGCACACGTTTGTCCTATACGGGTATACCCATTTGGGTACATTGTAATTCTGACTTCAACACAGAAGAGTGGACGGGCAAAATTGTTAATATTGCCCGATTATACTTGGTACACTTTATGTCCGTGTGATAAGTATGATTTATTATATTTCATCGTCAAAAGAACAGTTTTGTTGCTCACATATGGAGCACACGGAAAATTCAATCTAAGTTCCCGAGCCTACTTCCGGAAAACAATAGTCACGTGACTGCGGGAGACAACTCAATAAAACAAAAACAGAAGTCTCGACGAATTCCGTTCTGATCCAGAGAAAGAAAGAGGACAGAGAGGAGCCTGTAACGAATGCTGACCGATTGCATTGTTTGTTGACTTGTGATGACGGTAAGTTAGTGGTTTTTTAAAAAAATTCTTGTAAAGTGAAACCCACAACAGTTTGGGTTGAGGGGAGGAATTGACAAGTGATCTGACGTTTTGTATCTTCTTTATACGACCGGCATCATTCCACTGATAGTAGTCGTATCAAAGCGATCATTAACATGTCACTCATTCAAGTCATTGTCGATATGTACATCAGTAGCTAGTCGCATGTGTATCAGTAGTGTCACAGATCTACTTGGGATTCGCGATGACTGGACTTGTAGCCTTGATGAAGGATAACCAATAGACACTATTTATTTGGATTTCTCCAAGGACCAGTTCTATTTGTGCTGCTTATCAGTGGCCTTCGTGTTGTGATAGAAAATATATGTATACATATGTTTGTAGATGACACGAAGATGAATAGAATGATATGGACACTTAGCGGCTATCATCGATCGGATACCAAGCTCAAAGGGCTTTTCAAACACGTGGTCATTTGCACAGCACTGTCAACAGGCTGCCGACCTGGCCAGAGCCGACATACGGCTGCCATTGGGCAGGCCGGTTTGTTCAACTTCATGGCGCCCACAATGTATTGATCCAAATGTAGGGATCAAATTGTTTTATTTGTACACAGAGACACATCGTTGTTAAAACATTTAAAGAATTTTTTTTTAATGCATAATGTAAGGGCAGAACAATTTTGTTTTATACCAGATATATGCAATGTTATAAAAATTACAAAAATTCCAAAGATAGCATTTCTGGCAGTGTACAGCTTCTACTGATATGGGAGGCTATAGATTCGGTATCCCATTCAATGATTCAGGCATGAGGGTGTAACACAGGCTTGCTGGAATGCAGTGAGCTGTGTGCCATTTTCAGGGTTACAGTATTGTTATCATATGTGGTTATTAGTATCTTCATCATCTGCCTTTCCAGTTTTAAAATACAATTCAGTCAAAGCATTTTATGACTGCATGTTACAGAATGCTGTTAAATACTTCTTTGCCTCAGATAAAAACATGTTTTGTCTGTGATATGATGGTAATTTTTCACTCTGCACAATGTGGAGTGATGGCCTAGAGGTAACGCGTCTGCCTTGGAACTAAGGAAGTGAGAGAATCTGAGTGCACTGATTCGCCCAGTATTTTCTGCCACTCCATTAGACCTTGAGTGGTGGTCTGGACGCTAGTCATTTGGATGTTACCATAAACCGAGGTCCCATGTGCAGCATGTACTTAACACATATAAAACTTAAAAGAACCCATGGCAACAAAAGGGTTGTCCCTGGCAAAATTCTAGAAAAATCCACTTCGAATGGAAAACAAACAAAATTGCAGGCAGAGAAAAAGGGTGTAGTGACTCGCTCAGCCTGGTGAGCGCAGTCTGAATTTCACACAGAGAAATCTGTTATAGTAATTCAGTACAATACATGACAGTAACATGTGAATGAAAAACTAGCCTTCACCAACCTGTCAGACAGGTTCTCCTGAGTCAGCCCATGAATGCTCCCATAGTTCCAATTTTAGACAGGACATTTCATTTGGGGTTTCCACACCAAGTTTGTCGACTGGTGCCACAGTCACAAAGTCAGTGCATGATGGAAAACTATCATCCATGTGGCTGGTTGGTACTGTTGGGTGCTGTTGCTTGGTGCAGTGGTGGGCTGCTGGTATAACAAAACTATAAGATTAGTCAATGTCACCTTTTGGTAAAAAAACTGAAGGGCACTTCAACCCCCTGGTCAAAATTCCTAGAATAATGAAATCCGGGGTCACTGGTAAAGAGTATTATGGGTAAACTCAAAGAAAAACAAATCAAATGTAAATATGCACATATAATAAATCATAATCATAATGATAGTGGTCTGGAGAAAGTCTTCAGGAAAACAGAAATTTTATGACTTTTGAAGAAAATCGCAATTTTATGACTTATGAAGATTTTGTACCTGACTTTGTTACCCTGTGCCATTAATTTTGTACTTCTGGCAGATTTTTTGCAGTAAAATGATAGGTAGAGAAAATAGGAATAAATTTGCCTTTATAAGTCTATTCAAGGTGTACACAGAGCACTTAAACAATAAACAGCTCTTAAGATGATTAAGTAAAGAAGTCAAAATTTTTATATGTATATACATGAAGGCCACTGATAAGCAGCACAAATAGAACTGGTCCTTGGAGAAATCCAAATAAATAGTGTCTATTGGTTATCCTTCATCAAGGCTACAAGTCCAGTCATCATGAATCCCAAGTAGATATATATTGTGCATTCTTATACGAATATCTTAAGTCAGGATTGCCAAAATTGATGCTCATACTCATAGTCGTTTCAAAACTGAAACTGGGAGAGGATACTTTTGTGCATTCACGTGTGTGTGTGTGTGTGTGTGTGTGTGTGTTGCGTGCAAAAGGCAGTATGCTTGGACATTAACTTTGATAGACTGTCAGCATTATTTCCTAATGCTGTTGTGGGCTTATGTATGAATTTATTCTTACTTGTTTCAGATTCATGTTGGAACCTGGAAGCATGGCATCCATTACTTATGAAGTGAGCAAGTTCAACCCCAAGCCCAATTCTGAGCTGCTGTGTGCCATATGTTTGAATGTGCTGCACGAGGCTCGCATGTGTCCCTGCCATCATATTTTTTGCGAATTATGCATCAGGCGATGGCTGGAGAGCAACCCCACCTGTCCTACATGTCGAAGTCCATCCACTTTGCATCTACTGAGAGCGGCACCGCCACTGGTACTGAATGTGTTGAACAGTTTAACTATGGACTGCGACTACAAGGAAGCAGGTTGCGACAAGAGCATTGCCAAGGAGAACTTTCCTTCACACATTGAGAACTGTGATTTCAGGGTAAGAGCTGTTTAAGTGCCTTCTGCTTTTTTATTTTTCTTTATTTTTTTTAAGCAGTAAATGTACAATTTTGTCAATACTTGCATGTATAATATATGCAATATTATGATATATATATATATATATATATATATATATATATATATATATATATATATATTTCTTAAGTGTTTTTCCTGCCTTTTTTGTAGTTATAATTTAGCATTTCTGCTGTGGATAAAGATCATGATAATGATGGTTTATATATTGTATTTAAGTAGACACCATTGATAGATGATTGTTCTCTTTGTTCTTTTTGAATCTGCCCTTTTGTTTAGTTGTGTTTTCCTTTAAAAAAAAAATTTTCTTTGTTTTTGCTGGTTTGTCCTCCACTTCATTAAACAAATAAAAGCAGTTAATCAGCGTTGTTGACAATGACTTGTTTACCACTACTGCCACATTTAAAATCAGACACACCCACAGTGTCAAAGTCTTGTTGTTCTATCTCCATTCAATGTACCCGTCCCATGGCATCATGATATCCACCAGTTGAGACTCATCACTAATACTGGATCTCTGCAGTCACTGGGTGTTTTGCTGACTTTTGGTATGTCTGTCAGTGCACTTACAGTTGCCTGTATATAGCTGACTTGAAAGTAGTGCACGCAAACTGAGAGTAAACAGTAACATTTGCCGGGATCAGTTGGTCAAGTGTGTGTCTCTATATTATTTTGTGTGATGAAAGGTAGACACTCTTCACGCACAGTCCCACAAGTAATGACTAACAAAGATGCAGCTCTATAACATATTATTTTTTTATTTAATCAATATTTGCCAGTTGATTCAACACAAACTGAAGACACAAATACTGGTAATAGTAATTTTAGTAGCTGTATTATATTCATGATCAGTCATTCAGTGTCACGATTTCATGCTCTGTATAAACCCACTCTTGATTTGTGAATGAATTTCTTAAAACTGTAACTGAGAAATTGCTGACAACAAAGAATGTGAGTGGCTCTCAACACACAACCACACATGGGCATGTTCTGACCTTACTGTCGAAATGGAAGACTTTGTCAAGTTGTTTATTATTCTTTTGACTTTTTTCTGTGTCTTTCAGCCTGTGTCTTGTCCTCACCAAGGCTGTTCATTGAAAACCACCGCTTTTGACCTGCAAGCTCACACTGAAGAGTGTCAGTACCGCAGTGTGGAGTGTCCTAAAAAATGCCAGCTGCAGTTTCCTGCCTGTGAGCTTGAGAATCATGACTGCTTTGCATCCCTGCAAATGAAAGTTAAAGGTAAAATGGCAGTAACGTAACTTAATATATGTCCTGTCCCAGTGTCAGAAAGAAATGCCCGTTTGCCTTAATGCTGAAATTGCAGTTACTTTAGAGTGATGAAAAAGGGGAATAAAATGAGAAACTATCTAGTTTACTTGTCGTTGAATGGTAAAATTACAAGAAGACTGTGACAGAGCGAGCTGGACTCTTTAATGTAAACAATTTGAAATACATGACTTTTCTGTGCAATGTTCAATGTTTGTCTTTGAATTTTGTTTCAGATTTGGAAAGGGATCTATATAGACATCAGGCGGTTATGCACTGGATTAGCACAAAATTAAACGCTGCCCATTTGCCTGGTCAGTCCATCAGAGAGCAGCTGGAAATTTTTAATGCACTGACAACAGCTCTTAATCAGTGCTGGCCAGAAATTCAGTCATTTTCATCCCGTCTTTTGTCTGGGAGTGACAGTGCTTCATCTGCTCCTATTTCAAGAAGGCAGTCTTGCTCCTTAGGCACTAGAGGCCATACCACTGAAAATGAGAATGCTAACTCTGCATTAGACGAGTTGGTTGCTGAAGCAGAGCAATGGGTGTCCGAAGCCAATAACAGTCAGAACAGTAGAAGAGTGTTTGGTCCTCGTGATCCAGGCGGGGCTGATGGTCCTACAGTCCATATTGCAAGGGATGCATCTGTGAGAGGTGAAGTGGATGGGGAAGGTGCTGACATAATGAATGTTTACCGGTATGTCTCTTCTGATGAGAGTGAAACATGGGACGGTTCTAGCGATCCTTCCTATACTGGTTTTTTTGTGGAAGGAAATGCTGGTGACCATCTCCATAATGAAGATCACACTGCTGCACACCAATACCAGCCCCTAGACCCTGCTGTCTCCAATAGAAGCAGAACACATTGGAATTCTGATGAAGCCACCAGAGGATATGACACAGGTGCAGATCAACAGGCTCACAACCTTGGACAGCATTTGGAACGGTCGTTAAATCAAGACCGCATGTTGGCATCAGTGCTGGAAGCCCTACAAAGGACTCAAGCTACGCATGACTACTTGACAGGACAGTTATCTGTATCAGCTCCACATTCTCATCAGTATCAGTCTTCTTCATACAGTGGACAGGAGAACACAGACTATTCAAACTGGATTTATGCAAATTTTCAGACAGACTATATATCCCACCATGCAGAACCTCGATCAAGAAGCAGATCGAGAAGCAGGAGCAACAGTCCACCTAACACAGACAATCATGAAAGATACAGCCGATCGAGAAGCTCCAGTTCCAGAGAACAGTACAGTCCATCAAGAAGTCCGTCAGAAAGTTACCGAAGTTGTTCTAGTGAGAACAGTGGGAGACTCAGCAGAAGTCAATCCAGAAGCACTAGTACGATAAGAGGAAGGAGTTCATCCAGAAGCCCAGAGCATGCTCGGGCTGAAAGTAGTCAATCATATGGTTCAAGTAATCACACACATGAGGATTTAACAGATAACAATGATTGGATCAGAAGTGATGATGGTTTGGATAATGGATCTCCTGAACACCACAACTACTGGGCCCCAAACTGGCATAGTGGTGATGAGGGTTCTAATCATGATCATTGGTCAAGTCCTGGGGGTGATTTGGGGGAAGCATTGGATGAATATGAAAGTGTCACCCCTATGCAGTGTCCTTCCCATACTCAGGAACAGAGCAGGCAAGCTAGCACTAGCACATACTGCCCATATGATGAGGACCAATCACAAGATGGAGGCAGTTTCTCAGAAGTCTCTGCAGACAGACACCAGTCAAGACACAGTGTTGATGCTGATTACCAACAAACTCCAGATTACACTCACTCAGACAATTCCAGAGGGTTTCAGGAAAGGGGACTGAGTTCAGACATGTCTGATGTTAATGAGGGAGCCAGACTGCCTAATCATTCACCAGGCGATGTCACAGACCACCAAACTCAGTGGGAAGAGTGTGCATTACCTCATGCCATTCCTTCAGAAACTCCTGCTGGACAGGATTCTACAAGTGATGAAGACAGTCATCTTCAGAGCATCAGAACAGAAAACACTGCTTCTGGCAGCAGAATCAGTGAGAAAAGACTTGGGGATAGTTACTGTGACTACTGGAAGCAAGATGCAGTACGTCCTTTACCAAGGAGTTACAAAGAGGATGAAAACAGTGCCTTGGATAAGAAATCAGAAGTTGACCACAAAAGGTTGTCCAATGATAGGGGAGGAAAAAAGAAATTATGTCCAGAAACTTCACGGAATGTGTGGGAAAGTTCTTCTGATACTACGTCTTTAGACTATGAGATACCTGCAGATGACTCCACCCCAAAACCAGGATCTCAGCTTGACTCTGATGCAGAGTGCAACTCACCAAATTTCAATGCAGAACATTCTGGTGATGGCATTGTAGCTGAAACAGATAATGTGTCTGATAAAGGAAGTGTTTGTGATGATGAAAGTGCACATAGAACTGGAAGCACTGGTAGTATAAGCAGGACAAACCACAATGATGATAGCAGCAGAGACAAGTCTGCAGACAGTGATTCTGAAGAAAATATTGCACACCACGAAACAAAGCAACGAAGGAAAGCGAGTCCCAGTGGAAAAAGGAAAGCTCTTCATAGAAAACCAAGCAAGACACCACCTGATCATTCCAGCAGTGACTCTGACACATCTGAAGACAGTGACTCAAATGTGTGTTTCAAGAGAAGAATGAAGGTAAGGTCTTTGGACAGTTCCTCCAACAGTGAGGTTTCCTCTCGAGAGACTGAAACTTGGATAAACCAGGTTTATGAAGATAAAGATAGCAGGCAAAGCAGCATGCCCTCAACTAGTCATTCACCATCAAAATCTGTGAATTTGAAAAGTGGCAAGGGCACACGTAAGCAGAAAGGGGGATCACACAAACAGAAACTGAAAAGTCCTTCCAGCAAAACTAAGATGAAAAATGAGTCAAGCATGGCACTGAAGGAAGGAAAGGAAGAGAAAAGCAAGTCCGGGAACCATTCACCAGCCAAAAAGGCCCGACATGGCAGTAGTTTGAGTCATAAAGAAAGTGGGTCAGCCATGCCAAACGGCAACAACAAAAAATCCAGAAAAGTAGGGCATGCAGTCAGCCACTTTGATATTCAAGCATCAAACCCCAGTGCGCCAATGAGTTCACGTAGTTCACTGCCCACAAATCATCATGGAAATGAAGCCTGTGTCTGGAAAAGATGGTCAACAGAGTCTCCTAGAAAAAGCACAAGAAGCCATACTTTCAGCAGAGCAGATGTGTTGGAGAGAACAGGTAATGTGACGGAAAACCTTGGTACAACAAACAATGGGACAACAAACAGTAGAGGAGGAAGACATTCTCTAGCCGCTGAGACAGAAGGGAGAAGAGGCAGTGAGCGAAGAGTTGTTGAATCTGACATGACTAGACGAGTTGAAGACAGCAGTGGTCCTCATGCTCAGGGAGTGTCAGCGGGTGGTCAGGGGGGAGAGAATGCACAGGTTTACAACAGTGGACGAAGGACAATGCAGGTTGGGAACATGCGTAACAGGATCGAAACAAGACGGCGTTCATCTGAAGAAAACACCAGAACTGTTTTGATTGCTGATTTACCAGTCCCACCAACAACTCTGCAGTTATTGGACCAGTACAATAATAGTGACGAAAGTGACAGCACTTGGTCCCCGTCATCTTCAAAGACAGAAAGTTCCAGTCCTGTCTAAAAGCACATGTTTTGTTCACCCTTTTAAAAGTTTCTTCCATTTTTATTATCAATAATATTTATTATTATTATTTTTATTTTATTTTAATGTTCAAAACAAATCTGTGAATGTATTTGTGATAATGATTTTGTGTTTTTGTTTTGTGGTTGTAAGTGGTAATCACTTTGTTAAGTACAAGATATGGTATTGTTTCGTTTTCTAATTCTTGATGTGTAAACTTTGTGCACTTACTGTTTTAGCCTATCATTGGTGACTGTGTACACTGTGTCTAATAGGTCTCCTCAACACTGTAACTTCAAAACAGTAAAAGCAACCATACTTTTCACATAATCAGTTGTTGTCTACTATATTGGGGAACTGTGTTGACATTGTAACTGAAGTCTGTGAGAAAAACAATATCTCCCTGATAATCATCGTTGACTGGCAGCTTTGGGAAGTTGCTGGGTTGTGATAGTTGTCACTGAGGTTGAGAACACCACTACATTGCAAGAGGCAGAGCTTCTGATAAGTTACAAAATCACAGGGGTCCAACTCCAAGGTTTCCATTCATGCGTTTGTTGTGTCCACTTTGTTTTGTGTAACGTTTTGTGTAACGGTTATATTCTGCATACCCTCTGTGAATTATATATATCTTTCATTGTTCTCTGCTAAAAGCAGTTTCAGTCATGCATTTTTTTTAATTTTTTTTTTTACACTGATTCCAGGTTGAAATATGTTTTTTCATGTCACCAACATTTATCAAGGTTCTATATTTCTCCCACTTCTTAGTGGGTGCTTTTTGGCTCAATCAGTTGAATGCCAAGTCCGTAGTCCAAATGTAAGTTTGAATCAGTCACCCAACATAAACACTGACATTATTGCTGCCCATCTTAATGTGGTAGCATTCTGGTGCTCTCAGACTGTGTCAGATTGTCTCATAGGTTCCCTCCCCTCTTTCCTGGGATGGTTATTTCTGTGGTCAGCACTTACCTGTTCACAACCTACATGATGTGTTGGCCTGTCGTACTGTAGTTGCGGTCACATTGCCTACATGGTGGGTTAACCCATCATTGGGCTTTACTGAATTTTCCTTCAGCCAGAAATAGAACCATGGTACCATAACTATTGTCAAACCCAGAAAACCTTACCTCTATCTTTGATAAACATGAGCACAGTCTTAATATGGCTAGTGAAGTGAAGTAACTCACACATAGCAATGGAAAGCTGCCTATGCTGTGTTTCACAAAGGTGAAGGCTGTTACATGACCAGATTATACTGGACATGGATTCTTATGTGTTTTAGACAGATTTTAACATTTCGTGGGGTAAAAAATAAAATGTTGAAAGACTTCATGGGCATTGTGGTGTGTGTGGCCAAGTGAGTGGGTATGGGAAAGGGAACATTCAAAAGGCAGTTTGCGATGACAAGAGCATATCAGAGGGAGTGGAGGAGGAAGGGGGCATTAGGGACTTTAATAATAGCACTTTTTTTCTCCTAAAAATGTATGTAGTCTTGATAGTTTTTAGTGTTATTTTCTTTCAGTTACAGTTTGGACACCAGAACTTCATTTGGTGGGTTTTATTTTGTGTTTGCATGCGTGTTAATTATTCATCTGTTTATTTACTTTAATGAAACTGAAGAAGGCATGTCTTGCGTGATCAAGAAAAATGAAATTACCAAGCTGAAATATACTTTATAGTTCAACCAGCTTAAAATCATGATCTGTACAATGCTTGATTTAAAAAAATGCTTTTTGATAGAAAGCTCAGTCAATTTCCTTGCAGAAAAACATGGTTTCATACTTTTGACTAGATTGTAGCTTGTATAATTTGTTGTTGTTGTTAATTTATATACCATTTTCACCGAAAATCCGGATTCTTATGAAGCCCAACATTAAACAATGTTTGCTTCACCAGCATAGAAGATTCTCATGGTCAACATTGTCAAATGGAAAAAAATCTGTAACTGATGGTCATACAAAAGTGTATGTCACTATGTGACTTTTCTTTATGTTGCCGCTTTTGCCCAGGAGGGTGGAAATAATAGGGGGAGGGAAGATGTATAATAATAAGTACGCTGTTGGCGGGATGTCTGCCATTGAAGTTTGTTTGAACTAGTGAAAGACATAGGCAGGATTTGATTGATTGACCGATACTTATTTAGCGCCTATCCTTGGTCAGAAACAAAGCCCTTAGTTGGCCGATACTTATGCAGCACCTGTCCTCAGTCAGAAACAAAGCCCTTAGTTCTTTACAAATATGGAGTCACTTGTACAACAGTCTGCATTCCAGGATAGAGCCAACCGAGAGCTGCCTAAATTAGGTGTTCATCATTCATCCTGCTCCCAGACCACCACTAAAGGTCTTTCAGATGGGGAGAATATTTTGGCAAACATGGGTTTCAATCCTGGACGCTCAGATTCTCACCTTCTAGGCAGATGCCTTACCACTAATCCACCACTCCACTCTGGTTGTTGACGCCTTACTAAAAGAGAGGATCCTACTGGCTGACTGTCAGTTATCACAATGCCAGGATTCCTTTGTCAGACAATTCACAGTTGTTGGCTTGTGTTGAATGTAGATGGAATTGATTCCTAAGTGGGCATCACCAGTGTTTTTCGAGTACGAGTAGAATATTTGGCGCTAGAATTCAAGTATTACATGTACTGAATTATTGTAAGTTAAAAAAAAGTATCACACTTGTGTGATGAATTAGCAGCTTTGTGTGCTTCAAGCATTCTAGCAATAGTAGCATGGCTGCTTCTAAGATCATGGATGTGTATCTTTCCATTTTATTTTGCTGTATTGGTCAGTTGAGCAGTATCTCTTGTGACAGAATACACTGATCATGCAGGATAATTTACTGGTGCTGTCTTGCTTCATTTGAATTCAGCAAACAAAAACAAAAAAAAAAACCTGTGGACTTTTGGTCATGCACCAGCCATTTGCAAGAACATTAAATGAAGTTTTATCACTATCAGTCAAAATTTATATCTATAAAAAAAATATATATATAAAAGTAAAAAAAAGCACTGATCCCCTTGTTAGGCTTTGTATGAATTATATATTTTAGCTTTTTAAGTCTTGCAATTTAGCTAGCATTTGAGTACATGTTAGGATGCTGCTTTTGCCACATAATTTTGCCAGCAGGGGAACACTACCAGCTTGACCTGGCACCAGTTTTGACATTGTCAGTATATGATGTCAATATTGCATTTAGGAATGTTTGTACCAGTGGTATGCCTCTGGTGCTGCAGGTTTCCTTTTGTTGAAAATATTTGTCAGGAAGGTTTTTTTGTGTGTGTTTTGTAATGTTTTTCATTGCTTTTGGTATTTTTCACGGAATCGTGTGGAATATTATTATTGTTTGAGATTTCGAAAAGATCTATCACACTATTTATGTAATTTATGTGTGAGAAGACCAGTGTCTCTGGAAATAATTTTTTTACAGGTATGATTTTTTTTCCAAGTAGAATGACAAATTTCTGGACTTCGTTTTCTTTTCTTTTTACCAAATCACAGCTGAGAATGACACAGAATACCATAGCTTGATTTACTTGCATGCTATTGATGTTTGCATCTGTTTGTATCCTGATCCACCAAATGATGATTTGCTGCCACTTTTGATATGCTGATTTTAGTTTTAAAACTTTGTGCTGCTCTGTAGGTAGAAGAACATGAACATGACTTGTTATGTGTCTGTGAAAGTGTTCAAAGGAAGTTTGGCTTGACTGAGATATGAACAGCCACATTGCCAGTGGGCTCAACATCATTGATTACTGAGAAGTAGGGTAAATTTCAAGTTCAGCATATCTAAAGAATCTTTTGCAGTAGGAAATAAGAACACACAAATCAATTTTTTTTTTTTTTTTTTTTTTACATGTGACAGAACTACTGACAATAATTTAGCAAGAAATAAGAAACCACTCAGTCTTCTAAAGAAAATCAGTTTGGATGACTCGTTTTATTGTTATTAAGATGGGATATTTAGGGTGTGTGTGAAAAAGAAAGAAAATTTCGATGGCATGGGTTTTTCACTGTTCATGGTCTTTTCCTTCCACTCTCACATTGATTTTGTTATTTCTATTTCTGCTAGGTCAGTAAATATTTACTAAAATTTAGAGTGATTAAAACAATGTTGTTTTTCTTAAAGCTACTTCTGTCATGCCATTCCAAGTTATAAACTTCTGTTCTTTATACAGGTGTTTAGATTTTACTGGTTGTGACTCAGAGCTTCAGTCAAAGAAACCTTTAAAAAACGAGAAGTGAAAATGATGGTGCAGAAGCTTCAGATGTTAGATCCTTACATTAGACACGGTCAGTGGTCTTTAACAACCATGCCCCATTAAGTATACTAGTTTAACCTGGTCTCTTTATGAACACAACACTTTTGAAAAGTAACTGGCCCACAGAAAAAAAAGTTTTACACCCAGGGATGTTCACCCCAGAGATTGTTGTCAGTAGCAAACCAGCCATAGGGTTCTGGATGATCTGTCTGTCGTGCGGCCTTGTTTTGACTTGTGAAATTTGATTGGGTTGCCAGTGAGTGAAATTGGACTGTTGATGGTGTGCATGTTTTCATGAGAAAGTGAGAATTTATATGTAAATGGTACTTGAAACTTCAAGAAAATGCATTAATATCATAACGAGAGAGAGAGAGAGAGAGAGAAATTGAAAAAAAGTCAAACTTGGGGGGGGGGGGGGGGGGGGGGGGGGGCAGAGGTGTCAGAAGTGTGAGATTGCAAGATGGAGAATTATTCTTATCTTGAGGCAATACTCATCCCATGGATGAAGGGTAATGTATGTGTTTAAAAAGTCTGGTTCATCTCAATAAATTTGAAATCAACCATCAAAGTTTTTTTGAGTGTTTTTATTCTCTGTTAATTGGTTTTAAATGGAAGGATACAAAACAGTCTGACATGGTTCACCAAAGTCCAGCTGACCACACTGGACCATACAATACAGTTGTAATTAATTCACACAGTATTTAGTTCTGTTTAGACTTAGTAATGTGTGCTTTTCTTTTGCGCAGAGAATAAATTACTGTTCTTTTTTTCACATGTCCCCATAAAATAACATAGTTACATAGTTCTAAGAGTTCATGGACATCAGAACAGTGTAACCCATGTTCATCATTTGCTCACTTCTGACTGTGCCTGAAGTTTTCAATAGACCTGGTGTTGTAAATTATACTGACTTCAGCCTTGCGGTTTGGTTTTGCAACCTTGAAACAAGGTTAAAACAAATGATTTTGTGCTTTGACATCCCACTTCTGTTTTTCTTTTTTTTTCTTCTGTGCAGTGCCTACTTTCACTCATTCTTTGAATTTCAGTTTTGAGATATTTAAACAATTCCCCCTCCCTCCCCCCCGCCCCCTCCCCCAAACCATCAATAGCCAATCTGTCAGACGCCTGTGAAATCTTAGTCCACAGACTATCATGGGTAGGAGTATTTCTGTATTATACAGGTTTCTGTGTTTTTTGTTGGTTTTTTTTATTTTTATTTTTTTTACTTCTCTTTATTTTGCTTTGTTTCAGACATGCATTTGGTTGACTTTTGGACCCAACTGCAGACTTTCTAGTGTACAAAAATCACTCCCACCTATTAACTATCCCAAGCTGTCATTCTGAAGAATTCTTGAAAGCAGTTTCATCCATGATGAGACTTCTTGGCAATTTATCAGGATACTGAATTCAGTCCCCCACTCTACTTACTTTCTCTTTCTTTTTAACGCATATATGTTTAAACTGTTCTTGAAGTTTTGAAGGTTGGAATGACACAGACAATTCTGAAACCGTCATTAGTCGAAAGCTACACGAAAACTGGTCCAGTAGTTTCCAGGAATCGCCATGCCATGTGCGTAGTTGTAAGAAGACAGTCACAAGCAGATGCCCAATGTCAACTCCTTTTGATGTCTCCCCCTTCCCCCCAGTTGTGATTGTTGTTCACCACTTCCAATGCCTTCCATTTATGTTTTCTGTTGTAAGTTTTTAGTGTTGACGCTTGTGTTGTTTATACACCTGTATGCTCAAATTTAACTTAAGTTTCCCATTCATTGAGAGACAATCAAAGGTCTTTATGATCATGAATGCTACAATTCTAATGCACATACATTTCAAATGACCACAAATGCATGGAAACATTTCAGCATTTGGTAAAAACACTTTATTAGAAACAAAAACAAAAATCAAACCCCTGTGTATGTGAAATAAAAATCATAGAAACATCATCTTTCTTCAACCTCACACACACAAGCACACATTGTTTGATTTTCCCTGATTACTGAGGCATTTGAAGGGAACAAAAAAAGAAAAAAAAAGAAGACGACATTTTCACATTTATATTGTTAAATGTTTTCCCCAAAGATATCTTTTTGTCTCTCCAAAAATGGACATACAATTTTGGTAGAGAAACTTGTATCAATGTAACTGACATAGATGCAATGAACTTCAAATCAAAGTTTTACAAATTTTCAGCAAATGTAATTTTTAATTCCAATCTTGACTCTGAAATGGATGTGTGTGTGGTGTCCCTCTCACAGGTCATCCTCGTTTTTGTTTTTCAATATCCTGTTCTCCATTCTTATTTTTCTTTTTTTCCCTTTCTTTGATGCATGTCTTTTTTATTTTTTATTTTTTTTTATACTTGTATCAATTTTGTCCAACCCCCCCCCCCCCCCCCCATTTCCCTTACCTTCCAACTTGCTTATTTTATTTGATATGAATGTGGCTTCTGGACAGGAAGGGGACACAACCCCAATTTTGAGATCAGTTTCATTGCATCCCCCCATTTGTCAGCAAATCCACTGGCAATGTCCTGTTTTACTACCCCCCCCCCCCGCCCCCCCACCCCATGCAACCTCTCTGTGTGTGTGTGTGCGCTATATGGCTATTACATACTTCTAATTCTTTCTCCAGTGAATATGCTCATGACTGCTATTCAAAGTATTCTTTCTCCCAGTGAATATGCTCGTGATTGCTATTCACAGTATGTTTAAAACTATCAAGATGACAGTATATTGTATGACTATCATGATAGACTCTTTTTACAAACATTGAACTGTCAAAAAGTAGCACCCAAAATGGTGGTGGGATCAACATAATTCAGTATGCTAACAGAAACAATTATTAGAACCACTCCATTATCAGAACTATATAAAATTTACTAACCTTTGTCTCAGCATCTGATGAGATATCCACTGATTTGAGAGGGTTATAAAAAAAAAAAAAAAAAAAAAAAAAAAAAAGATAAAAATTAATGATCATGGAGAGTGTTCAATAAACAGAGAACTGACTTCAAAACCTGGTACTGTTCTAAGAAAGTGGTCTCTGCTCAAATCATGTGCCTTCTTTTCCTGCTGAGATCTGAGACTCCTGGTCCCACAGATGCTTGCAATGATATTAGTGTATGACTGATGTGATCGCCACATCAAAGACTGGATACTGTTTTCTCGCCTTCACCACAAAGTGAAACAAGCGATGTGGCATGGAGCATTCTTACCCTGAAGATCCAAAGCTCAGGAATAAAAGTTGTGGCGGCCAGAGGCAATGGGTCACCTTTTGCTCTCACCTTTTTCATAATTTTTCGAGTCAGTTGTTCCATCAACAGGTCATGTGTATCCCTACAGTCCAGACTTCAGACAAGCGCTACATAGTGTGAGTGAGCAAGTGTTTTGACATGTGAAACATCTCAATAACAAATGTGAACATTTAGTGGGACACTTGCAGTCTGGAAGCAACACAATTTACACTGCATGTATCAAGCAGACAACAGTTTTAAATAACTCCAGCAGACTTGCCTCTTCCTTTTTCTTGAAGAAACATAGTTTACACTGCACGTATCAAACAGACAACAGTTTTAAATAACTCCAGCAAACCTGGCTCAAGGAAGAGCACCCTTGATCACTGTTTCATGACTGTTATAATTAATTACTGAATTTTTGAAAACAATGAGATGTGAGTTTGACTTGGGAATTGAGCTTGTCTGTGTCTCCCTTTATTTGTGCTATTACTTGTCACTTGATTATATAGTGTGCCTTGGGAGGCAGGATTAGCAGGAACATAGAGCATCATGTTGCATTACTATCTTAACTCCCCCACTCCCACTCAACCATAGTCTCTGTACCAAAGTGAAGTTTGAACAAAAATGTCCACATAAAAAAAACACACCTGAAATCTTGATGGCATTGACTCCTCCATAGAATACTTATCCTCTCTTTTTCCGTAACTATGCATTTGTATTCCTCCATGCACTATTTATACACCATCTCATGTTCTTCCAAATGCTGTTGCTAACAAAATTGAAGTGATTCAATGTTGTATAATTTTTACTTTTGAATCTTACTGATTCTTTTTCAAGTTCTTTCCATATTTTTCTTTCATTAACAAATGAAATAAAATCAATGACAAATATTTTAAGTGTACAAAAAGAGGTGACAGATTATCTCTTTATTTTACCAATCAATCGACAATAAGCAGATCCAATAATAAAATCATTTATTACCAAATGGTCAAAACGGTAATTACCTGTGACAATTTACAGGGAAAAAAACGCTAACAAAAAAATGGTGGAATCTCTCTCTCACACAGCAAAGACAAAACAGAATCAGCTACAAAAATTAACAAGACAGACAAATGATACACATAGAGAAACAAGCCAAGTGCCCTGCCTTATGTATGTGTAAGCACAAACACCACACATTACAAAATAATGTTATCCCCTGCCCATAATTAAGCTGCCCAGGTGCGAACACTACTACAGCACTCTTACTTGTACCACATACAAACACACCTAAGCATGTGTAGTCCCAGAGAAACATCTCAAAGCTGCTGTCATGTCACCATCTAACTCCCCATCCCTTTTTTATTTTAGGTCAATATGAGGATGTCCAGAGATGTCTGTTTCAATTTCAAAAGACTTCCAACAACTATTAAAGCATCTGCGTGACAGTAACTGCTTAGCCTCACGAACACAACTGAGCAGAATTCCTGTAATGGAAATCTTAACAACCACCCCATGAACCTGACAACACAACATTCTGAAATGTACTGGCCCCCAGCATGGAAGTGGGAGGAGAAATCAAACCATGGACAATTTTGAGGATATAAAACGAACTTACACAGAATCTAACCTACTTCTGACAGTCAAAGGACATGAGGACGATGGTGAAAAACTCAATAGAGATCAACTTCAGACTGGTAATGATTCACAGGGTTGTGTACTCAGAACTGTCAAGATAAAGCCAGGTGTCAGTAAGACATTAAAGACCATCAGTGCTGTTGAAGCCCCCTGATACACATCAACGAAGTGCATGCCTCAACATGGCGCCGGTCTTTTCTAAATAGGACCAGAGAGATATCAGCAAATTAATCCCTTGTCTGCCTCTTCCATTAAATTCACAGAGCTCTCGGAACATTCTGTGATGCCTATAGGTTAGATAAATAGAGATCTCTCAATCAATATTTGTGCCCATCTCAGAATGGGGAGAACCACTGACTGATGTTGAAAGGCTCAGGAAAAATTCATAAAAGGGATTTGCTTCCCTTTTCCATCTTGCAAAGTCTCTAACAAAATTTTTTCCCTATGAATTCAAACTGGTCATCTTCAAACTAGTCAAACTTTGAACTTGCAATCCTGTATGCGCTTGAGGCATTAATAAATGATGCAGACAGTCATGAAGAATCTTCAAACTAGTCAAACTTTGAACTTGCAATCCTGTATGCGCTTGAGGCATTAATAAATGATGCAGACAGTCATGAAGAATCTTCAAACTAGTCAAACTTTGAACTTGCAATCCTGTATGCGCTTGAGGCATTAATAAATGATGCAGACAGTCATGAAGAATCTTCAAACTAGTCAAACTTTGAACTTGCAATCCTGTATGCGCTTGAGGCATTAATAAATGATGCAGACAGTCATGAAGAAGACACCAAGGTTTATTTCTCTTTTTCTGTTTGCTGAGTGCTTGTGAGCTTGCGGAAATATTCACAAAATTTTAATGTTCAATAATTCCAATAAATACTTAACAGATCATTACGGTGAATCCTTTTCTTTCTGTGTGAAAGTATAACTTATGCATCAGTCTTTGTATTTACATGCATAAATTCCAACAAATACTGAACAGAGAAGCTACAGCAGCTTTTGTGTTTATAGTACTCCCATACAGCTTTTTTCACTGACATATGAAACACAGCTGGCCTCAAAGTGACGGCAGTCAAGGGTTTAAGTCAGCACTGCCTAAAGCTACATAATCCCGCTCAGACATATATGGACTGACATGAACAAGCACTGCCTAAAGCTAGATAATCCCGTTCAGACATATTTGGACTGAAATGAACGCACAACCTCTAAGTACCCCACCTTGATGTACAGATGTATATAATTTCGCTTTTCTGAAGAATTGCACTGCACTACACAAATGTAATCTAATCTTGCATACTGACCACAAGTGGCACAGTTTATGCAACTAAATAGACTCACATTTAAATAATGTTACCCCCACTGCATAAAATTTACAACCCTTCCTCTCTCCCCTTCTAACATGAATATCCCCAACCCCCCTTAAAATTTCCATCTCTCATGATCCCCTCTCTATTTATATGAAAATCAGCAAGCATGATGTTCACACAGAAATACCGCAAATATATCCAAATAGTGACGAAATCTTCCAAGAAAACCGGAGGGCTTGTTGGGTCATTCCAGTGGCCTTGACAAAAAACCATCTCCTGTTAACAAAGAAACAGAACACACCAACAACATTAGTGATGGGGGAAAGGGCTATGGAAAAGGTCTCCATTCATGATAGAATAATCATACAGTTCAAAAAGAAGAAAAAAAAAAAGTTTGATGAAATCATCTCAAAGCAGATTGATGCATAGCAACATGAAATCTGAAGGTAAACAAGTAAAATTTTATTCCCATGTGATTATGGAACAAACAAAACATTTCTTGCCGCCCCATTGGCATTCAACAGAATATAGTGGCAACAATTTGATCAAATAACTTTACACAGTTAGTCACAACAAAATGACCAGTGACCAAATACCTGCCAGTGTTTACCAAGCAAGACTTCCAGCTGCTATGCATTTAGCATTCTAACAAGCCAGCCTCTGAATTTTTTTTCACTTAACATTGCAAGGGGAGGAGAGAAGGGTAGAAGGAGATGTACACTAAGGCAAGTCCCACTTGAACAGCCTTCCTGGGAATGAACAGTTGCATTCATCATCTCCCAACATCCCTCCTGTTTCTGGATTTTAAATCATCCCCCCCCCCCTCCATTTCTAGTGTTGCTGTTAACAAAACCCCAACAAAAAAACAAACAGGTGGCTAGTTGCACTGTTTTCATGCTCACCACTCCATTGTTTAATATGGTCTGCTTGAAGTGTGAATCTTCAAGTTACTCGTGTCACTGAAACTTTTAAATCCACAAAAAGCACAAAGCAATCTGCCACTTGGCTGGCTTACAATTTATGAAAATCAATGCTGGTACAATAAGTGACTTTTTCATCAAAAGAATGGAATACATGAACTTAAAAAAAGTGAAAATCGTTCTGCATTAAAAAACTTCACGGCTGACTTGAGCTTGTAGCTGGGAAGGAGTCTGGGGGTGGGAGGGTTAAGGAACAGAAAGAAAAATGAAGTACCTTCAGACAGTGAATTCAGGCAGCAAGTCACAGGCTGACTTGTTAGAAACTGAATTTGAAATGAGTAACATCTGACTTTTCATTCATCCATGCTCATTAATAAAGTTGTGACCCACCTCACAAAGACCAGCAAATACTGATCAGTGATCGTATCGCGCTTTCTTTGAAAACATCCGCAGAAGGCATTGGTAAACTTGGTTGAACATATCACCATGTGTGATGTTAAACAGAGCTAAGAGATTGATAAAACATTGAGAAAACCACAAACAAATTGTACTTCACATCAAAGAAAATCATAAATGTCCTTCAGTGATCTTTGCCGTAACATTATGAACATCTGGAAAAGATTTCAGTAATTAAGAGGTTTGCATGCATTGTTTCTATCAGTAATTAAGAGGTTAGGGAGCATTGTTTCTATCTGTAATCAAAAGAACTTTAACTCATGAAGGCTTCACAAAACATTCATTATCTGGGAGAAAAATCACCAGTGACAACATGTTCTGTGTGGTTTCACACAAAGGGAGACAATGGCTGATGGACAGAAATCAGTGAAACTCCCAAGAATTAATTTCCTCTTCCCCTTACAATAGATCTAATTACTATTCACACTACCCGTATATGTGAGCATCAGTTCTATCAAGTAATCACAGCTTTAGAGAAAACGCCAATTTTCAAACAAGACCAACACTGATAAATCATTCACTTTGAATCCAACTTGACCTTTGAAGAAACATTCAAATTTTGTTTTGTTTTTATCTTGTAGAGACAGGAAGTTTTCTTTATTTTTTTCTCTCTTATCTGAGGTGAAAGTGACCATGTGTCAAAAATCTGGATAATGATTTTATCTGTGCTCCCAAAATAGGCAGTGGTTCAAGAAAAACCAACATCCAAAAAATGAGGGGTTTGACCAAACTCCTGCGAACTGGGATGGGTACCTGTTTGTTTTTCTTCAAATAATTACTTTTACGTGCTGTTCTCCTACTTCCAACTTCATCGTATCAATTCAATCTGGATTCCAAAATGAAACTATTTATGATTAATAACTCTGCATGTGTGTGCACAAACACATCTGCTGAAACATTTGAACAGTAAATGGCAGACAGCATCAACCTTATCAAGAAATGAAGTTGTATTTAACATCAATACCCTATATCATTACAATGTCAGTTCAGTATTTAAAAAAAAAAAAAAAAAATCAACATATGCATGAGAAAAAGTAAATACAGAGCCAGGCAAAAAAAAGTTAATCAAGTGAACTTGTTCATGTGCATCACAGAAATGAGACAACAGACCTGGAGACAAAGCGGAAGAAGGTGGGTATACAGAGGGAAAGGAGAATGCTAGCTTTACTTCTTTCACAATCAACACACAAAATTTCAATGGAACATAATGATTTTAAAACCACCAACAAGCCACGGACCATCACCATCCCCCCTTCCCCTTAGTCGCCAGAACGTGAAACTGAAAAGCAACATGGGCACACCCCTCCACACTCGCAATATCTCTCACACAAACACACACACAAACTACAAGCAGAGACAGTTGTGGTGGGACTAAATACCTTCCAAAAACATTAAGTCATATGCCCAGTGGCTGCTTCTGCCTCTCTCCTCTTTCTGGTGGAGCAGCGTCTCAAATGCCCAGTGGCGTCGTTGACATTATTTACACCCAGTCTGCCTTGGTGATACATGTGTGTTTTAGAGGTGAACATAAATGGCATTTCCATGATGAATGAAAAGAACCACAATCCTGCAGTTAATGTTGAGTGAGACAAAGTTATAAGCTTTCTATAGCACTGCTGCAAATTATCTATCATCCCCCTGAACAGTACAGTCAGCTTCATAAAATTGCACTGATAACCTCTGATCTAACGATGATGAGGTACTCTCTCTCCCTGTGAACATCAAGGAAATGTTTAAGAGCTACTGATAACCAATAAATTATAACTACTGTCATATAAATAATCATTTCTCATAAGATTTAAAGGTATAATTTATTTAGACAGAAAAAAGGATGATGACTCTTGACCAACAAAAGAAACGGGTAAACTATTTTCTGTAGTCTGTTCCACTCATTCTCACAAACTGTCAAAACTCTTGCCTCCCTTGTTTTGTTGGCAAACAAATTATGCAATGAAGATGGTACCAAAAAATGAAATGGCTAGATCTGGAAGAAACTGAAGTCTCACAAAAGAGAAAAAAATTCAAAAAATCTGAAGGGTGCTCGGTTCACCCTCAAAGAAAAAATGCAAGGCAAAATAATGTAACACAGACATCAAACTGTTAAAATTTCTTTTAAAAAGCAAAACAGGCTCTTAAAACAAAATATAAAAAACCAAACCAAATACTCTTTTCCATTTCTGCCATTGGCGTATCACGTCTATGATGTTACAAACCCCAAGAAAAATGTTTCCACTGTTTTATGTTTGGCAGAGTTGGGAAACATAATCCTTGTTCCTGATATAGTTGACACACACAAATGAAAAAGGATGTTTCAAGATGCTTCCAAATCAAGCCATTTCCTTTCAAAGTGTATTTACAGCTTCATTCCTTGCTACACACAGCTGGTGTGAACTAGTGGAAGATAACTGCTCTTTCTTTTTTTTTTTTTTGGGGGGGGGGGGGGGATAACTGTTAACAAAAAAACAAACAAACAAAAAAAATCTTGGAAGAAACTGCTTTTCTTGACCTACATACCACCCCCATCCCTGAATCTAGGTTTTTCATGTGTATTTTGATGGGTCATCAACATCTACTGTAAACACTCACACTCCGCAAACCTGCAATTATTTTCCTGTGTGTGGTTTTAACTTCAAAACTGTTACTGATTTCAGAAAGTTTTATCTAACAGCTATTCCATTTAAAAAAGAGTGTTATACTGATTTTGCACTATCAGTATCCAAGTTCTGAGCCCCATCGTTTCAGGGATTAAAAACACACACACACAAACACACAAAAAAAACCCTATTTTTGTGAAAGTTAAATTTTTCACTAATACATATGTGCAAAAGGGTAAGGCATGGGATCATGTATATGCACACTACAAAACAACAACAAAAACCAAGACGAAACAAAACAAAAACCCCAAAAGACTGACATTGCTTTTATTTTATTCTTAAAACTCATCAACAGAAAATCTCAAGAACGTTTCACTGTAGAAAATAACCCTAGTTGTTTCTGTTAAAAAGTCATTAAAAAAAAAATCATCCAAATGATTTCATTAAATTTCGTACCTGCCAAACAGTCCTGTAGAATGATTAAAAACAACAACTGATATTTGATTAGGTGAGAGGACAGTTAAAAAAACCCCCTGTAAACACACCCGAAGAATGTCAGCTACTTTCGATTTCTCCACACAGCAGAATAGTAGTTTGGACAGGACAGGAATCTACACCCCTGCCAGAGTCTGCACCAGTGGGTCACGGTAAAATTTGTATAATTAAACCGAAATTTGTTCAGGAGAGACGACAGTTAAAAAAAAAAGTGTAAACAACACTTAGGAATGCTCTGCTACTGTTTTGGGCCTCCACAAAGGTATTATGGATATCATTTTGTCTCTGCTTTGCCACCCCTAGTTCCTTCACTTCTTGAAGGTCGGCAAGGAAATTTCAACAGTGAATTGGCTCAATTTGTTCCTACTCTTGTTAATACTGAGCAGTTGAAAACTGGAATGTTTGGTGGGCTCTAATTTTAACGTCAGGTAAATGAGAATAAAAAAGAAATGCATATGCTTTTCAAAATGAGATGTAGTTTCCTGATCTTGTGTATGCTAATACAGAGCGTCCAGTATCAACAGCAAGTAAGGATGATGACAGTATTTCAACTTTAACTATATTCTTCATTTCCTCTACACATTTGTGTGCAAACACAAAGCCCAACTACATCCACAAACGAACATTTACAGTTTCAAAACAACAAGAGCCAAACACCAAAACCAATATTCCCGCCACTACTTTCTATCTTTCCCATCACCACTGCAGCACCAAATTTTTCTGTCTATGTCCTACCCCGCTACACTCTGTCCCTCACTGTTTAAGTTCTTTCCCTAATTTTGTTTCATGTTCCCCAAGCCCCCGTGCTCTCTACTGAACTCCCTGTTCAAAGGACATGGTACCTCCAACATGGACGATCCTCTTTAAATCCTACGATGGCTATGAGCATCAACGGACAGGGCTTGATGCTGACACCTCTCCACAGTCCTGCAACATGCGAAAGGTGATGGCATCTGGAAAAAAAACACATAAGGACTCACCTCCTTGGCCTGCAAATAAAGCATGACTGTCACATGGGGGAAACAAAATGAGAACAGGGAACGGAATCACTTACCTTCTCGAGGCCCGGGATGGTACCTCAATCTTTTTTAGTGTCACCTTCTGAATGCATCCCTTCTTCATCAGGGCTGTGACCACGACTCCAGCCCTCGTGGTCTCCATTGCTGCCAAGTCGCCTGTCACCTCCTTGATCTTTGCTCCTGGAGTGAGAGCTCCGCTCCCTGTCCCTCTCTACAACATAAATTTCTTTTTCTTCCCCCTCAAACGTTTCACTTCAAAATCGGTCAAGGTGGAACTCGCACTAAAATCTAACTTGAAAGTAGCACACATAAATAGGTTAAGGCCTATCTACTGCTAAAAAAGACAAATAATGCAAACCTTAACCTACAAGAAAACAAATCTGTGAACAGATATCTGTCTGAAAAAGTCAATGACCACCAGGCCACAGGCTACTTTACACTAAAGAGTTCATCGCCACAGGCGGCTTTAGGCAACATCAAGGGGTCATGTTAAAAGACTGTTTTTCACACTGTAACAAAGCTGGACAGCTACAGTCAACTTTCCTGTGCACAGGATACTGACTAACCTTCCTTCCTTGACTGAGATTGTAGTGAACAAGTCCGCTGCGTTGTTCTGAAATGTACTGAATTTTGTGACTGAGAGAATCAAGACCAAAATATTTAGCGTTGGGGAGTGTTTTTCTCACAGAAACTTGAGAAGAGTTAAACTTGCAAGAGTTAAATTTCTTCATCTGCATTCCTGGAATGCAACTCCCACTTTTACTCACATGTACAAGTGGGACTTTTTCACGCATGACTGTTATCATCCAGCCATACTGGCACCATTTTCCTTTTTTTAAGTGTGCATGCTGGGTATGTTCTTCTGTGACCCAATGACCACTGAAAGGGATTACAGATCTTTAACAAGCACATCAGATTTGCATGCACGAAGGGGGTTCAGGCTCCAGGCCTGCCAGATTGTTGTCCTGGAAGACTGGGAAAATCTCCGCCTAATCATTAGGTGCTGTGACCTGGATTTAAATCCAGGATCCTCAAATTTAAAGTCAAAGCTTTATCCACTTGAATGCTGTACCCATGAGATCTTATCTTCCCCCTTTCTGTTGTACTGTGATGCATACTTGGGTCAACCTATGAAAAATTTGTCCCATTCATGTCATTTTCAACCAATGTGTGATGTCAACCCTACGACTGAAGATACACTCTTACATTCATCTATATATAAATCAGTGAAAAAACCCCATACTGTATTCCCTGTCTCTGCGGCTGGAACTGCCTTCCTTGTCCCTGCTGCGGCTTCGGCGAGAGCTCTTGCTATTCTTACGTTCATGACTTCTAGAACGGGAGTGCCTTCTCCTGAAAGAATAAAAAAAGCATCATGTTCACTACAGTTAATTGAGATAATAAAGTTATCCTGATTCTGAATCTACTACCACTTAGATGTACTGCAAGCTGATTATGAGCAAGAAGCAAGACCGATAAGCACTACACATCATAAAACAGCTGTCACGTGCTGCATACTCACCCCCACCACCCTTTGGAAAATCAAAGCATTAATGAATTCCTACCACCACCCCACCAACCCAAGTAAGATTTTAGGGTTAAATGTTAAAGAAGGCCGATTCTTTTTTGTACTTCTTCCTCTTCTTCATGGAAAACAAAGACATCAGGGTTTGGATTTATTATTAAGATAAGATAAGAATAACTTTATTATCTCCAACTGGAGAAATTTGGTCAGGTGCATTATCACAACATAGACAAGTAAACAACATGGGGACCATAACTGTAAAAGCCAACAACAGCCCCTACAAATATTACGAAGATACAAATGTAAAAAATATCACATACATCATTTCATACATACATCCACACACTGCAACTAGTATTCTTAATGTAAAAACAGAAAGAATTAAGAAACATTATTTGAATATAATTATAAACATAGCCTACTATACGGCACATTGATTATAATAGACAGATAAGATAAGAATAAAGATGAATTGCGGAAAACCACAACCAGATAATCAGCACACACCCGCACCCCCTCCCCAATCCCCACCCCCCAACACACGCGCGGATAACTTGATTAAACAAGAGTAATAAACATATGTTCTCAAATAAAAGCATTTCGCATATTCGGTTTTAAAAACATTGCAATTAATTATTACATCGTAATTTTAAACAGAAATATATTTAGAATATGGACGTTAGCATTAGACATATTCCATTGTACATTCATCCTGCATATTGCACATTATTCTTCCTACATATTGCACATTCATTATAACCTATTGTCACGTTTTAAGCTCAGTAAACACACACACACACACACACCACAACTAGAACAAGGTACAGCCTATCATGCACGGACTTTCACACGTCTCACATGAGAGTGCGCGTGTGCACACACACACACACACACACAGAGTTCTCAAGAATTTAAAAGGTGGATTGAACGTGGAATAAAAGTCTTCAGAGCTCTGGATTTCAACTTAAAAGTTCTGTAGCGTCGTCCTGATGGCAATAGCTCATAATACTTTGCTCAAATATGGGTGGCGTCAGTTGCTATCTGCCTGCTTTTTTTAACCACTCGACTTTCATACAGCTCTTGCATACTAGCTTGTTTCACTCCCACAATTTTACTGCATACACTCACGACATCATTCAAAACACGCGGACTCCTCACTCCCAAACTTCCATACCAGCACATAAATGAAACTGTGAGCATGGACTCGATACAACATCGATAATAACTTTGAAGAATATTTGAATTTATACCAACATTTCTAAGCTTCTGTAAACAAAAAATTCTAGATTGACATTTCTAGTGCATCTATTCTCTCTCTTTATTTATCCATATACATGTGAATGTTGTGCAAACATGAATATGTATTCACTGAGTTTATCCTAAATATTACCCAGCATAATGTGCCATGAAGACAAAGTTCTTATACTTTTTCTCATCTTTATTTGCATCTATCTGACTATCAAAATTATTTTCCTTAATATGAATGAAGCTTTGCAGAGAAAGGTAACAGTTTGCTTTCTCTCTGTTTATAGCTGCCCCTCTGTCTGTCATGCTCTTTTGTCTTCTTTTCCCCTCAATTATTTCCATGTCTTCTTCATATGTATGTGAATGTGTTTGCTTTCCGCCATTTTTAATTCTCCCAATTTTATTTCAACTTCACATATGCCACGAATACGACCAATGGCTGTAGTGGGTAGGGCGGAGCGGGGCATGTTCAATGAAGGAAATAATCTATAAAGCATTGGAACACAGTCCCTCGAAAGACAGTTCCTAAAAGATGGCAGTGGAATATCCCCATTCATGCAATCATAACCTGCCTGTAACGCTGGGAAGGAGCGATAGTGGTGGTGGTGTGGAGACTCTACATTTTGACCATCAGTGCATTTAACTTCTTGTTTAATAAAATCTGACTTGAGTGATCCAATTGTAAAAAAAACAACAACAAGCAAACCGTGATGCAAAGTGCTAAAATGCATCAAAAAAACTCCACCCTCCCATCACAACCACCCAGTGTTCTTATACTAGTACCCCAATCAGTTTCCCTGAAAACAAGAGAGCGCAAGCACAACTCTGCACTCAGCTCTTTCAAAAATACAAAAAGCAAAACAAAAAAAACCCACAACCACCTATCTCACCTCTTTTTCCACAATAGCTCTTCTCTCCCCTTCCTCTTTCGGTCTATAGTTTCTACTGCCTTCTACCTACAGACATTGATAAGTACTGTCTTTCTTCCCTTTTATTCATGCATGCGAGTGATTGTCCGGTGTGCAGCGCTACATAATGTATACATTTATCATCATTATGATAATGGCTTCTTCTCTGACCTGTCTCTGCTCCGACGCCGCTCACGGCTGCCGCTTCTTCGTCGGTCCTTGCTACGTGAACGGCGGCCATGGCTGCGAGAGCGACTCCTGCGTCTTCGGTCCCGGTCACGACCCTTCTCCCGCTCTCGCCTTTCACGGTCTTCCCTTTCCTTCTCTCTCCGGCGACGATCCTCTCGCTCCCTCTCTACAGCGCGGTCTCTCTCTTCCCTCTCCATCTGTCTTTTTTGTTCTTTCTCTTCCAGCACTGCTTTCTTTTTCATCTGGACAAATAGAAACTTTTGAGGGAAGGTGATAAAGTGAGTGTATGTACAGGACAGGCATTAAGACAGGAAAAGATATAGAAATCCTATCTAAAAAACAAAAACACCTTAAGTTTCCATGGCCTGGGATAAACAGGAGCTTTTGCATCTTACAAGGGGAGGAACTGAAGAATAAGGAGACAGTAAAGTTGTTCACCTGATTTATCATTTAGCAATGATAAAATGCAAGAAATGACAAGTCCATTAGCAATCCCTTTTCTGCTGAAAAATCCACTTTCTTATATCTTCTCAATTCAGCACACATTTACCTCACCTTTTATCTTCCCAATTCATCACACAATTCCCTCACCTTTATCTTCTCAATCTCCGCCCTGACCTGGGCATACCCAGCATGCTGTTTGCCCATGAGGTGTTCATCCTGTCTCTGAGGGGCATCCCCCACGATGAGGAAAGCCCCACACACCTCGCATACTTCCATCTGCTTCACCTGGGGTCCTTCATCAGTGGAAGCTTGCTGGAAGGAAGACACAGAAAGCTGAATTATTTTACTGCTGTCAGATATTTTGTTCTAAAATGCAATACATGACCCACAGTCTTTAAACACCTCTGCTAATTAACCCCACATCTGCCTTATCTCAATTCATTACCTTTGTTCACATTAGAAATATGTAAGCCTGCACTGGAATATAAACGTTACAAACAAGGTTCTATAAAGAAAACTATGATAGGAAAAAAAATCAAAAACCCACTTCATTAAAAGACCAGTGGTTCTACATCCAGTATGTACATATGTAAGACAAGGATGAAATAAAAATCTGATAAAAAATAAATAATTTTTTTTTTTTAAACTTGACATGCTGCAAATTCAGGCTTTTGCTTCTGCTCACAGATGTATATATCCTGTAACATTTCATGTTAAAAACATTCCTGACATTTATATAACTATGTTTACATTTGTTCACCAATGAAAAGAAAGATTTTGCCTTAACCAATCACTTGCCTTTGGATGTGAGACTTACACCCTTTTATTGTACTCCTACAGGTTTTAACTTCCATGTCCCAATTTCATCAGCAATTCACGGTTGATATCTAAAGGAAACAACCTGCTTTATTTATCCCTGTATTGTATATTATTTGAAGATTGTTTACATCCCTTGGACTTGTATGGTCTGTTCTGTATGACTTATAAGCAGAGGGAAATTCCAAAGACATGGTTGGTCAGAATATTATTGTCCAGCAAAGAACAATCTTGTCTTATTTTTCTAAGGTTTACAGCCTTAAAGGTGGCTCAACAAATACTGAGAGATATGGACAACATGGAAGAAAACCTGTGTGGTGGTGATGGTGATGGTTCAGAAACATATTTGATAAAAACAGTCACAACCCACTTCATGACAGTGAGTGAAAGTAACAGTGATGTAAACTTTATGCCAAAAACTGGTCAGTCGATGTCTGTACCATGCCAGGAGTAAACCAACAGTGAACATGAACCAGTTGCCAGTACAAACACTGTCACTCTACAAGTGTAGCTTGAAAGGGAAGGGGGGTGAAGAGAGGGGCGGTCAAGTAAAGCTTGCCACCAGCAGGTGGAGGGAGGGAAGGGCAGTATCTGTTGACTGGGTGCCAACACACAGCTGGGCGGCTGAGTTTCTTTTTCTTCAAGCTCTAGTGTAATACTGGGCCACAGGCACCAAATGAAAACAAATTTGACTGGAAATCCTGGAACTAATTGTGATAGACAATTTTTAACCACTTAATTTCATGGAAATTCTCTTTGACTCAAATCTAAAACAACAGTAACAGTTATACAATGGAATTATAATAAATTTATCATCCACTTTAAGTAAAATGTATGAACAATAATCATGCAAATTTTCAAGGATATATCTTTGCATTTCAGGAAGTAGTGCATGTTTTGTTTTTTTTCCACTTAAGTGGAAAACCCATGTTTTTCCTAGGCGCATAGGAATGACAAAATTGTCAAAATAAACGTTCGGCAGGCAAGGGGTAAAGAAAAAGGAGAAAACAAAACAAACAGAAAAAAGAAAACAAAACAAACAGAAAAAATACTACAACTTACATTCTGAATTTGCATTCTTTCTTCTTTGAGCTGATCACAGAGCTTCATGACTCCCTGAGCTTCCTCCACTTTTCCCTCACCGCCAAGCTCTTCAGCCTGAAATATTGAGTCACAAGGTAATAATAACAATAATTAACACATTCAGTACATTTTCTCAAACAGAGCTCAAAGCGCTTTACATACATATAAAAAAAACCCCAAAAACAACTACTAATAAGTACCAAAAATGAGGAAATAATAAAAACAACTAAAATAAATCAATTTACACTGTCTTGAAACAGGCATCATGGCACCTGCTCCAACCCGCTTGCTCAAATACACATGCCCACACACACAGCAAGAATAGGACAGCTTTAAAATAGTGGTGGGCAAAGGTATCCCTACTGCATAAATAGATGGGTCTTCAGAGAAGACTTGGAAGTGGAGTGTCTAATGTCAAGTGGATGGCAATTTAATTTCCAGTTGGTTGGACCCTGAAATGAAAGATTCCATTCATCAAAGATCAAGATGAGGAAACTCCACTCTGATCATGTCATACGTTTGACAAAAATGGTAATAAAATACTGATCCATTGCATCTAAAATCTAATGAAGAATCAAGAAATAAACAAAAAAGGCTTCACCACAGCGGGAAGAAAGAGCTACAAAATTATTAATAAATACCAATTAAGTGACACTTTAGTCATGCTTCTGAAACTACAAAATATTAGCAAAACTTCATTCCTTAACATATTTTACCTCATAATCATAATAAAATACACAAAAAAGAAAGAAAGAAAATACTAAACACAAAACCTCATGTCACCCTATAAATTAGCAAATAATAAAAGATTGTTCATGTAATGTAACCATGTGTTATGTGCAAATGTCTAACAAGTCAGTAACTGAAAAAAAAGGTCAAATTAAACCTTCCAAAATCATATACAGACAGATCATCATTTACAACATTGCGTTTGTTCTCAGTCTCAGACATGCATTATGAATCATCAAAAAATAAATAATAAGCTGACCCTTGCAATTTCACTACTGTTTATTTCACTACTGTGGGCATGAATATGCAGTCTTCAGTGGCTCTGCAGAGTATGTGAGGTTGGAACCACAGCTGTAGGCAGATATGAAATATGGGGAACTTTCTTCATTTCAGATTCCATTTTTCACAGCATTTTGTTAGCATGAACAGCAACTCAGATCATGCTGACACATGAATCATGGTTTAGATGAAGGCAAAGTGTGAGCGCCACACATTATTTGTCCAAGCGTTGCGCATTATACATGTACTACACCTCAATTGTCATGCCTTACGAAATCTTTGAGGATAATGGTCAACAATTAAAACCAAAAAAAGAAAGAAATATATTTTTTACCTGGCTGACAAGCTCATTGATCTTGTCTGTCAGCATGGTGATTTTATCTTCTTTGGCAGAGGGAAGTCCTCCATTCAGCTGAAATTTTAAGAACTATGATTATTTTTTTCAATCATACAGATCAAGGCACTTACAAGAGACACGCAATCAATCACATTAAAGACTTGCAAATGATCAATCTTCATTCAAACCGGAGCAGTGCCATAACAAGCCTGGATAAATTTCTCAGAGTTTTTGTTGATCAAAAACATATTCATGTCCAACAGTCAAATGTCTCATCTGATTCAATCATTACAGAAGATGAAAAGCAAACACTGAAGAGGAAACACATCCGCAACTTCAGCAAAAAAACAGATACATCACATGTGTGCATGATATCCGTGTGCACAGTATCCATTCCTGTCTAGTCACTTTTCGCAACATTGACTTTGTAGCACCTGAGTGCAACACAACAAAAACTTGACAGCAAATAGCGTTAAGCTGGATTTACATCCGCCAATGATGTGGCAATACACTGACATGTCTGCAGTTATCACTATCACTGACATGTCTGCAGTTATCACTATCGCTGTTGTTGAAAACACACACATGCGTGCACAGACACACACAGGCTCTCTCTCTTTGCACAGATTTGCATTTAAAAGAATACAGATGCATGCGCACATTTACACATTCTCCCTCACTAATGCACACGTGCGTGCACACACACTCATACACAGCTGAATTGAAAACAGCCACCCCCTAACCTCCAACACACACGCACTCACACACACTGAGCTGCATTGGAAACACATGCACTTACATAATGACTATTTCTCTCTCTCTCCCCTCTCTCTCTCACATACACACATGACACACACAAACATACTCTCTCTCTATTTATACACACACAGAGCTGAATTGAAAAAACACACACACACACAGACTTGCACTGAAAACAATACACATGCTCTCCCTCTTTATGAATAACCAATTCAATGATTCACCACGCAAAAACTGAACACTTTTTTTTGATCACAGGAGAAGTGTAGAATGTTAATCATTAGCTTTATGGGGTCAAAGGAATTTGCTTGTATTGTTTCAGCTTGTCATTTTCTTGACAAATTAAAACCAGGAGAGAGGTTGCCAGAGTGAAAACAAGTGACAGTGAATTTCTATTTGAAAGGCACAGAGAGCTCAGACCAACTGTGTGGCTGATATAAAGTGAGAGTTCACAATGAGATAAAATGAGTTCATGTACAGTGGAAACCAAAAACAGGTTGACTGAGAGCAAGGAAACCTTTAACTTGACATGACTTTATCCCAGTGTGTTTTTTTTGTTTTTTGTGCGCGTGTGTGTGGTTGTTGAAATGGTTATTTCTAATCAAACATGGGGACCCTTTCAAATTCTGGAAGGACTCCCAAACATTCACACAGAGGGTCCCTGGGACCCTTACGTTTTATCTTTATGGGAATCACTGACCTTTGAGCCACTTACATTTTGGTTATTATTCAATGCAAGCCGCTGATGCCCACGTCGAATCCTTTTTTCAACATCTGATATCATGTTCTGTAGAAAGTGTAGAAAGTCTTCTTCATAACCTTCTTTTTCAAACCGGCTGCTTTCCTGGTATCTGCAAAGAGATCAAATACAGAAGAATTACATTATGCAAATTTGTAAAGTAATCAAAAGCAATAACTTTAACACATGGAATGGTGGCTTAGACATAACGTGTGCCTAGGAAGTGAAAGAATCTGAGCACATTGGTTCAAATCCCACACTCATCAGTATTTTCTCCCTTTCCACATGATTTTGAGTGATACTCTGGATGCTAGTCATTCATACGAGAGGATAAACTGTCCTGTGTGCAGCATGCGCATGCACTTAGCGCATGCAAAACAATCCATGGCAACAAAAAGGTTGTCCATGGCAAAATTCTGTATTTGTATTTATATTTCTCTTTTTGTCACAACAGATTTCTCTGAGTGAAATTCAAATTCTCCCCAGGGAGAGCGTGTCACTACACCGACAGCGCCACCCATTTTCTGTGTTTTTTTCTGCCCTGCAATTTTATTGGTTTTCCAATCAAAGTGGATTTTTCTTCAGAATTCTGCCAGGGACAACCCTTTTTGTCGCTGTGGGTTCTTTTATGTGTGCTAAATGCATGCTGCACACGGGACCTGTTTGTTGTCTGATCCGAATAACTTGTGTCCAGACCACAACTCAAGGTCTAGTAGAGGGGGAGAAAATACTGGCCACTACCGGTGTGATTTATACCAGTGTGCTCGGATTCTCTTGCTTCCTAGGCGGTCGTGTTACCTCCAGGCCATCGCTCCACATTGTAAAATACATCAACATTGAAAGGAAAAACATATACACATGCAAGCAGAAAATAAAGAAAAAAATGAGTGGTGCTTCTCTTACAAACACACATACGCAGATCACTATCATGACAAGAAATAAAGTTTGAATTTCACATACCCTAGTATTGTAATTTAAAAATTCTATTTCTTTAACTTTTCAACCTTTAGCATGCCACTTTTTTTTTCTGTGACTGGCTTTGAGCATGAAACTACCAGCATATGAACACCTCTAAAAAACAAAAACAAAAAAAAGGAAGTAACTTCCATTTGGACAAAAGCATTCATCATTGATGTGAAATTTTGTTTGTGGTTAGGATAAACACTGAAGATCATGCAGAAATAGTTTACATGCTTTATAGTTTAGTACATGAGTGGTAAAAATGAAATAAATAAAATAAAACAATATAAAAATAATAAACTGTATCAGTTTATCCAGTTAATAAACTGTACCACTTGTAAGTTTGGAGGTGCTTATGTTTTTTTTCCTACCTTGTTCTTGAAAAAGTTAAGCATGGTCTTGATAAAACATGACACTTCAGAATCATGGCATTTCAATCAATGGATCATAAAATGATTGTTTTGTAAGGTTGATCGAAAGAGGTTTTCGTCAACATTATCGAACTGTCCAAAATCCCAACATTCACTTCACCATAATCATCCATTTGTCGAAGATATTCTAGCAAAAAAACAACAACAAAAAAACAAACAAAAACAAAAAAACACAACACATTCAAATTCTTCGCCAGAATCACCTTCAAGGAAGAATTCTAAAATCACCTCAAACTGCAAATGCATCATCTGGACTCGCATCCGAAATTTACTCAATATTGAAAAAGCAAACCTCTGTAAAACTTGAGAAAACTCGGCAAAACCAGTCTGATAAAAAGCAAATGGCTAAAGCCTCATTCTGAAACCAGATGCATGAATAAATTGGGGTCAAGGCTGTCGGAAATTCTGTAATATGGGCGCAAAATTTGAACACCCTAAGCTGGTCGTCAGCTGTCTTCACTGGCTGCTGGAGAAAGGTACTGTTTGGTGACTCCTGCCCCACTGGCATGCTAAAGGTTAATTAAGAAAAAAAAAATTACTCATTTAAAAAATATGGAGGACAGAGTGTCAAAGTCTAATCAGCACCTTGGGTTATGCAAAGATCAAGTACTTGCTCCTGTCAATGTAGTGTTGCTTATATCGATCTGTTTGCACGCTCCTACACCACATTTAAATTGAATCTGAACTGAAAATTCAATTACTAAAGAATGGCTAATTCAGAGTTTAACTAATACTGGACAGTAATACTTAATTATTATAAACAATAGAGACAAACTGATACTCACTGCTTGCGTAGTGCTTCATCATGAATCTTGTTGCATAAACCTGTACATACAATGATAAGCACCACTTATTTATAATATACAACGCAATTTTCATATCTAAATTTCAAGTACTTATGATAATATGTGATGTTTTATATATATATATATATATATATATATATAAAAAACATCACATATTATCATAAGTACTTGAATATATATATACGTATGTACCAATTTTTATCATTTTCAACTTAGGTATTCTGCATATATATATATACCAATTTTTATCATTTTCAACTTAGGTACTCTGCACAGGCACAATACAAATTTTAGCATAAACTATGATAAAGGATATGAAGATATATATATATATATATATATATATATATATATATATATATATATAAATACCCTGTTTCAACCACGGGCAACAAGCCTGTGGTTTTCAACAAATGCTTTCAGTCTCATCAGCAACCAGTATCCTCTCCCAATTAATTCCCTTACAAGTTAAGATACCAGCTTGACATTCTGTAGACTTTTTATGTATTTCCATGCTTACTTGCTTTGTCATAACTAATATTCAGTTATGCGTTTCTGAACGCAACACTCACCTAAATCTGCTCTTGTATTTGTGAACAGCTCATGAGGACAAAAACCGCACAGGAAGTACTTGCACACCTGAAACAATCAGTTTTAATATACAAACAGAAAATTACAATTTGCGATAAACAATATACAAATGAACAGATCTAAAAATCAACAAATCGAGCTCCCACCCAAACCCCCAAATAACTTGAAGCAAAATGTGCATGATTATAATGTTCAGAGTGTACAGTTATTGAGTTAACTGTATCATTCATTCTCAACAGTGTAACATCAGTGGAGGAAGCCACATGCTATTCTTCAGTATGCTGGTAGAAACTTCTTAGAATTAAAAAAAAAAAAAAACCCAAAAAACCCAACAAAAAACCAACCAACCAACCAAACAAAAAAACACCTTTTAACTCAGTACTGCCAGATGAATCCCCTGACTTTCCCCACAGAAGGCCCATTTGTATGGGTGAGAAATAAAATTCCCCCAAAACACTAATGCCAGAATTCATGAACTGAAAACTTTCAAACTGATCAGTAACATAAGAAGTTAGTTGGGGACAAAATATCAGACTTGATCCAATTCATGAACTGAAAACTTTCAAACTGATCAGTAACATAACGAGTTAGTTGGGGACAAAATATCAGACTTGATCCTTTCTTATGCTGTTATCCATTGATCCTGCGAGATGATGAAAGTATCCATATTTTTTGTTCGAAATTTGCACACACTTATGACTTATAAATGAATCCAGGAAACAGACTGAATGCACAATATTATATAGCTCCAATAAGGTCCCTTTGTCTAATTCTGTTGTCTGCCTTGTGACAGAGAAGAAACTGGGACAGACGCCATTGTTGACATGCACTGTTCACGAAAACCTAGAAAATAACTCTCCTGCTCGCAAGCACAGCAACAAACTCTGTGAGTGTATGCATGTGTGCATGTGTCTACGCACACATATACATATGTATGTGTTTTCAACTCCACAAAGACAACAGCGAGAGTGAAATGTACCGCAGTCCAAATTAGAAGCAGAAGTCACAAATTCATTTGAAGAGAACCATAATATTTCATGCATGTTAAGGGGGGGAAAAAAAAGAATATTTAAATCCAGATCTAAATGTAACTGCAGCCATGTCAGTGCAATACCTTATCATTGGTGATTAGGTCTGACTTAACCCTAGTTTTTGTTGTGTTGCACTTTGGTGCTACAAATTGTTGCTAAATGTGACTTGACAGGGATGGAGACTGAGCACAGGGTTGTGTGTATCTATGTGCGTGTGTGTGTGTGTGTGTGTGGGAGGGGGTGGGGTACTGTTTTCAATGCAGGTCTCTGTGTCTCTGTGTGTGACACATGTGCGTGTTTGTATGTGCACGCACGTTTAAAAGTGTGCGTGTGTGTGCGTGCAGGCGCGTGTGTATGTGTATGTGCGCGCACATCTGTGTAGTGTATCACACTGTATGTGAGCATGGTAAAATGTGTTTGCACATCTGTGTGTTTGTCTGTGTGTTGATTTGTGTATATGTGGTGTGCATGTGTGTGTGTGCGCGCGCGCACACGCACGCGCGCGTGTGTGTACGGATGTGCATGTGCATGTGTGTGTGTGCGCGCGCTCGTACATGTGCATGTGTATATGTGTGTGATAAAAAACAGCGATCGTGAAATGTACAGATGTCCAAATGACAGGCCGCATACGCGTTTGAACAAAACATAACACCACATGCAGGCAAAGCGGATCGACATATCTCCAATGAAGTGAGCCGCACCAACGGCTGACATAATCTTAGCAATACAGGGGTGGTGGTGGTGTGTGTGTATGCTACGAAAGTTCATCTTCAGTGATGAATTCTTCAGTGACAAATGTGTGTGGCGCTTCTCAGCATTTGCTTTGTGTGTGTGTGTGTGTGTGTGTGTGTAAGGTTTTCTGGTTGGCAACAGTCGTAGTGCTGTAGTCTGTGGGCTTGAATCGTAGGAACTAAAGACAAATTGTAGTGCTAGGCAGGTCTGAAATAATGGAAGCAGAGCAAGGCACTGCCCCTCAAAGGAGGTGACAGAGTGGAGATTCCTGGAAACACACTTCCAGTGTCTTTAGGAGCCAGGGATCTGTTTTCTTTCTGGTCCGCTGTGGAGTATTAGACATTCTTCTTCTGACTTTATATGCTGTCTGCATGTTTGTGTGTATCTTTTCTATATAAACTGTAATCCAGAATCATGCTTTCATTGACTTTGGGATCAGTACTTTTGTGCTTCTTGTGATTATGTATTTTGAGTCTCTAATATGTGCAGGAAGCTATATCACATTTACAATAACTGGAAATTCTTTCTAATCAGGATCATGACTTTTTTTCCCAGGGTCAGTACTTTTGTTGTTTCCTATGATTATAATAATATAGTATATACTTTGTATATATTATGTGCAGGAAGCCATCATTACAATGATTGAAATTCCAACTCTTCCTGTACAAACTCTGACAAGGGAGAGAGAGAGAGAGAGAGAGAGAGAGAGAGAGAGAGAGATGTGTGTGTGAGAATACTTTATGTACCATATTAAAAATCACAGAGCAGACGTATGCATCCAGAACAATAAACCCTTGTTGAAAAAAGTACTGCCGTCCATACAGTCATAACTCAAAATTAAAAGGACGGTGAAGTATGCAAACTATTGCAGTATCAGATCTACCATTCTTTGGTAAATACTGAAAATCGTGGTCACAATGACACATGGTCACGACACTTGGTCACAATAAACAAAACTAATTTCGTAACTAACCAGTTCCGCAAGTTCTTTACTAACCGTATCATAAATCTGTGGAATAACCTTTCCTATGACACCATCAATGCACCATCGGTAAACGCCTTCAAAAATCACACTGACAAAAAGTTTAAGGACCATGTATTTTCCACAGAGTTAAATCTTTATTGAGCTGTAGATAAATGTAGTATACACTATGCAAGATTTAAACAAGGGTTTGTTCACAACAAGTGATCCAAAAGCACATAAATGGACACTGATTATCAGGGCAAAAGGCTTTTAGCCTATAGCCAAACATTTCTGTGATTCTGTTAATGATACTTGGTCGTATCGACTTGACTGCTGTTCAACTATATGGATTTCAGATCTGATCGAGGAAATAACATGAAGTTGTGTTTGTTTGTTTGTTGTTGTTGTTGTTTTGTTGTTGTTGTTGTTGTTTTTTAATTTAATTTCGTAATGTTTCATTGACTGATGTTTGTTCAAATCTGATCGAGATGACCTGGTGCAAAACAAGGTGGGTAACTCGCCCGACTTTCTCCCGCCCGTGGTCACCAAGATGTTGAACAATCTCACATAAAAACTGATCATGATCTGTACATACCAGTACCGTTTCGCTAAACAAACAGCCAAATACATGAACTAGTTTATACTATACTATTTAAGGTATATATACTACTAATTGGGCAATGTGTGGTGGCATTACCGAGTATCTATTTGTGAATAACGCAGAACGATTCACGAGTGCCAAGATAGTGGTGAAAATTTAAGTAAAGAAATCATCACGTCCACTCATTAAATCTACACAAATAATTATGCAATGGCAATTCTTACGGTTTCGTCTTTCCAATTCAGTTCGGATGGTCGCTCGTTTGGGTCACAATTTCTTGTTCGACCCATCAACTCGTCCAAGAGGGCTGCAGCAGCGCTGGTCGCCATGATTGAAGCTTTGTAAGGCAATGATCCGATGTGCTTATACCGGAACATAAAAATTCCAAATGAGTATTCTGATTTGGTAAAGCAGTGGTTCACTGGATTTGTCAGCTTGAGTTCGGTGGCTCGCACACACAATACACAATACAATACACAAACGTTATTGTCTATACTTTGGTACAGAGATTTTCTTTTTGGCAGCAGCACATGTCCAACATAAGAAGAAAACAACAAACAAATAAAATGAATAGAAAATAAAATAAAAAGATAAATTAAATGGCACCAAATGGAAATAGCTATATACAAATATACAGATTACTGTAATTTACGTGCCTCTCCATTTCAGTCAGCCAAACCGCATTGCACATCTACCCACCCACATACCTCCCCCCCCACACACACACACACCACGCACACACTGACCACACGCACTCACACGCACACATACACTCTCTCTCATCCCCTCTCTCTCTGTCTCTCTCTTCACAAGAAATGCAACTACAAAGATCATGCGTGGACAGTCATTTCAAGGAGGCATAAAACTTGCGGATAATCAATAATATCTGATGATTTTTTTTTTTAATCATTGGAATGAAGTATAAGCCTTATTTGCTGAACTGTATGGAAGGAAGAAAATCTGTTTATGTCCCGTCACTGGAAAAAGCCTGGAAACCAAGTAGATACAATTGTCCTCGACTTCTCCAAAGCCTTTGACAAGGTCAGCCACGCCCTGCTTGTCCATAAATTACAGCGCTATGGAATCAGAGGTAAGCTCAACACCTGGATCAAAAGCTTTCTTGAGGACAGGCCATGTGACAAGCAGTTGTGAGTGGAGGGACTGACTGCCACCTCAGCCGGATTACATTCCAGTCAACTCAGGTGTTCCCCAGGGCTCGGTCCTTGGCCCTTGTCTCTTCCATCTCGACATAGCTGGAGATGCGAACACACCAGTGGACTGCGCCCCATGTCCCCTATCAGTTAACAGAACATCAGTCGCTCGGTAGCCCAGCTAAATTGCGCCCAGCAGCGACCTCCCACAACACGACAATTTTCATCAGCATACTGATGTTGGTGGTTAAATAGTAGAAGAAGAAGACAAAGACTGGTGATTGTAGACATCTATCACTGGATATTTTCAAATTATCATTTTCACATTTTAATGTTATCATTGTTACCACAAATCAAAAGAAACAATAAAAATATAGAACATGGGGTAAGAAGTTGTAGGATGATTTGGGAGAAACAGGATAGATGGAGGATCACCATTAAATTGATGTTATCGTGAAAAAGGAAGAAGTGACTGGAGTACCATTGTCAGTATGTAAGTGGCGTCCACTAAAATACACATGATATAAGATACCAAGATGCATGACGGACCAAGTTGGGGATACCAGTTTGGGATATAACGAAACAAAACTCCCGAAAAGCCTCTAAACAAATGGGCAGATTGATATGGGTTGATACTATCTAAGTAAAACTATTAATAAACACAAACAGAACATGACAACTCAAAACCAAAATAATTAGTCTTTTGAAAGCCGTGAGAGAACACGAGATCCCACATGCGCATGGAAATCTTGGGTATGTGACGTCACCAAGGCAGTCAACACGCGGTGGGCAGAAGAAAGGAAACTAAAGACTTACTTTGTAAGATTTTCAGCAACTCTGTTCTTTGTAATGGCTGCCACAAACAATGGAGACAATATTCCTGACACTTGGGATGATACGTCTGGTGGAACAGGGGACTCAGAATCTCTCAAAAGTGATGCCTTTCCCGTGAAACTGAACGCGAATGCAGCTGCTTTCACGCCTGGTCAAAACGTGTTTGCCACGGAGTTTGTTCCCATTGCTTCGGAGCAGTCTGAAACGACGAACAGACAATCAACGGGTACAGCCCAAAGTTAGTGTTATTATTAGCAGCATTTGTATACTTTTATTAGCATTCTTCGTACTTTAGTAATCGTTCTGTCGAAAATGTGTTATTTTCCCATCAATACCCCCCCCCCCCCCCCCCCTCAGTTTTGTATGAACACGAGACCGCGATACTTAAAAGTTCCTTCGTGGGGAATGGAAAAGATGAATGAGAACTGTTGGTAGATATACTGATTAAGAATTGAACATATGGAAGAGATGACTGTTGCTTTGGAAAAACAGATTTTAAAGCAATGTTTTGAGAATGTTACACTTAAGATCTTGTGATAGAGAACTTCGGTGAGAATAGCATGGCATACATTTCACTGATTTGTACAGTAACTACATTAGTGGAATACAAAGATTTGCTGCTAATAATAAATTACCTAAACTTGAGAATTGAACGAATTTGACAAAATCTATATTTCATAACAAATAAGCTGTTTATTTAAGTAATACTAATAAGTGATGTCATGGTTTGATCATAATGAACTATTTAAAGCACTCAGTCACTGACTTAGTGACTTACTCACGTTACTGACATGGCTGCATTTTTTTTTTTACAGGTGAATCAAGTAACTGTCAGAATGGAAATGTGGAAAAGACTGAGGATGAAGTGGAAAATCAAAAAGGTAATAAAAGTTGAAGTTTAAACTACACATTAAAGTTTATTTACAGACCTTTGTGGAGGAAAGGATTGCCTTCAGTGTTTGTGTGTGTGTGTGTGTTTGTGGAAACTATCTTACATGAATGTTTCATATTTGTGTTTGTAAGTGTTTGTGTTAATAAATAGTTGTGTGTGTGTGTGTGTGTGTGTTGTGGGAGTGTGTGTACATTTACATTAAAGATTAAGAGAGCTGCAATAGCTGAATAGTTAGAGCATTTAGTTTTCAATCAGAAGATCCTAAAGATCCATCCTAAAGATCCTGAAAAATTCAATGTCAGCATTTAAGTGGATTAAGGAAACGGAAAATCTGTGTATGCCGGTCAAATGGCAGGGTAAGAACAGTTATACATGAAAACTGGCTTGTAGGTCAGAGTGAATTTTTTTATGCATGGGTTGCTATCCATACATGATTACATACATGAAAATTGAAATGGATGACACTGATAAGTCTGTGAAACAATAGGTTTGCAGTTTATCAACTTTATGGTGACCTGGCAGACAGGAAAAAATCTCCATTCTTAGCTCAGCAAGTTCTGTCTTGATTTGAACCTCTGAGCTCATACAGTCATTTATATAAAGGAGATTTCGACCTTCCAACCACACTGCTTTGCCTGTTAATGCCCTTACCAAGTGTCAGCATTCTCATTTGAATTTAATTACACATATGGTTTATGATAATAGATGTGAATTTCTTTTTAATGATCAAAGAAATATTAAAAAAATATGGAAAATTGTTCAAAACTATATTATAGATCAAGAAAAAGTAATATTGGGATGTTCTAAATGATGAAATGAATATAGAAATGATGATAATTGTTTAAAACTAAAGATTTATAACCTTGCTGATTTAGTAATGTTTATACTTGTAGATTCTCCACATTCACAGGGAAAGTGACACACAGCATTAGGCAATAACACACACACACACACACACTCACACACACACAAACACAAACACAGACACACACACACACACACACACACACACAGAGGGAAAGTGACAGTATTGGGCAATCACACACACACACACACACACACACACACACACACACACACACACACATACACACACACACAAACACACCCTTGAATGCTGTGATTTTTTGTTTGTTTTTGATTTGTGTCATGTCATGGAACGTTTTTCCTTTCTCAGAGCCTGAGGAATCTTGGGACCAGAATGGAGATGAAGCCCCTGAGGAACAAGAGCAGGAAAATGAAGAGAAAGACAATGACGCAGAAGAGGAGGAGGAAGTGGTGGCTGTCAAGCCCAAAAAGAAGCCGAGTGAAGCTTGTGCCAAAGTTAGAAAGGATCATGTCAATGTTGTTTTCATTGGCCATGTCGGTTAGTCTTGACTAAGGCTGCTTTTGTTTCTTTCATCTACTCACTTTTATTTAACTAACATACTTTGCTCTGCTCTCCGCCTTCCCGCATCCCTCTCCCCTGTACTCATTTCTGTCTGATTGTTTTATGAATTTTGTGTACTGTTCAGTGTTTGTACTTTTAGTTTTACACAGGCTTGTTTACTGCTTGGATTGTCTCAGCATTCTTCACATTGTAAGTTTCCAGCTTTGCACTGTATGTTCACATCTACTGTCTAGTCAGTAGTCCAGTTTTTTTTGTTGTTGTTTGTTCCTGATCTTCCTTGACCTGACACTATGACCAACTATCAACACATTCAACATGTCTTTGGGTTGGGGTCACAGAATTGTTAATGTGCGATTTCAGTCCATGTTGGGGTGGTTGCATGTTTTGGTGTTGGTATCTGTAGTGTTTTAAAACTTTTATCTCACACAAGTTAAAATTGAATGTGGAAACACATGCTGTTTTGGTCCTGCTTCTGTGCATTGTAAATTGAATACTTTACCATGAACAGGTCCTCAGTTTTGTCAAAGTTTGTGCTTTTAATTGCTTTGTGTTTGACATTCACATTGTATATATATATATATATATATATATATCATTATATATATGTATGTATGTGTGTGAACATGTGTATATTATGTGCATGTGCTTCTGCATTGTATACATGTATATATATTGATGTTTTTACCTACTTGTGGCTCAGTATATGTTTCTGAAAAAGTGGAAGAAATATTTATGTAATTGTCCCTGTTAACCATGGATGTACATAATCCTTTGAACTTTGAAGGTTGTTCACTTTTCTAAATAAGACTGTTTGCCAAGTAGATATTCCATTAATGACCCCATTGCAATGTCTAGGGGGTCTGATCACAAGCTCCAAAGTTACAGACATTTTTCATGTGCTTTTTACCTCTTGTTGAGTCATTCTCAGTGAAGACTCCAAGGCTGTGTAAGAAATTTTGAGTTATATTTTTTTGGCGAAAATTCAAATCCTCACCATTCATTTGTTTGTTAACTTGCTGGTGCTGTGGTGGTTATTGATTTAATCATGAATGTGTTAAATTTTTAAGTTCTCTAGTTTAACAGTATTGATTGTAAGTGTATAAGGATTATAAGTACAAGTTAAAGTGCCTGAGTGAGTGGGGAGTGAGGGAGGGAGAATGAGGGAGTGAGAGTGATCACTTTAAGAGTGATTTTTGCTTAATAAGGTACATCACTTATTTGTTTGATTTTTGTTTTTGAGTGACTGTGATATTGTTTAAAGTTAAATGTGAAACTTCATATAAGCTTATGAGTTGTATATGTATTTGTGCTCTTCCACATAGATTAAAATGTTTCCAACCAAAATTTGGGTTCAGAGGCTGACACTGTGACAGTCACAGTCGGTCTGTTTTGATTTGCATGAAATTTTGCTAGATTTCCAAAGATTAATCACATTGATTAAGTAATTGTTTGCATGGAGAGGGTGGGGTGCATGGTGGATCTTTCTTGTGGTGTTGGTTGGTATCTCACAAAGTTTAAACTTAAACAGTGAATTTATACTCTGTGTGTGTGTGTGTGTGTGTGTGTGTGTGTGTGTGTGTGTGTGATTGCTCTTGAAAAGAATGGACTTCTGTTTTAAAGTAAACAAAGTTCTAGTTTCAGTATGATTTAATTGTTTCACTTCAATGAAAATTCAGGTATTGCTTAATACAACCCCAGTAATGTTTATACCCCAGGATGTCTTCCAGTGTGACCCAACAGTCAGGGAAAGGGTGGGAGTGGGGGTGTTAACGTTGGGTGATGGAGGAAAATAGACAAACACAGTTTTGTTAAAAAGTTCTTGTTCACATGTATGATAAACCAAGTTTGTGACTTACAATTCAGCATGGCTGCAATCTTTGAGTTTGAATCTGTAGAAGAACTGAATGTAAGTGAAGTTTGCCCCAGGCTTTGTGCCCCAGGCTCTCTCCTACTTGAACCACTTGAGTATGATGGTCCCATTGAATAGTGGGAAAATGGGCCTCCGCCATCATGCTGCAAGGCCTTCCGTGCAGGCCACTTTCACACCACTCAAAGAACTGTAATTGTCACAGGCTGTTTACTGACTGATCATAAGATATGAATTGCATATGAATGTTGAAGGTTCTGTTGGAACAAGAAGGGTGGTATTTGACAGAAAGGACTAAGTTCTGTCATTTATAACTTATAAGGTTAAGATCTTAGGAGATGATTGTGTTGGTTGTGGGTGTTGTGTGTTGTCAAAAAAGGCTGACATTGGTTAGAACTACCATGATTCAACAATAGAAACAGGACTTGGGTTAATGTGTATTGCTATAACTTAGAATTCAGATGTCCCTTGTGGACACCAGTCTGTCCTTTCTTCTGCTGTGGTGTAATTAGCATTGTATCAGAATCCAGCAACCAGTGGCTGAGGTGGATCATAAGGGTGGTGGGAAGTTGCAGTGGGTCAGGGGATGGGAGGTTGTTAAACTCTGTGAGGGATGGTCTGACTGTGTGAATGTCAAGAGAGAAGGATGGGAGAACTTTGGTCAGTCAGACTTGCTCATGTCAGTCTTACCCTTTATCTTTGCCCCTCCTCTCACTAGTCTCAGTTTTATTCACAGTCTGCTGTGGCATGCTGCCTGCTAGTTTTTGTTTACTTTTGTTCTCTCATTCTCTCACAAGGCACACCCTCAGCCCCCAAAATGCAAGAGATATAATGTGCGAGTGTATGTTTGCACTCACACACACAATTGATACATTCATACATAGTTTTGTCTGGTTTGTTGCAGATGCAGGAAAGTCCACCATTGGTGGTCATCTTTTGTAAGTCAGCATTTTCTATCTTTTGTGTTATGTGTGTCGCTTTAAAAAAATTTTTTTATTTTATACTTTTCTTCATTAGTGATTACTTTAAAAGTGATGTTCGATGTCATCTTGAAAGATTAGTTAAAATTTCCAGAATATTTTGTTACCTTTTTTTTTTTTTTGCTTCATAAAATAAGACATCGGTTACAAGATTGTAAGTCATGTCCAGTCCAAAAATACTGATAAACTTGCAACCCCATGACAGTTGGGTTACACTGCTGGTCAGGCATCTGCTTGGCAGATGTGGTATAGCGTATATAGATTTGACCAAACACAGTGACGCCTCCTTGAGCTACTGATACTGATACTGACACTTCTTTTACATGTTCTTGTTCACACATGCACTCACACCATTCACACGCACACACACACACATACACATGACTAGTGTGAATTCCAGAAGATTGCTACACTGAGCAAGCCACAGGTTGTGTATTGAACTTGATGGTTTACCTGTGTAGCTAAAGCAATGGCTTGTAGAGGAATCAAACCAGGAGTGAGATTGTGTTCTCCTGGTTTAAACCTACTACTACAGCAGCTAGAACTTATAAAGATTGAAATCAATTATATTCAGTATGTAATTTTTTATTATACCAATGAAAATATATTCAAGATATGGGGTCCCTGTATAGTGTATTTGTAATCCATTTTCAGATGTTTAATGTTGTAAAGGTTTCCGAATATTGGAATGCCATGTTCATTTTGATAAAGGTAGTAAAGACTCATATTAAGCTGGGTCTTCTTGCAGAACCTACAGGCTACAGAAAATGGAAAAAAAAGAACAACACCCAAACTCTTCTCACATTTTGATTTCAGGCAAGCACACTGTGTATTCTCATAAATGAACTTAGGCAGGGATAAGAAATATTAACCAGTAGATCACTTTCTGCAGTGCCAGATGGAGGATGGAGAATCCAAACAAATGATTGTTCTACAGAGAGCAAGCCACATGTTGTGTTTATGAACTTGTTCGTTTACCTTTGTAGCAAAACAGAAAATAAGAATGAAAAGAAAATAGTAGATTTTTTAGTCTTATACAAAAATGTCGCCGAAAAATGAAGCCAGGATTGAAACGTACATGTGGTTCAAACCATCAGCTACAGGAGCTAGATTTATTGATGAACTATATGTAGTTTGTGAGTGTCAAGTACATGTACACAGGAACAGTAAACATAAAGGCATTAGAATGCACATAATCTAAAGGCATTAGGTCTTACTCTTAGCCATAATTCAAAAGTGTCTTATTTGTAATAGTTTACTCTTAGCCATAATTCAAAAGTGTCTTATTTGTAATAGTTTAAATTTTAGAGTTATTTAAGTGTTTCTGGTCAGTTTATTGATTATTATGATCAGTGCCTTCAGCTGCATCATTTTGCAAAACATTTGATATCCTTTGACTGGATTTGTTATCGTTGTAGTTTTTTTTTTTTTTTTTACATTAAAAATAAATGGTATCCAGATGAAATCTGAGACCAGTATGGCAGTAGATAACTTTTGTGATGTCAGTTTTTTTTGTGATGTCAGGTTGATCCACAATGATAATATTTTCTCTTTCTGATGTTGATTGTGTTTTGGGCTCCTGTGTTAAGGAGATAGAGTGAATTGTGAATAATAATAATAATAATAATTTTTTTTTAATTTATATTATTGTTTTTTGGTGTTTTTTTAATTTTTTTTATTATTGTAAATAGATAACTTGACTGCTACACTGAGCAAGCCACAAGTTGTGTTCATGAGCTTAGTGGTTTACCTTTGTAGCAAAAGGAACAGAAGGCTGAGGAATCAAGCCAGGATTGAGTTGTGTGCACATCTGGTTCAAACCTTCAGCTACAGCAGCTAAAATTTATTATAATGAAATATTCAGTTTGTAAGTCATAAATACTAAACAAATGAAGAAGTAGCGAAAGGTATGAAGCCTGTCCTTTTTGCTCAGAACATCTGCAGAAGGTTCTGATTGCAATTTTCTGTTTAATTTGATCAGTTATTTCAGGAAATAAACTGATTTGAAGGTATGATAATATGAATCATTTTCTGAATGTCCATGGTCATCATCAACTAAAGTCACCCAAGACAGTATCTTCTTGTAAAATCCACAGATTTCTTGATTATTTATTGTAATAATAATAATAATAATAATAATAATAATAATAATAATAATAATAATATTATTATTAAATTATTAATATATTATTAATTTATTAATAATTATTAAATTACTATTATTATTATTATTATTATTTATTGTGACTCATTTGTTATTAAAATAGGGTTATATTCTGACATTACATAAAAACTTGATGAAAGCAATGTTAGTGTAGGCAAATAACATCTTGCTACACTGAGCAAGCCACAGGTTGTGTTTATGAGCGTGCTGGTTTACCTTTGTAGCAAAAGGAACAGAAGGCTGAGGAATCAAGCCAGGATTGAGTTGCGTGCACATCTGGTTCAAACCTTCAGCTACAGCAGCTAAAATTTATTATAATGAAATATTCAGTTTGTAAGTCATTGATATAAAACAAATGAAATATTATTAGTTATATTTAGTAGCAAAAGGTCAGAAGCCTGTCCTTTTGTTAGACATTCTGATTGCAATTTTCTGTTTTGCGTTAAAATGTGATCAGTTATTTCATGAAATATATTGATCTGAAGATTTAAATCATTTTCTGAATATCCATGGTCATTATCAACGGAAGTTACCCCAGAATGTATCTTCTCATAAAATCCATAGATTTCTTTATTATTTATTGTGACTCCTTTGTTATTAATATTTTAGCAGGTGTTCATAATTATTCTGACATTACATATCAGCTTAAGAAAGCAATGTGAGTGTTGGCAAATAACATTCTTGCTGCACTGAGCAAGCCACAGGTTGTGTTTGTGAACTTGTTGGTTTACCTTTGTAGCAAAAGCAACAGAAGGCTGAGGAATCAACCCAGGATTGAGTTTTCATGCGCATCTGGTTCAAACCTACAGCCACAGCAGCTAAAATTACTTACGGTGAAATATACAGTTTGTAAGTTATAAATATAAAATAAATGAAATTGTAGCAAAATGTATGAAGCCTGTCCTTTTGTTCTGAACGTCTGCAGAAGGTTCTGATTGCAATTTTCTTTTGTGTTTGAGTGTAATCTGATCAGTTATTTCATGAAATATATTGATTTGAAGATTTGTATCTTTTTCTGAATATCCATGGTCATTAACAACCAAAGGCACCCCAGACTGAATCTTCTTGTAAAATTGATAGATTTCTTGATTATTTATCGTGCCTCGTTTGTTATTGTAATAGTAGTACTAGTAGCGGGTAATATTCTGACATTACATATTGGCTTGATGAAAGCAATTTGAGTGTAGGCAAATAACATCCTTGCTACAATGAGCAAGCCACAGGTTGTTTTTATGAACTTGTTGGTTTACCATTGTAGCAAAAGCAACAGAAGGCTGAGGAATCAAGCCGGGAGTGAGGTGTGTGCACGTTTGGTTCAAACCTACAGCTACAGTACTTAAAATGATATATAGAATAGAATAAAATATGTCTTTGTATTACCAGGTGTACCAGGGTCACAAGGAATATTGGGGGGGATAGTACATAACAAGATACGAACATAAATCGAAAATCATACACAGACACTGTTGTGAGTCATCAAAAAGCACCAGAATTGGTAAAGGCGAGAGATCCATGCCTTTGTTCAAAACATATACTTATGTTAATCATAAGTTTAATTACACATACTGTTCAATCATAAAATTCCAATTGTTTTTGTTTTTTTGTGTATATTTTGATTGATTAGTTGTTTTATGCTGTACACAGAATTCAAAACAATATTTAATGAAAGCCCATTGGTAGAACCAAACTTTCCTCCAGGCTATATCTTCTTGTGTAGCATAAGTTATTGAAAATGACAGCAACAGGTGATATTCTGAAGTATCAGTTTGATGAATTGAAGTCAAAACTGCTGTGGAGAAATGACTGCTACACTGAGCAAGCCACAAGTTATGCTTATGAACTTGCTGGTTTACCTTTGTAGCAAAAGCAATAGAAGGCTGAGGAATCAAGCCAGGAGTGAGGTGTGTGCACATCTGGTTCAAATCTACAGCTACAGTACTTAGAATGATCTGTCATGAATGCCTGTTGCAAGTCATCAAAAAACACCAGAATAGGTAAGCTGTAAAGGTGAGAGACCTGTGCGAGAGAGGTTCAAACCTCCAGATACAATGAATTAAGATGATTTTTGATGAAATATGATTTGTAAGTTATTAATAAACAATAGAATAGGTAAAGGTGATAGACCTGTCCCTGTGTTCAAAACACCATAATTGTGAGATTCTAATTGCAGTTTGTATATGTGTGTGTGTATGTTTAGATTGATAGTTTCATGCTGAGCACATAAAATATATGATAAATTGAAGCATTAAATTATGTGAAAACCCACTGGAAAAAGTAAACACTCCTGGCTGCTTCTTGAAAAAAGGATTCCATTAATTAGATACAGGTAACCTTGTGCCTCATAACTTATTGAATAATAGCAGCTGGTGATGTTCTAAAGTATCAGTTTGATCAATTCAAAACAACTGTAGACAAATAACTCCTACCTGAGCAAGCTACAGGTTCTTTTTATGAACTTGGTGGTTTACCTGTGTAGCAAGAGTAACAGAAGGCTGAGAATCAAGCCAGGAGTGATCTGTGGTGTGCACAGTTTTCAGTCATGAATCGATATAAGAATAGATTAAAGTGTCAGGTCTCTGTTCAAAACATTTAGAGTATTTTGTTATTGCAAACTGTTGTTGGATATTTGAGTTTGATAAATTATTTCATGAAAAGTAGGATTTGATTTTGCAGTATTTTGTAAAGAACTAATGGTGTTACCAAACTCAAATCTAGGTTGTATCTTGGGAATTCACAAACTCCTCTGTCAGATTTAGATGTGACTCATTATTTGCTATAAATGTTAGTAGCAGGTAATATTTTGCTGTGTCAGTTGGAACGTAATTAGAATGTTTGAAAGTAACATGGCAGCTACACTGAGCAAGCCACAGGTTGTGTTTATGAACTTGTTGGTTTACCTTTGTAGCAAAAGTAAGACAAGGCTGAGGAATCAAGCCAGGGGTGAGACATCGGCACGTCTGGTTCAAACCTTCAGCTACAGGAACTTTCAGTTCTTTAACCGATTCAACCCTTTGGAGTTTACAGTCTCAGCATATTGGTGTGGGGAAAAAAAAAAACCCACCTGTTTTTTCTTCCAAGTTCATGTGTGTGGATACAGCTGGAAATAATGTGGATATTGGTTCCCTTTGCTTGCAGTTTATCACTTTATGTAGGAATGTGGAAACCATGTCACTGAAATGGATTTAGATGCCCTGGCAATGCTTGGGTGCTGGGCTCAGTGAGTTAAGTTGTTCATGTGTGGTTCAGAGAGAGGGGGAGAGAGATTATCTGCTGACTGTATTTGTAGAATATGTGCTAACAACCTGTGTCTGGTGAGACTGATAGAGAAACCCTTCTTTGTTGGATTGTAGTTTAATCAGCATTTGACCGTGCGACCACTTGATTTCAACCCAAGGTTATATTTGCTTGTTAACTAATGGGCAGGCTGCTTATGCTTGTCACTTAAAAAAAAACAAAAACACACACACACACACAAACCCAAACAAACACATACACAAAAAAGAAACTCTTAAAATGAAAACACTGCCATCATTTGCATTATCTGTGTGAAAAAAAGAAAGGACATAACTAAAATTTACAGCAGGATTTCATTTAAAAGTAAAAGAATATCAACAAAAAACAACAACAAATAATTATTAAGTTACAATTTTTATTGTAAGATCTGTCCATTTAGCTTTTCCATTGGTTATCAAAATTCCATTTATCATCCTGTGCATGTGACATATCTTCTGACTATATATATGGTTTGTTTTTATCATTATTTTTTATTACAGGTATCTCACGGGAATGGTGGACAAAAGAACATTGGAGAAATACGAGCGTGAAGCCAAAGAAAAGAACAGAGAAACATGGTATGTATAACCTGGATTTTACATTTTGCCATATTTTCTGCAGCTGGCTGGCTGACTGGCTGTATGTTCTGTTTCAGTCGTTCTCTCTCTTGAAAGTACAATGTTGTGTAGACTTTAATTTTTATGGTTCTTTGGTATATTGCATTTATGCGTACCTGCATTTTTGTTATTTTGATACATTTTTGTTGCATTGCTTTATGATCAGTAACATTACTTGAATGCACAGAGAATGTAAACAAGCAGACACAAACATGGTCTACTTGTCCACAGCAATATACTTATCCTTGTAGATCATAAAGTATACAGGAACATATTCTTAACTTTTCTTTCACAGTATATATGACAGGGAAAAGGTACCCCAATGTGAATCTCAGAACATTAGTGAGAATTACAGCTAACTGTCACAGCCAGAGTGAGATGTGATCAGTATTTCCCTTTGGTCTCCTTGCTGCACTGTGGTAAGGCTTTCTCTTGTGACAGCAGCCTTAGTTTTGCACATAAGAGAAATCTGTTGTGATAAAAAAAAAGTAGTACAATACTATAACAGTACAACACAACATTTTATTTGTTTATTTAGACATTGTGCAAAAAATAAACAGCATATTATGAAGCTGTGTGCGCTTGACAACATCACTGAAAGCGTTCGTTAACATACTCCCACACAAACATGCACATAAAATTTTTGAATTAAGGAGAATCAGGAGATTATGCCATGAAATGAATTAAATCATATGTCATACATAAACAGTTGAAAGTACAAATAATAACAATAACAACAAACGTTGGCAATTTAAACACACACACACAGACACACCACACCACACCACACCACATCACACTACACCACACAACAGCATCACACACACGCACACACGCACGCACATGTATGCATGCAATAGAGTACAGTACAATAATGCAGAACAATTCAATACAATATAATAATCACTTACAGGTACTTGTCATGGGCGTTGGACACCAACATTGAGGAGCGGGAGAAGGGGAAGACGGTGGAGGTGGGGCGGGCATTCTTTGAGACGGACAAGAAGCACTTCACAGTGCTGGACGCTCCCGGGCACAAGAGCTTTGTGCCCAACATGATCTGCGGTGCCTCCCAGGCCGACCTGGCCATTTTGGTATGATTGGCCTTACATTGTAAAACTGATTGACCTTACATTGTAAAACTGAGTAGATTGACCAAAAGGTGAAGCTGTAATGTTTTGTGTTGGACTTGGTTGATATGATCAGATTTAAGTCCAGTGGAGTTAAGGATGATATGGAGTTATTTTTTTATTTTTATTTTTTTTAGAATAACTGTCCTCAGAATGCCTATATTGTGACATAGATCTATTATGAATGTGAAGCTGGCTATCTGTACTGAAGAACTGTCTGTGATGTTTTTGTTTTGTGTTATTTATTTTCTTTATTTTCTTTGTTGTTATCATAATTTCTGGTCAGTAAGGCGCACCCCCCCCCCCCCCCCCCCCTCCCTTTTTTTTTTTTTTTACTCAGACTTCACCTCTGCATCTTATTGGCTGTTTAAGCCCTGTACGTGCCTGGAAACTAAATTCTGACTGCCACTTTGTGCCACTTCTCACACTTGACTTGACAGCATACTAAAATTTTCACAACACACTTGATCACATTTAACCCTTTCGCTGCCAGGAAAATAAGATTTAAGTGAAATCTATTTGCCAGGGTTTTTTCACAAAAAACGGGTATAAATTTTCCAAAAATTCTGTGCTCTTTGTTATTGGAGAAAGACCCATAAAAGTATATATTTTCTGAAAGGTAAATGAATAAAGAATACAAAACACATGCTGTTTTCCCATTTTATATATTTTTAGTGACATGCTGTTGTTTTGAAATCAGTGTTTTGTTTTTTGTCACATTTTCAACTTGTTCATTACAAACATTAGTCAGGTAATTTGCACAAAAACATCATATTTTCTGGACAAATGGATATCTGCAGACACAAAATCATACTAGAACAACCACAATATATATATATTTTTTTGAGAGATAGATACACAATACATTGTGACTTCTCCAAGTGATAAGATGGATGTGAGGCCACGCCCCCTCAGTCTCCACCCCCCTCCTCCTCACCCCTCTCACACGGTCACTTGATTCAGTTCTCATCAGACCGCGTTGGCTGCGTGCCAAGAATATCGCTCTGCTGCTAATTCGGTCATCTGTCGTCTGCTAACATCTGTACAGCCGGCATCACTCACTGACAGTCGCATCTTGGCCACTCTCTTGATTACTCCCTTTATTTTCTATCATATCGTCCTATAAATGTTCATCTCTATCTTCTCCTTCGAATTTACGCTTCAATTCTTTCTGAGCATCAGCTAAAGAAAGAAAGAAATGGTTGATTTAGTTCGTCACGATCGCATGTCTTGAGCACGGCGTCAGTCCGACATTTTGTTGAGCGAGCGAGGAGAGAAGTCAGGCAAACACTTGGACAGTGACCCAACCAAAACGTTCAAATAAAGGACTGCTTCATGAGGTAGATGGGGTTTCTAGCTATGAATAGAATCTAGAGAGATTCCCCAGGCTAAAGCTACCACTATTTTTGCCAAGGAAGTGAATGCAAATCAGGGAAAAGTCAGAATATTTCGATGACGAGTTATCTCGTCATGCAGGCAGCGAAGCATACATGCTTGCCATGACGAGTTATCTCGTCATGCAGGCAGCCTAGGGGTTAATGCACATGTTCACACGAAATAGCAACAATGGTTTTGTGTAATATTGTCTGTGCGTGCTTCAGGTGATATCTGCAAGACGTGGGGAGTTTGAGACCGGGTTTGAGCGAGGAGGTCAGACACGTGAACATGCCATGCTGGTGAAGACAGCAGGTGTACGACACCTGATTGTTCTCATCAATAAAATGGATGACCCGACAGTGAACTGGGAATTGGACAGGTAATAACGGGGCCTGAGTTGCTTACTTCATTTAAAAATTTTTTTTTTTTTTTTAAATATTTTTTGTTCAAGAAGAATAAAGAGAATATATCTTTTCAGATTATATAGATTTTTTTTTTTTTTTTTTTTTTTTTTTATGTGAGGGAGTGGAAGGGCGGGTTGCAGCAAGAGAGACAGAGTGTGTATGAATGTGTGCACATTTTGTATGTGAATATCATAAAACTTAGAACTACTTCTGGTGAAGAAAAGTTTGTTGTTTTTATTTATATATTGTTATGCTGTTATCTCATGTAATTTGGGGCTCATGAAAAAAGCGTCCTCATAACTTTCCTTTTTCATGTTAGATTTAAGTTTGTTAGAGTCATTGATATTTGAAGTACTGAAGTAGATGTGTTACAGAATCAGTGACTGTGTTATGGTGTTTTGATGTACAATTGCAGGTATAATGAATGCAAAGAAAAGCTGCTGCCATACCTCAAGAAGTGTGGCTTCAACCCCAAGACGGACATCTATTTCTTACCTTGCTCAGGTCTAACTGGTGCCTTTCTCCGCACTGTTCCAGACGAGGATGTATGTCCCTGGTACAGGTGAGACAGACACTACTTTTCATTTTTTGTTTACTGTATTTTTACTGATACAAGGCGTTTCAGATTATTAGGCGCATCCTTTTAATTGTAAAGATTTTCCAATTTCAGTTTTAATTACACATACTTAACCGTGACCCAACTAGTGCAGACTCCGGCAGGGGTCTGACATTCCTGTCCTGTGCAAACTACTATCTGCCTATGCGGAGAAAACGAAACTACGGCCGATAACCTCCCGGAAGTAGGTAACCTCCCCTTTGTCCCGCTGGCTAGAGCCCTCTTTTTCTGGCAGCCATTATGACTCCTGTTCCTGTGCTCTCCATATGGCTAAGTTTTTTCTTATTTTCTGTCTGTCTGTCGATTCTCTGGCGTTCTTCTTTTTCAGTGATACACTGATTGATAAAAATCATAATGTAATAGATTGGTTACTTGCTATTGTTGGGTTTACAAAACCAAAAATAAGCTAGGAAAATTGTTAAACGTGTTCACAAGTTGCTACTGTTTTTCTTCTTTATTAAAATTTTTCATTATTAATTTTTTTTATTATTATTTTTTTTACAGTATTGATATGTCAGAGTGAAAATGGTCATAGCTTATTGTTAAGCTTTTATACTAATTGGTGAATAAAACCTTTGTGCTAGTAATGACAATTTGTATCTAACTGATAAACAAAACAACTTAATTATTAACCCCTAGGCTGCCTATATGACAAGGTAACTCGTCTTCGCAAGCATGAACGCTTTGCTGCCACAATGATGAGATAACTCATCATCGAAATATTCAGACTTTTCCCTGCTTTATATTCAGTTTGTTGACAAAAATGCTGGTAGCTTTAGCTTGGGGAATCTTTCTAGATTCTATTCATAGCTAGAAACACCATCAATGTCAGTACTTTATTTGAAATTTTTGGTTGGGTTACTGGCCGCAGTGTTTGCCTGGCTCCTCTCCTCGCTCGCTCAACAAAATGTCGGACTGACGCTGTGCTCGAGACATGCGATCGTGGCGAACTAAATCAACCAAGATTACTTTCTTTAGCTGATGCTCAGAAAGAATTGAAGCATAAATTTGAAGCAGAAGACAGTGATGAACATTTGTAGGAGGATTTGATAGAAAATAAAGGAAGCAATCAAGAGAGGGGCCAAGATACGACTATCAGGGAGTGATGCCGGCTGTACAGGTTTAGCAGACGACATAAAGTGACGAATTATTAGCAGGACAGTGTGAGTGATTTTCTTGGCACTCAGCCAGTGCGGTGTGATGAGAACTGGATAAAGTGACCGTGTGAGAGGGGTGAAGAGGAGGGGGGTGGAGACTGAGTGGGTGTGGTCTCACATCCACATTATCACTTGGAGAAGTCACAATGCATTGTGTATCTATGAGTATCTCTTCTTTTTTTTTATATATTTTTTTTTATTGTGGTTGTTCTATTATGATTTTGTGTGTGCAGATATCCATTTGTCCAGAAAAAATATTTTAGTGGCTAATGTTTGTAATGAACAAGCTGAAAATGTGACAAAAAACAAAACACTGATTTCAAAACTACAGCATGTCACTAAAAATATATGAAATGGGAAAACATCGTGCATGTGTTTTGTATTCTTTATTCATTTACCCTTCAGAAAATATATACTTTTATGGGTTTTTCTCCCATAACAAAGAGCACAGAATTTTTTTGAAAACATTGACCCGTTTTTTGTGAAAAAATCCTGGCAAATAGATTTAACTAAATCTTTGTTTCCTGGCAGCGAAAGGGTTAAGCTATTGTCATATATTTGTATTTTCAAGCCACCTTTTATTTGAGACAGCAGAAGGAATGAAATTTCCCTAATATTACATGATCTTTGTGTTGATTTGCTTAGCACATTAATGAAACGCATGGCAGTAATTTTGAAAAAAAAAAAAAAAAAAAAATTGACAGGGGTCCATAGCACATTAGTGACATGCATGGCAGTCATTAAAAAAAAAAAAGTTGACAGGGGTCCATCGTTGCTGGGCTATTTGGATTCCATGCCGCCCTTGAACAGAGACAAAGACGCTCCTGTCAGAGCACCAGTGGTGGACAGGTACAAGGTGAGGTCACTTTCTTGGACTTAACAGGTGTGCGTGGTGATGGGGATGATTGATATGCGTGCTTGGTGGTGGGAGCACCATTCTGTATTGTTCAGAAGAAATTGGTGTAAGGTTTTTGAATGATTTGCACCATTTTTGTAGTTTGTGGAAGAAATTTTGTGTATATCTGTAAAATGAATTCTGAATAATCTGCCGTGTTTTAGATTTTGCAGAAGAAATTGGTGTAATGGTTTCTGAATGATTGATTTGCACCATTTTATACTTTGTAGAAGAAACTAGTATAATAGTTACTGAACGATTTGCACCATTTAGTATTTTGTAGAATAAACCAGTATAATGGTTTTTGATGAATTTTCACCATTTTATTGTTATTGAAATAAATCCAGTACAGCAGTTTTTGCACCAATTCATATATTGTAGGAGTGAACAGTGTAATGGTTTTTGAATGATTTGTACATTAATTTTTTACTTTTTTTTTTTTTAATAGAAAAAATCAGTGTAATAGTCTTTGAATGATATGCTCCATTTTATAGATAATAGAAAAAATCTGCATAATGGGTTTTGAATGAATTGCAACATTTTATACTTCATAGAAGAAGTCATTGTAATGGTTTTTGAATGGTGGTGAATGATTTGTACCATTTGTGTAATGGTTTCTGGATGACATGTACCATTTGTTATTTTGTAGAATAAATCAGTGTAATGCACGGCTGCTCAGCCGAGCACAAAATCCACCTCTTTAGTTTCCGAGCAGCGTCTAGCGTCTGGGGTCAAACTTTTTTTAATGCCAGACTTTCCCACCACACTCTGCATTGGCCGGCGCATTCACCGCGCGCGGTATTTCTGGCCCCGCGTGCCAAACCTGGACACTGCCTTCTTTGTTTCACTTGGCCCCGCAGCCCCTGCCCCACTTTTCTCACGCTTCCATAGCATCCACACATTTCCTGCAGCGATTACACTCACCCTGCTCTACATGCCCCTGCTGCTTGCACTCACCATGCTACAGTGTGTTCATTTAAACACTTGTTGTGCTGACAAGAGAAAATCTACAACTCAAAAGGGTGGGCTGATCTGCATGCAGGCATGCTAAATGTTTTGGTGATTTTTACGATTTCATTGTAATAAGCGTATGTTTTCTTAGAGAGGGATTTAAATTTTACGATTTTTGCGATCATGTTTCTGCTTGACCTTCTCTTCTCTTTCTTCATGCATGTTTCAACCGTTGCCGCAACAATTGCTATGTAAGAAAATATATTGTGTTTGGAGTCAATGGAAAGCTCATTTTGCATTCTTTGTAGAAACCCACTTCTTTTGTCGTTATTTCCAATCCATCCGGGAAGATGATGCGCGAAAGAAACAAAGCAGATTTACCGCTGAACAAGCGTACAGCGAGTGCCGCTGGCACGGCCTGTTTGTCAGCCACGTTTATTTATATCCATGCCCTACTTCCTGGGTTCATGAACTTTCGCTGGGCCAACTAAAGTGCCAGCACTGAACATCCGTGAATGGTTATGGAATTCAATTGCTCAATTTGATATTTTGTAGAAGAAATCAGTGTAATAGTTTTTGAGTGATTTGCACCATTTTATAGTTAGGAGAAGAAATCAGTATATAGTTTCTGATTGATTTTTCACCATTCTATATTTTTGTTGAAGAAATCAATATATGATGGTTCTTGAATGATTTGATTGGTTTATTTGATTTATTTTCTCAAGTTGTGCGAAACACTGCAAAATTAATGCTGATTTAACTCGCTCGGGACGACAAGTTTTCTCCCTTGCTTTTCCCCACAGATGGCCCATTTGTAAGGGTTTGGAAAAAAATTACAAAAAATAAAAAATACTTTGTAAGAAAATGAAACTTTCAGAACTGGTTTATTACGTGTTGAGCTATTACATATAAAAAAAATCAAATTTCTCATTTTATTTTTACAGTTTTGCCATATGTAGAAAATACTGCCAATTTTTCACCCCGAATCACCATACCCATGCTTGCTTTCTGCATTAAATTCGCTTTCTTCTTCATCATCATCCACCTCTTCAATGTCTGACCCTTCAGTTTGTAGCATTTCAAGTACTTCGGCAACCCAAAAACATTGCCGTCACTGCCTTGTTCGCTTCACAACATTTTGAGAAGAGCCCGCTTTGCTAACAGGCTGGCACGCGAGCAGACGACCGGTCAGTGACTTTGTCAGCGTGTGTGTGAGACAGGCCACACATCCCAGACTAACCAGTCATACTGTTCGATTGTGGAGTGACCCAGAATAGCGCACTCTGCTTGGTTAATCACAAAATCACGTGTACAGCGCATGATGGAATTTTACTTTCGTAGAATGCTATTCCATTCCTTCGTCCAAAACCGAATACGTTTTGTGTAGGAATGCGTGAGCATTCCTTCTTCCGGAAAGAGTTAACCAAAATAGTCAACCAAAATATGTCCCTGCACTTAATGCTGCTGGTTCAGTTTATTTTAGATGATTATTATTTCACCATAAATTATGTTATGAAATAAGAGATGGTCACTGAAGACGATATCTGTGTGTGTGTGTGTGTGTGTGTGTGTGGATACTGGTTTACTTTCCAGTGATACATGTTCTGATTCATTGTTGCAGGATATGGGAACAATTATGTTGGGCAAGATTGAGGCAGGTGTAGTGTACTGCAACCAGAAACTGACTCTGATGCCAAACAAGGTTGGTTGGTTCTTTAGTATTGAGTTTGTTTTTTGTTCAGTTCAAATACATAAAGAATAGAAAAAGGGGTGGAAGATATGATGCCTTTTTGTTTAGATTTAGGTTGGTCTGGAAGTAGATAAATGATGCATTTGTAAAGAAGTATACATTTGTCATTGATATGTTGTGTGTCTGTGAATTTCGTCATGTCAGAGTACCTATGTTCAAGATTCACATTAAACAGTGTGCTGTTGTTGACATGCTTTTTTTTGTGTGCTTGTTTTACACAAAAATGTGACTTACGCTTTTTTTAATTTTTATATATATCAGAATTTCCTGTGTGCTGTGGTTAATGACATGTTTTATCTGCCAGACCTGCCTAGTACTACGATTCGTCCATAGTTTCTACGATTCAAGCCCCTTGACTACGGCACTATGGCCGAGTAAAGAAAAACTATGATTTTGCTGATCGTGAAACCTTACACACACACGCACACACACAGAGCAAATGCTAAGAACTAAAGAAGCACCGCACACATTCGTCTCTGAAGAATTCGTCACTGAAGATGAACTTTTGACGTCAGCGCTTCCCACCACCCCCTTCATCCCCCACCACCACCCAGTATTACTGAGATTACGTCACTTGATTGGAGATACGTCGATCCGCTTTACCCGCTTGCGGCCTGTCAATTGGACGTCGGTACATTTCACGATCGCCATTGTTTTGGAGCACACGTATGCACACGCATGCATGCGCGCGTGTACACGCACACACACACAGATCGACACACAGACAAATGCACACTGGCAGTTGTGCAAACATTTTACCATGCTTACATACACTACACAGACGCGCGCACATACACATATACGTGTACACACACACACACACACACACACACAAACACGCCTTCGCACACACGCGCGCGCACACATACACACAAAAACACATAACACGCATACACAGATCGACACACAGACAAACGCACACTGGTAGATGTGCAAACACATTTTACCATGCTTACATATACACATACATGCGTGCGTGTACACACACACACACACACACACACACACACACACACACACCATGCTTACACACTGAGATTGACACACACACAAACGCACACTGGGAGATGTGCAAACACAATATACCACACTTCACAGACACGCGCACAAATACACGTGCGCGTACACACACACACGTGCGTGCGTACACACACACACACACAGGCCTGCATTTAAAACAATACCCCCACCCACATACACACAACTGTGTGCTGTATCTCCACCCCTGTCAAGTCGCATTTAGAAACAATTGCTTTGTAGCACCATAGTGTAACAGAACAAAAACTTTGTTGCAAACAGTGTTAAGCTAGACTTAATCAGCAGTGCTGCAGTGATATTTAGATCTGGATCTAGATATTCATTTCCCCCATTACATGCATGAAATATGGTTTTCTTCAAATGCACTTGGGACCTCTGCCTCTTATTTGGATGGCCCACCCCGTACATTTCACTCTCTACATTTCACTCTCGCCGTTTTCCTTCCTGGAGTTGAATTGAAAACACATACACATGTGTGCGCGCGCACGCACACACACACACATGCATACATGCACACTCTCTCTCTCATGTATACACGCGCATGCACATACGCACACACACATGCGCGCACACACACTCACACAGAGTTGTATTGAAAAGAATGCACTTACACATGCACTTACACATACATTATGTCTCACATATGCGCGCGCTCGTGCGCACACACACACACACAGAGCTGAATTGAAAAGACACACACACACTCGCTCTCTTTCTCACACAAACACACACACACACATAGCTGAATTGAAAACTTTCTCTCTCTCTCTCTCTCTCTCTCTCTCTCTCTCTCTCTCACACACACACACACACACACACACACACACAGAGCTGAATTGAAAAAAACACATGCAGACACACACACTCTTTCTGAAACACACACACACGCACAGAGCTGCATTGGAAACAAAGCACAAAGCATATAAAGTCTCTCTCTCTCTCTCTCTCTCTCTCTCGCTCTCTCTCTCTCAGGCATAGACACACACACTTTCTCCACATCCTCGTCCGTCTTTCACCTCACACATACACACACACACACACACACACAGAGCTGAATTGAAAAACAACCACACACATACACTCTCTCGCTCTCGCACACACACACACACACACACACACACAGAGCTGAACTGAAACGCACACACACGCACACACACCACACACACACACACACACACACACACACACACACACACACACACAGCTGAATTGGAAAAAACAGCAACACACATACACTCTCTCACTCTCTCAAACACACACACACACACACACACACACACACACACACACACACACAGAGCTGATTGAAAACAAAATACAAAGCATATACTTTCTCTGTCTCTCTCTCAGGCATACACACACACTTTCTCCCTACGCTCGCCCCTCTTTCACCACACATACAGGGTTGAATTGAACACACACACACACACACACACACACGTGTGTGTGTGTGCGTGAGTTCAGAGATGCTCTCTCTCTCTCTCGGGAGCAATAAAAAGTGGAGTTCCTCAAGGATCAGTTTTAGGGCCACTTCTATTCTGCATATTTATCAATGATCTTCCTTTGTCTTTATCAGACTCCAGAATCTCGTGTGCCCTTTTTGCAGATGACACTTCCCTTCATTCCAGTGCTGCCAACGTTGCCTCAGTTCAGAATTCTCTTCAAACGGGCTTAAATGATGTTTCTAAATGGTGCAAATCCAACTGTATGACACTTCATCCCCAAAAAACAAAGAGTATGATTATCACGTCAAGACAAAAGCACCAAGAAAATCCCCTTGTTCTCACCCTGAATGACGATGATACCTCCATAGATCAAGTTCGCGAGCACCGCGTCTTGGGAGTCATAATTGATGAAGAACTGAAATGGCAAGCTCACATTTATTCTGTCTGTAAAAGGTTGGCACGCAGTCTGTTCTTACTCAATCAGCTCAGACCTTACATAAACAGTGAAGCTCGCAAAATGTTGTTCCACGCTCACTGTCTTTCTCACGTCAACTATGCATCTGTTGTCTGGAGCTGTGCTGCAGATGTTCATCTTAAGAAACTAAATTCGCTCCACAAGAGAGCAGCCAGATTAATTCTACCAGATCACTCACTGTCAACGTTAGAAAAGCAAGCCAGATTAAATATCCTTCCACTTCAAAACCAGCTAGAATTCAACAAAGCATTACTCATGTACAAAACACACAATAACTTAGCACCGCAATATCTCCAACACCTGCTCACACGAGCCTCATGCCGATACGGCTCTAACAAATACATTTTGCCACGTACCCGAATTGATTTGTTCAAAACTAGTTTTGCATTTTCGGGTGCATCACTGTGGAACTCCCTTCCTTTGCACATACAAACGGGCAGTTCTCTTCCTATGTTCAAATCAAGTCTGCATAAACATCTTCACCCCTTCCAACAGTAAATAACTCTGATCTTTGAATTACTGTAGGCAGTAACAAAGGGGTCAGTTATGTCTTATTTATTGTATCAGTCATTGTTGCTATTGTTGTTGTTCTTTCCTTGCTTTCTCATTTCATCGTGTTTTGTATTGCTCTTTTTTTTTTTTCTTTTTCTTTTCTTCTTTTTTTTTCTTTTTTTTTTCTTTTTTTTTTTTTTCTCTCGTTCTATTTCTTATGCATGCATAATCTATTCATTTCGTTCTATCATAATCGTGACAAGTGTTCAAGTAATATTGGTGATGGTGGTAGTCACTGTAGTATGCTGCACTTGCCAACATAGATTTCAGAGACAGTAACAATACTGTGCCTTTTAAACACCCGGATGTTTCTGGAACTTCTATATTGATGACATCTCTCTCTCTCTCTCTCTCTCTCTCTCTCTCTCTCTCTCTCTCTGTGTGAATCACTGTCCTATCCATCTGTCAATCTTAGTGTGTGTGTGTGTGTGGGGGGGGGAGGAGTGAGGGGGTGCTGTCAGTGTGTGTGTGTGCGTGTGTGTGTATGTATGTATGTGCACGGATGTGGGTGTGTGGGGGTGGGGGCAGGGGGGGGGGGGGGGGGGGGGGGGTGGTGTTTTCTTCATTATGTATACAATTCTGCATGAAAACATTTTCCTTTCATTTATGTGTGTGCTATTTGTAATAGATGTAGATTAGCAAGGACAGATTGGAAGAATAGGCAATGCCTAAAATCTTAATCCTTGAATAAAAACGTTTTGAGTTCTGAGTTCTGAGTTCTGTTTATGGATGTAACATAACCAGCTTTTCTCTCCTAACGCAGTCTCCAAGATCCCTTCACCTGTTATGGTAAATTTCACAATTTTGGAATTTTATCTCTGCCTACAGATAAAAACTAAGAGAGAGGAAGGGTAAGCTGCATCATGAATAAAATATATGATGGTAACTGTAAGTCAGCCATTTTATGTTGGTAATTTTGTTGTGTGCTCCTTTTTTGTCTTTGGAGATTGGTATCTCTGCATGTGATTACTGAAAACTTCACTTGTGTTTGACAAATAGTCTTGGTTAGTACAAAGTTGACATGCAGAGTGTATTAAAGTGGAAATGCTGCCATGTCCATACTACTGAAAACTACCATAAAACTACTGAAAACTGGGGTTCTACTACTGAGAGGTATTTGGGAGTCTAGGCAGGTCTGATCTGCGCTTGTTTCAGTTAAACATTAAACATATATTTTTTGGGATAATGAGAATTACCTATGTGCTGTTGTTAATTACATGGTTTGTGTATGCTTGTTTCAGACAAACGTCAAAGTGATGTCAATTCTGATTGATGAAGAGGAAAGTGAAGACGCCTATCCTGGAGAAAATGTCAAAATCAAGGTCACTGGAGTGGAAGAGGAGGTATGGAAATTGTTTTGTACATTCTTTTGTGAATTATTTTCTGATTTGCTTTTCTTTAATTTATCTTTATTCTCTGAAAACTGATTTTACATTCTGGGTCTCTTTTTGACTGACAAAATGTACACACTTTGTCCCGATACATTACTGGGTCTTTTTTTTTTTTTTTTTTGATGAACAGAATATGTGTCCTTGTTTCCAAATTGGACAAAAATATTCACCTACAGAAATACAATATGTAAGTTTCAGTGAAACCCTGACTCCCCTTGCTTACTTTATGTCATCTTGACCCTTTAATCAGTGTTTATCAGGTGGTTTTATGCCCTCTGTAACTCTGCTACACTTGGTAAAAAAGATGTATTTTGATTCTGATTCTGTAGAATTTACGCTTGCTCTGCGGTGGTAGATTTTCTTGTGGTTTAAAGATAACAATTTGAGTACATTTCCCTATCATTCCTCTGTCTGAAAATAGAGTTTCTGTCCCAGGGTTGTCTCTGAATCCTTGCAAAGGAAAAATCAAACAAATGAAGACCCAAACAAACAAACAGAAAAAAAACCGCATATAAACTTCAGATTTGTAACCCAGAGTTCAAAAGACACACAATAGTACTAATGATTTGGTAGTTTGTCCTCTCTCTTGTAACAAATTCTTAATGTTTTGGTAGTAGCATGTCCTCTCCTATGTATCAAATTGTTAATGATATGGTAGTTTTATGTCCTGTCTCGTATCAAATTGTTACGCTGTTATGCTTGCTGTAGCTCTGATGAATAATAGTTTGTTGATCTTTTCTTTTGGTAATAGGATGTGTCACCAGGGTTTGTGCTGTGCTCACCCGAAAACCTGTGTCACACTGGGCGTGTATTTGATGCACAGGTATGGATCTCTGCAGTAATTGATTTGGTTGAATAGAGGTAACATAGTTTGTCAGACACAGGGTCTGGATTTCCTACAAAATACAGATAAATGGCATGTAACCTTGTTGATTTCAGTATACATCTGTTGCTGCAAAATCAGACACTAAATAATTGTAATGTTTATTGACTTATATATATATATATATATATATATATATATATATATATATATATATATATATATATGATTATGATTGAGATGTGGTGAAGTGTATATGGATCAGTATGCACACTCTGACACCTCGTTGAAACTTAAACTTGCATAAGGTTTTCCAGTGATTGGAGGCAATAACGTTAGTGAGGTAATGATGCATTGAGGAGTGTAAATTTAGTTCTGACATTACTGGAATCTGGCCACTTTTTTAATTCTTTACACACTTATCTGTCTGAAGATGAAATGATCAGCACTCGATCATCAGAAGTGAAAAATAAAATTGATTTCCTTAAGATTGATATGTTTAGCATGTAATAATGTTTGTGTTTGTGCTTTGTGTCTGTCTGACATGTTATTGTGAACCACTTTTACAGGATTAAAATCATTGGATAAATGTACCACTGCTGCTATTACTATAACATGTAAAGGTGGTGGTGTTTTCTTTTTTTTTTTATTCAACTAATTTTCTTATTGAATATGTCACGTTTTACATTATTCATTGTTTCCAAACATTTCACAAAATCTGGTTTTCCTTGTCAGAAATGATACTCTGTTTTCATGGCCTTGACAGATTTCATGACAGCTGTTGCAACTGTCATCCAATCAATGCGTGAGCAATATGATAAGCTGTGTCTTGTGTTTCAGATTGTGATCATGGAACACAAATCTATTATATGTGCTGGGTACAGCTGTATGCTGCACATCCACACCTGTGGTGAGGAGGTGACAATCAAGGTAAGTTCTCCTGACAGTTGCTTTTAAGAGACAGCACTCTTTGGTATATCAGTTGTTTGGAAAGCAAGCTCAGATCCTGGTAATTTTCGAGAAAAAAAATTCCAGGGTATATTCAGGGCAGTAGAGAGAATAGGGCAGCATCCATTATGCATGTGAATGCACACATATTGTACACATGAAAAAATAAAGAAGACTAAAGAGGATGTGCTCACTCACACAATCGCTTATTTGTGAACACATGCACATAGACCTGTAATTTCCGATTGTGGTTAACTGCTTCCTAAGTGATAAGTACTTAATTCATTTTTGTGGACTCACCCACGTGATTGTGATATTTTACTTGGGGACAGCCACATTCAAAAAGCGCGGATTTAATGTTTGTGAAAAGAGTGCTTTGTATGTCGGAATTAGTCTTCTAGCCTTGTACCTGTCTACTACGTATTCTTGTGGCTTTTCACTGAACTATTTAGATGGTATATTTATTGCCACAAGTCGGCTAGGAAGATATCTGCCTTACGATGTCTTATTGTGTGGTGGTGTGTGTGAAGAACTTCATCACATTGTGTTGTGTGTAGAGAACTGGGTCACATTACGTAGTGTTATGAGTAGATAATTTGGTCACAGTGTGTAGTGTAGTGTGTAGATAATTTGGTGACATTGTGTGATGGTGTGTGTAGAACTTGGTCACATTGTGTGGTGATGTGGTGGTGTGTGTAGAACTTGGTCACATTGTGTGGTGGTGTGTGTAGAACTTGGTCACATTGTGTGGTGGTGTGTGTAGAACTTGGTCACATTGTGTGGTGGTGTGTGTAGAATTTTGTCACATTGTGTTGTGTGTAGAACTTGGTGACATTGTGTGGTGGTGTGTGTAGAGAGCATGGTCACAGTGTGTAGTGTTGTGTGTAGAACTTGGTCACATGGTGTGGTATTGTGTGCAGAGAACTTGATTACATTGTATTGTGTACTGTGCAGAGAACATGATTACATTGTGTGGTGTATGTGAAGAACATGATCACGTTGTTTTGTGTGCAGAACCTGATCTGCCTGATTGACAAGAAGACAGGAGAAAAGACGGTGGTCAAGCCCCGGTTCATCAAGCAGGACCAGGTGGGCGTGGTCAGGTTTGAAGTGAATGCAGGAATGATCTGTTTGGAGACCTTCAAGGATTTCCCACAGATGGGCAGGTTTACACTCAGAGATGAAGGTGGGTTTGTCTTTCTGTTCCTTTTGTTTGTTTGGTGTTCATTGTTTAGTGGTAATGTTACATTTGAAACATTTTTGTTTAATGAAGAAAGACTGTGCGTGTGATTTAACGATTATTACAACTGATAGTTTTCCCACTTTTTATTTTTTAATACTCATGATCTGTAATAGCAAAGGCTGAAAGTTGAAGAGCATTAATTTTTTGTATGCATGGAAAAGAAATCTGATCATCAGATTTTAGATATGCTTTGTAAACTTTTATCCACAGCAGTTGCGGTCAGCTAATGTTGTGGTCAGCCTGAATTGTCAAAGTGCATTGGACCAGGCTCTTGCACAAACTGAAAATGATTTTACAGTGTAAAACCCAAACCCAATATTGTGGAATTATACTTTTTTATTTATTTATTTATTTTTTACAATAGAAACTTTGGATTTTTCAAGCAGTGAAAACAGTTCCTGCCACATAGTACAATAGTTTTATTTTTCAGTTATCATTTACTCTTCTCCACCGCTTGTTTAGTCGTTACTAAAGTGTGATATCAGATTGGAATTGCATTGAACTCTTTGTGACATCATAGTTGAAAGGGTTAAGCTGTGAGATTTGTGGAAAAAGCAGTGTATGTAGCTTATTCTAATAATGGTTTTTTTTTTTTGTGTTTTTTATTTCCAGGTAAAACAATAGCCATTGGCAAGGTTCTCAAAATTGTGGGATAAAAAGTGACCTTTTTTTTCGATACTCTAATACCTGCCAAATACATGAAGATTGAAATTGGTGATGCAACATGGTATCGAACCAACTTCGGGCCCTGACATCAGTCTGGCGAATAAATTATCTGCTGACTTCTTACCAACAACGTTTGGAAAGTACTTACCATCCACTGTGCATCGACCAGTCTGCTGCAACTCTGTGTGGTGCACAGGATGGCAAGGACTGGTGAAGTGTGTACAAGAAAGCAGAAAAGTAGCACACTACCACTTCTTTATTATGATTATTTATTATTATAGCCTTATTGATATTCCTGTGTGATTCATGATTTTGATTTTGAAATTCAATGGTTTTGGTTATTCACCGGTTATTCATTCCTTACCTTCATCCATACATTTCATTGTGATTGATTACGGAAGGAAGAGAGAGACTTTTGTCAGTGTGTGTTCCCCAGATGGTTGTGGTTGCAAATGTTTCTGAAGGTGTGGATGTTACATATTGACAGATACATAGTGGAAAGGTAATGATTTTCACTGATAGGGAACATTTCATGAGAAAGAATGTTACCAATGACACTGCTGTAGCTGGGTGAGTGGATGTTGTTCAGAAGTTTACCTTGATGTAGTTGGAACAGTTTCAAACTGTGCCTACAGTGGAGGCATTGAAATTGCATGCCATTTGGCATTACGTGTGTGTTCTTAACCATGTTTTGATGAAATCAGCCACTCTATGCTTTGGCATAATAATCGTTATTTCTCTATGTTCAGTATTCCAACAGATCATGGAATATTTTCCAAAAGCTTAAACACAGTGATACAGATTTGAACAATGAGCTCTTGTGTTTTTCATGCTGTTGTGATATAATAGAAATTGTTTACCTGTACTCAGGGCTTTTTGCATGAATACACATCCCTGACTCTTTAAAAATGGAAAGGATGCACTGCATCTGCAGGGAGTGGATTCCTAAGACTTTCTAAAAATTTCTAGAGAAGGAAGTCTTAAACAGATTGAAAATTGTGTACCTGAGTTTCAGTCTGATGCAATGATCGTTTGCTGCAGGGAAGAGTTGTTTTCCTTGGCCACTTCTTGAATTGGAAACTCAAATGAGTATGAGTGGAAGGTGTGCCAGTCAGTGCCTTTGTGTGTGTGTGTGTTGTAATGCCATTTTTATTGGAGTGTACTGAATTAGTGACCATCCTAAAGGTAGTATGGGACCTCCAAAAATTATGGTAGAAGAGTACCTGGTACCCTGAAGATTTATTTTTTCAAGAAGCCCTGACACTGGTTTGCTACACTGCTTTTATGTCAGATGGATGTTTTCCTTGAGACAAAGTTCCTATTGAGTACAAAAGCTGTGTGAAGACCCAGACAAGAAATCTTTAGCTAATGACAACAACAACAACAACAAAAAAAAAGAAGAAAAAAAAAAAAGAACTGTTTACCAGTGAAAGTGAGACACAAGGAAATTATTTCCCGATCTTGTGAAAAGCAAGGAAATTATTTCCTGATCTTTTCAGGCACATTAAAGAAGAATCAGGATATGTTTGAACTACTTTAATTCTGTCTAAATTCTCGTAACTAATATCAGTTTATATATAGTTTAAATAAAACAACTTGTGTAACATATTGGAAGTAAACAGATGTTAAAAGCAACAAAGTCATTTATATTTGATTCATTCCTTGTGGACCTTTCTTTTTTTAATTATTAAAAAAAAAAATAATTAAGAAGGTCCAGATTCTGGCATTCCTGAAAAAAAACTTCTTCAGTTCTTATGAACACATTCACTACTTGATACTGCTCTTTGATATTCCCATTGATTCTTGCTGCAACGAGAGAATGTTTTATGCCTTCCAGGACATGTGCAATTATTTACAAGCCTCATGTAATCATGGACAGTAAATCTATCCAGAAAAAAAAGGTGAGATGAAAATTAGGGCAGGCAGAAAAAGACATGGAGGTAGAGTTGCAAACAAATTGCTGGGGATGACGAGTTTCTTTACTTGATTAGGCAGGATCAGGAAATAGCCTCCATTTTCCCTTGATCATTGCAAAATAATTCTCACATCCTAGCCAGATTTTTCCTGATGTATTGAATAAATCCCTCTCCCTCTTTCTCTCTCTCTCTCTCTCTCTCTCTCTCTATATATATATATATATATATATGTATGTATTGGCAAGGGTAACGAAAAAGGATAAAAAGAGAGGATGTTCACTCATACATTGATTTCCTTAAAGTTGTCAAAAGTTAAAGAGATCGTTGTAGTGGAAAGGTTTACCTGTTTTATGTCATATGTCTTCTTCACGTGAAAGCTTCATTACAGAGTTAGATACAGTCAGGCATGTTTCTTGGGAGGGGAGAAGGGGGGAAAGCGTTATTCCAGGATGTATCAAATCATCTTGTGTTCCATTACTTACATTAAGTTATGATCACTGTATGATGAGTTTAAATGGGAGGGATGCCTAAGAAAGCATATGTGTGTGTATGCATGTAGGTCTTGGGTGGAGAATTTTTTTTTTTAATGTGCTCTGTGTTATAGCAAAGCACCATATCCTGACAATTTACTGGTATGACTGTATCTGTGATGTGTGAATAAAAAAATTGATTCTTCAAATTTTCTGGGTCTGTGAAAAATACATCTTGCTGATTTCTGTGAACATTTATCAGGTGGTATTCTGTTCATCCACTCGCTCTTTTGCTCATCCTTTCACTTGTTTTGTGTGTCCACAAGGTTAATAGTGAAATGTCAGCAGTTTTCAGACCGGGTGAGAAGAGAGCGGACCTTGAGGTTGACGTACATTTTTATTCTAATTCCATGCAGTTCATATGATTTGTGCTAGATGTTAATTTGAAGAAACTGACGATTAATTTGAATACTGGTACTTAATCCCTTGATGTTATTCAGCAGGGTGATTTATGATCGCTCTGCCCCCCAGCCATGCCCCATAGCATACCCACCTTCTGGAAATTCTGTGCTAGAAATTTCCTCTCTTCTGTCACCGTCTTTGTTTCTGTCGTTTTTCTATCTCCACTGTCGTCTCCTTTTTCTGCCTTCCCAGTCCATTCCCCTTTCTTTTTTCAAGCAAGCCTTGACACTTTTTTCTCTTTTCCGCAGTCTATGATGTACTATCTGTTTTGCTCTAGCGATTAGGTAGTGATATGTAAACACTGGGATTAGCATTAGCTGACCATTCTGCAGTGTTATTTGCCTATATGGCTTTATTTAATGGGTTTTTTTTTTTTTTGGCTTTGAAGTATGTTTTACCCTTTTTTTTTTTTTTTACAATTTTTTTGTAATCTGGGGATGATAAATGGAATGGCTGGTGTCCTCAGCATGGCCTAGTCTTATTTGCCATAAGGAGCTAAATGGTTGGGATACTGTGTCATGAACTTTGTTGACGTGGGTGAGCATTTGTATGGTTCGACAGTCCTGATATGGCCCTGTGTGGTTGGTTGGACTATAAGCAACAAGAATAAATAGAATAACCATGCCCACACTTCTACCCCTGATTCAAAGCTACAGGCGGGTGCTAGTGATCAGACATTTTCTAATAATTCCCGCTTTTGTTCGGTCTTTTTCTCTTCCTCCCCACACAACTTTTGCAGCGTAGGACAGTTGTTGATTTAAATGCAGATACTATCACAAAACGTTTTTCGTATATATACAGAGCTTAGCCATAGAATATAATGTCTCAGTATTTCATTCAAGGAATGATGTCATTCTTGGAAGTGTGCACTCCTGTTGTTATGGGCCAGAGGTTTGACAATTAAAACATATCTTTCTTTGACAGTTGTTGATTTCTGTGTTCTGTCCACTGTCTTTGCACAGGTTTGTGTGTGCCAGTAATCTTGCAGTTGCATGCAGTGATTAGAATCAGCATCCTCTGATCCATGTACCTCAGGTGCGTTATGCCCTCCCGTCCCACTTCATACGCTTATACGTGTGAAGAGAGAGAGAGAGAGAGAGAGAGAGAGAGAGAGAGAGAGAAAAGAACATCTACAAGCTATAGAAGGCATTTTTTTGTTGGTATTGAATGTTTTATATAAGGGGTGATGTGCCTTAGTTGCTGTAGCAGGGTATGGTAGATCTGATGATGTAATTTTCACACACACACACACACACACACACACATTCACACAAAATCAAACACACATGCTCCACAAAACCAAACACATGCCCCTGCTCACACAGACACACACAAAAAAAGCCTCCCTCTTTGCCACACACTGTTCATGGTCCCTACTCCTCTTGGACTGCTCTTCTTTTTCACATTTTTTGCTCTGAATGAGACATACTTTGTTAGTCAGTGCATTATGTAGAGCAGTCACAATGTGTAAATGCCCATTATATTGCATTATGTAATTTGCAAGACAGAATTTGCTATTGATATATATTTTTTGTCCTCTTGTCACAAGGGTTGGTATTACATAGGACTTAACATAATCTCCGAAAGATAACAACACTGAGATACTTAAAAAAAAAAAAAAATTTAATTGATTGACTTGTGCAGAATTTTGCAAGGGAGAATATTTTGTTTGATGCTCATTCCTTTTCACTTTCACCTTGTACAAATGAGCTCAATGTCAGAATTATTCTGCTGCAATACTAACATACAGTCAGTAACTTACAGTCTTCTGGAGTGTGGTAAAAAAAAAAATTGCTTGCTAGTTCTCTGTGAATGAGAAACACTTAAAACAGGGTGTTGCTAAAGAAAAATTGGATGGCTAAGTAAACAAGATTGATTGACTGTTATTTTTCTTTAATTCAACTAAAGACAGGTATTTTGTTTTGGTTACAGTTGAACCATAAAGGCCAACACATCCAGTACACAGATGTTGTTTTGTGTTAGTTTGAAACTAGTTTTCTTGAGACAGTACTGTGCATTTCATGTTCTTCGCATGATGATACTTTACACTTCTTCCAGTCAGTAGGTCAGACTGTATTTAAACAGCAGCATATAGGATTTCGCGAGTTGAAATAGTTATCCTAAATTGGTTGGGTCATTTGCATTGCCTTTTTGTTAAAAAAAAAGAAAAAAGGATTGTTTAGTTGTCAAGATGTGGAAGATGGTGTGTGCTAAGTTATGATTCCTTTGCTCTGCTCTCATGTTTTTGTATGTCATTGTACCAGTTATTGATTGTTGTGTATCTATCATACTTTGATAAAGAATGCAAGTGATTCAACCTTAAAATTATTCGTTCTGCATAAAAGCGATGTTCATAGTTTAAGATATTAAAGAAATCAGTAGGTAGATATTGTTGAAATATTTTGCATATGTGTGTCATAGAAGCTTTACTGTTGTAACTGGCTCATCACTTCTTTCTAAGTGCTGAGATCATCAAAAGAGAAAGAAAAAAATATTGTATGAATGTGTGTATGTGTAACGAAAGTGCACATCTGAGTGAAATTTGACAAAGTATCTCAGGCAAGTATGGATAATAATCGAAGTTTACTGTGTAGGCATTACATATCTAGTCTATCATAGTCTTGATTTGTTACTGCCAACGTAGGGCCTTTCTGTTGATGGAAGATTAACTTTGGTCCTTCTCTATCAAGGATCTATTGATGCACAGAGAAAAAAAGAAGACAGTTTATCTATGTACATCTGAACTCACACTGTGTTCATTTTGAAGCAGTTTCCTGCACTAAAAATGTCATATATTCTTTATAAGCAGTATTGTTGGAACAAGATTGAATGAGACATTCAGCCTTTCTTATTTACATATCATTGGTTTAAAATGCAATGGGTAATACTGTGACATTGCTTGTTTGTCATCACATTCTACAGGAACAAGGATATTTGGATCAAATTTCTACTGTTCCATTTGTGATTGTTTGATACTGAATTCTCTGTCATATGCATTTTGAAAGATGACTGAAATTCACGAATAAACAAAATAAAAACACAATGCACTTGCTTGTATGACCTGAATATGCAAAGGGTGAATAACTATCAAAATTTTGTTCAGTTTTGATTTTTTCAGTGATCAGAAATTCCACTGATGTATATATATATATTTTTTTTGTTAAGTGTTTTTCTTTTTCTCTTTTATTGAATCCGGTAAATGATTTCAGATAAATGTAGATATGTTGACTACTTCAATCTAAGTTGTCCCCTCATCTGAATATGTTTGAATCAAAAGTTAGTCAGCAGACAAAGATACGAAACAGATTTTGTGGGGCATATATATATATTTTTTTAATTGTTGCTTTGCCGTGGTCTGTACAGTTGTTGTGGGTGTTATTTCACAGAGAATTGGACATACAGCCTTTGGAAGTCCAGGTCTTTGTTGCACAAGGCTGATGGACACATTTCTTAGATGCTGTCTTTTTGTTTTCTAATGGCTGGAAGCAATAAACTACTTTTACCTATTTAAGATAGGTTTGTGACCAAACTGTTAGGATGAATCAGTCACAGAAATTATGAATTTGCATGTTGATCAATGGTGCGTTTGGTGATTTTTAAAGTCATTTTCTCTCAGGTGACATTGGGGAAGGGAGACTGATAATTTGCCTTGATAAATTTTGTTCTGCTCTTCTTCTAATCCATGCATTTTTTTTTTCTTAATAAACTTGTGCCTGTTTCATGTCAGGTGATTTCCAGTAGATGTTGTGCAGGTTGTATCAAATTTCTTTCACTTATGACTGTTCTTTTCATGATCTCCACAGCTGTTTTGATTGCTGGTAGTTGTTCACAGTAATGCTGGTTTTGTGGTCTGAGACGCTTGTGCCTTTGTCAATAAAAGGTTTCCTCACAGCTGGGCTATATTAGGCAACAAAGATACATGTTAATGAGGCCTTCATGATCAGATTATCTTTTTCTCTGATGACTGTTGCTCGTCTTTATTATTTATTATTATTATTTTTTTTATAATTTGCTAATATATTTGTATATATTTTTTCTTCCTTCCATGAGTTAAACAATTGTTTTGATGAGCTGAAAGACTACTTGGTACCAGCATAACCTTCATTAGATATTTAATGGTGTGTTTTGATTTTTTTTTTTTCAGTGCTGGTTTTTTTAATATTAGGGGAATTAGAGCCTGTTACCAGCAGAATCAGTGATAATGTTTGTTGTCCTGAACAGCCTGAGACTGAACTCTCATTGCAGGGAACATCAGTTGGATTGGAATCTGTCAATATGATTGAAACGACATATTTCGTTGCCAGATCAAAATGATATAATTAATATACTGACTTGAGCTTGAACAAGCAATCAAAAAACAATATTAAAACACCATATCCCTCCTGATTCATCAGAACCCATGAATGGCTGGACGCATTCTTCACTTTATGCAACAAAAGTAAAGACCAGTGTAGACAATGTTTGAACATAATTGTACAAACAGAACTTTGTCAGCAAATCGCTTCATGACTGTAGTTACTATATGTTGCTTGGATCTGGGAGTGAAACCTGTTTTGATCAAACTGAGACAGCCAGAAGTGCCTGAGATTCATCTGCTTCACTGCATGAAATATATTTTGGTCAAGGGCGCATGCAGCCTCTTTCTCTCATTTGGATGTCTGTACATACCTAAGACTCTTGTGTAACTGTTCCAATACCCAGCACTGAATAACTTGACCTTTAAACTTAACTGTATGTTCATTTGAGAAGAATGTTTTGTGATTTGGATGCAAAAAAGCAACAATTTAATTGGCAAGATATGAGATAGATCCTACCAGACAAATAAAACCAGTTTCCATCAGTGAAATGAGCACCACACAGGTGCCATCTGACCAGATAGATACTCTTGTCAAATGCTTACTGGACAGCTGTTTCCCCCAAAAGTCTTTAAACTTGGACAGATTGATACAGCAATGTTACAGTTCGATCAAGCAAGGTGTGTTCTGACTTTGCCGTCTACAAATGAGTGAAAGATGCACAGTTTGCTCCTTGCTTTGTATTTTGCTTACTTGTCTGCAACAGAACAGGCAGACTGTAAACATGCTGTTCTATTTTTTTAATTTTTTTTTTATATATATATTTTTTGCAGACTGATTGTGACAGATGAGGACTATAGTAATTATCATGCGCGTATGTACATGCACATGTGTATGAGAGCATGTTTGCACATGAGAGAGAGAGAGAGAGTATTAAGTATTTGTGCTCTTTTGATACTCCCGCTCCCATCCCCTCTTTCTTTTTTTTTTTCACTTCTGAAGTTGTACTTTAATCTTATAAGGATTTTATGAACAGCAGTTCTCCAGGTGTAATGGCTGAGTGTTTGTCATATCTCCAGATCTTGTAATCTGAGGCCCAGATTCTTCAGAAACAAGATCAGAAAGAAAAAAAAATTCCATAGTCGTTTCCAGGTGTGTGTGTGAGTGAAATACTGGAATCTTTTCCCTGTTTCAATACTGGTGTTCATTTTAACATATTGACATCGCAGTGGGCATTCTTTGATAATTACAATTTCATGTTTTGTCAGAATAACATGAGTGTATATGTGCCGGTATATGTGTGTGTGTGCATGCGATGTTTAACATCTTGATTGGAAGGATGATGTATTTGCATGGCTTTGTTTTCAAAACAAATACGAACCAGTGAGCATTGATAAGATGTGCTTTAAGCGCAATATCAGTGACAACGAATGTCTTAATCCAGTTGTTATTACTAAGGCAAACAGTTCTGTTGCCACTAACATCCAAGGACTAACCTTACTGAGCTCTCTTTAACCAAAATATTGTTTTCCCCAAAGACAGCTGATGAAGTGACAATAAATGCATTGTCAGAATCATATGAACAAGTAATAAACCAGTTAACATCACAGTCGACTGGGGTTGTTGTTTCTGTTAAAGCATGTATACTGTTGGGTTTGTTTTGTAAAAGTTGTAGTCGGTTTATGTAAAGTTGAAAAATAAGATCTGAAAAGGCCCCGAATCTCTTTCAGAGTCTGTTCCATTAAAAATCCACTCAGCTGTAAAGTCCATCTCAGTCTTTCAGCCAGCCTAAACCGAGGATTGACAAGAAAGAAGCAGTGTGAGGCAAACTGCAGCATGACAGTGTAAACATGCCGTCCCTGAAGCAGAAGCTCATTCCACTACCACTGCGACAACGACGAGCCCGCCCAGAACAGCTGTCCCAGATGATCTGTAGGACACAGTGCAGACATGCAGGATTCCTCCCAAGAACAATTCGGGACTTTCACTGCGTTGACGGCCACAATCATCAATTTGATTTTTACGCCGTTATTGTTGGGTTGCGATGAAAGAAAAACAAGCTACAGAAAGTGACAGACCTATTAGTGAGAATGAAAACTTATTCCTGCTCTAAGTGGGTTCTCCGGCAGGCTGGGACGCCCTGCCTCTGACACCTGTAGAGGCCAATACCACTCGCACTTTTGTATCGAAGGTGCCTCAGTGGCTGCTAAATGATAACTTTTTTTTCTCCTGTGAACCACCACCAAAGAGAGAAAGAGGATTTAGGTAATATATTTAAATCTTGGTGTAGGGATCGTGGATCAAGGTAGCAGAAAATAACAGGCTGGAGCTGTGCCGGTTGGTGTTTTTCCCGGAGAGCGCTTCGCAAGACGGAGTGGTCCAGCATAGATACTGTGGAATAAAGGTCTTTTTTTCTTCTTCTTTTTTTGTTGTTTTTTGCAGAGTTAGTGCCTTTTCCTGCAACCCCCCCCCCCCCCCCCCCATGTAGTGACAGAATAATCAAAATGTGATTGTGGTCACTATACGGAAGGAAGGAATGTAAAACAAAGCGACCTATTTGGAAGACAAGAAATGGAATCCGTTTAAAAGTGGGGCAAAATTCAAAGAAGTTCAATGATTTCCAGCAGTCACTGTACCGTCAAAAGAGGTGGTCTGAAGCTTCCATGTGCTTCGTGAGTTAACTTTCAATCCACCTGAAGAACTATTTTCTCCGTTCTGAACATTGTATTAATTCGTTTGATTTCACGTGAACATATTTTAATGAAGTTTCCTTAGAAGAAACGAGTTCTTGCTCTCGTTAGCGTCTGTCATTTTGTTAAGTTTAATTGCGTGCTCATTGTGAACCCACCATCCTTCTGGCATGGCTGACCCAATTCACAGAACGGTCTTTTCTCCCTTTTCTCGGTCTTTGCCTGCCATTCTCGAGTCCCGAATGTCTGTCTCTCTCTCTCATTGAGAATGGGCACACGTGCTCAGGAGGACTTGAGATACGGTCATCAAACAGCAGTGGCGAAGATCGCGGTCGACAGTTTGTGTGCACGATAATTTCAGCAGGAAGTCGAGAGCCGCACACAATTTTTCCGACAGGCCTAATCACATTTGCTGTCGCGTGCTTCCATTAAATCTTCGGCACTGTCAACATGGTACTGGTTTTAATCTGATTTGTCGGAGTGAGTGTGCGAGAGAGAGAGAGAGAGAGAGAGATTCACGTCAACCAAGAGAGGAAAAAAAAAAGAAGCAAAAGTGAACTCTCTCTCTACCCCCACCCCCCTCTCTCTTCAGTCTCCAGACTACAACAGTAAATCTCGATAAGACCAATCTCTCTCTCTCTCTCTCTCTCTCTCACGCACACACTCACTCACGCACTCTTAGAGAGAAAGCATGTGTGTGTGTGTGTGTGACGTTGATGACAGTATTGGTGTCGAATATATTTTTGTCACAACAGATCATCTGGAATTCGGGTTCCTCTCCCCTGGACCACTGTGCAGCCGCCGCCCCCTCCCCCCCCCCCGCCCTCCATACCCTCGTCCCCCTTTTTTCTTCTTCTTTTTTTCCAAGTGCATTTGTGGAACAGAGAATGGATTATCTGCAGAACCTTGGAAGAGATTGCTCCTGTTGCCGTGGGTTATTTATCGTCTTGTGTGCACGATGCGCAAAGCCAATGGACCTCCGTTAACCGTCTCATTCGAAATACTGGCACCCAGAACACCATTTAAGGTCTACTATTGGATGGGGAGTTGATGTGAAGGAAGGAGGGGATGGGGGTATGGCAAAATACAGGGAATGGAACCTGTAGGACTTGCTTCTTAGCCACTGCTCCGTGATTGTTAAATGTTTTTTCCCACCCACGTTCGAGTGTGTGTGTGTGTGTGTGTGTGTTCATTTGAGTTATTCCATTACAACCATATACCTTAAATGTTATCCATGTTGATAATTTGATCAAATCTATTGCCCCATCTAGATTCGTCTATCGCAGTCCCAGAGTCGGCAGTCCACAGCGAACTGAACCCCATTTGTTCACAAAGAGCGGGCATAGTTGATCACATGATACGTCTGAAACATTTTCAGGAGAGTAACCATGTTGCCACGCGATCTGGAAAATGCAAGTGATTGCGATTTGAAAAAAACAAAAACAAAAACAACTCTAACTCTATTACTGTGGTTTTGAAAATAGTTATATAATTGTGATTTGGGAAGTACCCCCCTGACTTTATTTGGAAAACGCCTTTAAAATTTTTTTTTTAAACCGTGAATGAGGAAACGTCTATGCGGTTTAGGAACAGGTCTTGCAGCAGTGACGAATGGCAGTAATTTGAAGCGTAGACCTACCTGCTGGCCAACATATGTGTAGAATATTGCTGCCTGTGATGACAGATCAGTTACAACCTTAGCACCTTTCTCTCTCGCTTCCTTTATTCAGTCAAAACACACAATGCACAATTCTTTAAAAAAAAAAAAAAAAAAAAAAAAAATCTTTTTGAAATTGAAATTGCTAGAAACCTGTACATATCTGAACATTGAATTCATACATTTGTACACGGAAATTGAGATTCGGGAGAGGACACTTAACACTGGACTCTTAATGTCAATAGCTTTACAGCCCTAATGACATGGGGGTATACACTACAAATCACAACATGTAACAACAATAATAATATAATACTGAAGGGGGGAAAAAAAACACACACCAAAAAACCAACAACAAACAATTATGATCCGGTAGGGAGAGAGTTACTTCCGAATATATAGTTTAACATGCATGACAAAAAACACTTTAATTTTCGTCATGCCTTTCATCGATGCGACCAAAAAACGGTTCGTGTTAAACAAACAAACAAACAAAAACAATAACATGTTGGCAACGGTACGTTTTCGAAAAACAAAGACCTCTTTGCCAAATCCTAATTCATGACATCTTTAAGTCATAGCCGAGGTCCTTGTCATTCGCTTCGAACAGCCAGTCGCTTGGTGCTTCGACACGTCCGTAATGGGCCTGAGCTTTAAAAAAAAAAAAAAAAAAAAAAAAAAACAACAAAAATATATATATATATATATATATATATATATAAAGGGCGAGGCCCATTACTCTCCTAGCTTCAATCTTCTTGCATTTCGGAAAAAAAATCCAACGTGGCAACCATGTATTTGCTCTTTATTGTCTGTTTATTCTTTAATTTGTGTTAACGCATTTCTTCTGTCATTGCTGCTGGATGCACTTGTCAAATGATGGGTATAAGGACAAGTCCGAACTTCCTTTTTTGAGGAAGTGTCTGCGTTTGCTCCAATGTGCCTTTTCATTAACCTGTGTGCTTGCCTGTGCTGGTGAATTTTTTCCCTTTTGAAGACACCATAACCAGAAAACGGCCTTATCGTGTTTCTCCCCCCCCCCCCCCCCCCACACCCCGCCCCCTCTTTTTATTTCCGTCACCCCACCACCAATCTCCTAGTTTTAATTAACTAAACTTGAAATTGACGATCAGCAAGGACCGTGAAGGCATACACCGTGTTACTGCGGTCTGATGATGCGTAGAGAAACAGCGTGCAGGGGGCTTCTGCTGCCGGGATCAGTAGTGGAGCTGAAACACAGCCAAGCTGCGTTATTTTATGGTAAATTCATTACTTTCATACATTTGACAGATTTCTTTATTTATTTATTTCTGTCCCATCATTCCGACTTTAATTTCGACTCTGTTTTTCCCCTTCATTAATTCGTTCTTTCTTTACTTCGACTGGAAAAAAAAATAAAATTGCACACAGGAAAAAAAAGAAAAGAAAAAAGGGTGGCGCTCTCAGTGTAGCGACGCGCTGTCCCTGGGGAAAGCAGCCCGAATTTCACACAGAGAAATCTGTTGTGACAAAAAAGAAATACAAATACAAATACTTTTTTTTCCTGGTCACACAGCCATCCGCATGCCAACAGTGATATTATTCACATTGCACTTTTTCTTACGTCCCTTGCTTTGAAGGTTATATTTCTAAAATGAGAAACATCATCATCGTCATTACCAGAATATATATACTCACATGCCGAACTTCGCTTTGCCTCGAGAAGCCCCCATTTGTACTGCCGCTGGACAGTTCGGATGGAGGAGGATTTTGCCGTTGTTCGTGGCTCCATGGGCGAGCTTCGTATCCGTAACGTGGTTCACGTGCAGAAGATTCCCCCTTTATCCTTGGACGTGGCAGGAAGCCTTGATAGGCTGAACCTCCGTGACGGTCCTGTCCCGTGCTTCTTTGAGGTGGGTGATGGTAGACTGTCTCCGAGTTGGACTCGGCTCCGAAATTGCGTTCACTCCTCCTTGGCGGTGGCGGATAGTGGATTAAGTGCGCTCGATCCTGACCGTCGCCACTTCGGGGTGGATTCTCGTTGAAGTGGCGGCGGTGGGTGGGAGACAGGTTGCTGTAGCGAGGGTTGCTGGACAGGTCACTGGTAGGTCCCTGTTGGCGCGCCGGGTATCTCTTCCCGTTGTCGTCCGTCAGGAACCGGACGTAGACCTCGTTGTCGGACTTAGTGGTTGGAGGCGGCAGGTAAATGTCTCCCATGGCATGCTGCACGCAGAGTGTTGATTAACTGAGGGTTTGCTTGTGTACTGATCCATCTGTCTGTCTCCAATGATCTTTTGTCTTGTCTCCCATTCTAGTACCAGAAGTTCCTGGACCCATTTATCGAGTGTTTTGAGTCTGTGCGTTAATATGTCGTTCGTAGCGTGCAATGCACTCAATAATTTGCAATGTGAATGGAAGTGCAAAATGAGTCACACCATGGAACTGAACCGTTCTTGTTTCTTGCTTCACTCGCCACCATTTCAGTTCATCACGTGGTGTGTTTTAGCAAGGCCATGGAATCCAAGTTGAACTAAGAAACTATTGAGGGAGGGATACGAAGGGGAAGACAGAAAGAAAACAACAACACAAACAAAAACGATGGACTGACAACTGTGCAGAATGGACACGAAAACCATTTGCATAGATCCGGGCTTTGACACTGCCGACAGACCTGGAGGAATCTGGGCCGGGTTGCACGAGGCGATCTTTGCAGCGCTGAGTGTGCTTGGAATTAAGAATGTTCCCAAGCATATGGAATTTACTGCGGAGTTTGGAACATTCTTAGCGATAAGCAAACTTTGCGCTGTTAAGTTCGCTCATGCAACCCACCCCTGGTGCCGGTTGCATTGCTTGGTTCTAACACTTTGACAGTTACACGTGACTAAATGCCTATGTTGACCGAACTATGGCATTGGTCGAGCCCAGTTGCATTGCTCGGACGCAAGAGCCTAGTATGGTCGTAACCCGCTTCTGACTGTGTGTAGTATGGAACTGACCAAGAACCAAGCAATGCAACTAGGGTCAGCTGAGCTCTGTGCTGCGCCCCAGTGATTCCACAAAGTCAAGAGATAGGCGGAAGGCGTGTTTTGCTCCCTACGTCATGTGTTTGCGCGTACCCAGCACAAATACCTTCGACGTCGTCGCTACGCCAGTCGGTGTACGTGATAGCCAAGATTACAGAGCGCGTGGGCTTAAGTTCGAGAAAATGTGAAATAACGTATTTTCGAAACAACTCGAAAATAGGCCCTGGATGCTTAACAGGTCCAGGAATATTATAACCCCCCAAATAGCAGCAATCAGCGTTTGCAATATTTCTTACAATGTTTGTTTGCTAATCTTGAATGACATTGCGGGTTGTTAGGGTGCGGGGTAGGGTGTTGGGGAGAAGACCAGTGAAACTAAATATGATTTATGGTTGTTGTTTTTTGATGAAGTGCACGTCACAGTGTCCTGTCGAAACAGAAATGTATCAGGCTAAAGAGGGAAAACAAATTTAATTTTGCATACAGATGCGAATAGAAACCAGTAAACAAGTTCGAAAACACGGAGGAAAGCGTTGTTTCGTTGGTGATTTATTAACTGCCCACGTGTGCTGCAGATGTAATCATCGTCTCACTTGTATCTTTTTCCCCCATCCAGCATTCAAGGTCTGATCAGCGCGCTGGGTCTATGTGAAGATCATGTACCCCCCCCCCCCCTTCTGCCCACTCTTCTTTTTTAAAAATTTTCAGCAGAGGTGGTGTAGTGCATACGGATCATTATGCACTCTCTGACGGACGCCTTTAGACTGAACTGAAACTGTGCGACAAAAGCAACACGTCTGTTTATAGATTTTCTCTCTGTCTGTCTGTCTGTCTCTCATTTCTAAGCAACGCAAACTCTGGAAACATCCGAGTAATAAA